>NC_134789.1:54474861-54772117 GCF_046742065.1 Oratosquilla oratoria | reverse complement strand
CTTGAAAAACTAGGAAAGAATTACGAGACAAGGAGAAGCAGGATTCTAAGTTTCCAGAGTAAGTCAAATGTTGGTAGTATACTATCCCAGTCTTCGTGTAGCCCTTCAGTATCAGAATATGAAGCTTCACAGGCAGAAATGATGGACAACTCTCTCAGTGACATTTCTGTTTCCAGTACACAGACAAATGTTTTGACCAGCTCATTATGTATACCTACTGCTTTGACTCCGAGCACATCAGGTAACTCACCTTGTGGTTCACCATCAGTGATGCCTAGTGCACCTACTTTAGCTCCACGAACTACCTCCAGTGATCCTCTTGGTGCATCTGTCTCACCACAGATTTTAACTGCCATCCCACTATCTTCACTGGATACATCCCAGTCAGTCTCTCAACATACAAAGGGCTTTCACACCTCATCCAGTGTCACACCACATAGTTTGCTATCATTGTCCAATCCATCTGAAAGTATTTCTAGTTCACTTGGCCTATCTGGGTTTCAGCCCTGCAGTTTGGCAAACACAAACCTATCAACATCACTTGTCACACAAACAATCACCACTCCATTAGTGAGTCCATCTTCATTCATTTCAACAAATCAGTTGCCACCTCCTCCAACTTCACAGGCATCCAGTTTATCCAATCACCCCACACATCATCCACCTGGCCAAAATTTTTACCCTCCCTCATCCTCCACTCAGTCCTTCCCCCTAGTCAGCCAGTCATTCATTTCTCACGACTCATCTATTACACCACAAAGTACACAGTCCTTCCAGTCATCCTCCTTGCAGCCCACTGCCTCAACCACAACCCAAGATACTCAACTGCATGCTCTACCTATTTATAAATCATGTAGTCCACAACTGGCAAATTTGTTCAATACAGAAGACAGCCAACCCCTACAGTTTTCGGGTAGTTCATCCGTTGTAACATCAACCACCCAGACTCTTGTTCCACCCATTACTCAATCATGCATGCCTCCTACACAAGTAGTTATTCCTGCTACACAATCATTCACTCCTATCATTCATTCATTCACTACTCCAGCCACCCAGTCATTTACTCCACCAGATACCCAACCATTCATCCTGCAAACAACCCAACCATCCACCACAGCCACCAAAGCACTTATGCTAACCACTACCCAATCGTGCATGCCTCCAACAAACCATCAAGTATTAACTGGTGAGCTGTTCACTTCACCATCCTCTCAGCCATTCACTCCTCTAACCACCCAACCATTGTCATCACATAACCAGCCATTCACTCCTCCAACCACCCAGCCACTCACTCCTCCAACCACTCAACCATTCACACCTCCAACCACTCAACCATTCACACCACCAAATACCCAGCCATTCACTCCTCCAACCACTCAACCATTCACACCACCAAATATCCAGCCATTCACTCCTCCAACCACCCAGCCACTCACTCCTCCAACCACTCAACCATTCACACCTCCAACCACTCAACCATTCACACCACCAAATACCCAGCCATTCACTCCTCCAACCACTCAACCATTCACACCACCAAATATCCAGCCATTCACACCTCCAATCACCCAACCATTCACACCTTCAAATAACCAGCCATTTACTCCTCCAACCACTCAACCATTCACATCACCAAATATCCAGCCGTTCACACCACCAAATACCCAGCCATTCACACCACCAAATACCCAGCCATTCCCTCCTCCGACCACTCAACCATTCACACCTCCAAATAACCAGCCATTCACTCCTCCAACCACTCAACCAGTCACACCACCAAATATCCAGCCATTCACTCCTCCAACCACTCAACCATTCACACCTCCAACCACTCAACCATTCACACCACCAAATACCCAACCATTCACTCCTCCAACCACCCAACCTTTCACACCACCAAATACCCAGCCATTCACTCCACCAAATGACCAGTCATTCACTTTGAGTGACAAACTAGTCACTTCAGTAACACAACCATTCACACCAACTGCTCAACCATTTACTTCACCTAGTACTCAACAATTCACTTTGTCATCCAACCAACCCTTTATTTCACTACCAACCCAGATAGTCTCTCCACCAGCTAATCAAGCATTCACTCCAACCACCCAATCCTTTATCCCTCCAAACACCCATTCACATATGTTGTCATGCAATCAGCCAAATAATCTACCAGTTACTCAGTCTTTCACAACACCACATGTTCAACCTAACTTGCTTTCAGTCACAGAGCCATCCATTACAGTAATAACTGATCATTTAAATCCAACCATCCAGCCACTACTGCCAGCTTCCCAGTCATTCATTCCATCAACCAAAACAGTTCCATCTGTTATTCAATCACTCAGACCAACCACTGAATCGCTCAGTTCACATGATGATACTCTATCCAATCCTGTAAATATGCAGCCCTGCATGCCAACACCCCAGCCATTCACTATGTCAGATACTCAAACCATCCCACCAACCACACAATCAATCAATACTCAGTCCAATCAACTTTTCACTTCTACAAAAGAAGATACTCAAGACATCTTGTGTTCAGCGCTTTCAACACCCATAGTGCCTATTCACCAAACTGTAAAGAGTTCAACTGGCTTGCAGAAGCAAGACCCAAGTTGTTCATATGCAGTTTGCACAGCATCAAATGGCTCTGGTGGAACTGCTACTGTGCCTAGTCACACATCAGCAGTTATACATGCAAAACTGAATTCTGATCCTCATAATATAGACAATATGAAAGGAAATGAATCTACAAATCTAATAAGGGTCTTGCAGCAAGATATACAAAATGACAGTAAATTGGTAGATACCACTACTACACTGACTTTAGCCACATACAGTGTAACAGAGGCCACAACTTCCATTACATACACATCAAACACAACACAGCTACTTGTTAAATCAATGCATGTGAACCTACAGCAAGAGAAGAATCAAGAGTCACTTACAAAAGTTTCAGTAACCCACTCATTATCACCAGTCATTTCAGCAGCACTGCAGAGTGAAGTACAAAATATACCCCATATTAGTGAAAATAATAAAAGAACACACTCACAGATGGTTCATAGAGAACCAGGTCAGAGTGCATTGCCTTCTTCCAATATAACTAATCTATTAGCATTATCTGTAGCTTCACCTGAAGAGACAGGTGAGCACTTCAATTCATTACAATTGTTAGAAGTTAATGACACCATAGTTGAGGTTGAAACAAGCGGAGCTAAGCAGTCACGAGGGCTTGAAACTATGCTTGATGAAGAGAATACAACTTCAACTTCCCATACCCTAAAACCATTCATAATTCATGAAGATGACACTTCTACTGCAGACCACAAAAATTCTCCCACTGGTGGATTTAAGAGTCTGTTGAATGAAGAAAAGCCATGTACCTCAGGGGAAAGCCAGGGTACACAACCATACCTTCACAAGAAATTTCATCATGAAAAGGGAAGACGGATGACAGAAAACACTGTTATCTTAGCTCCTAAAGGTGATGTGAACCTCTACATCAACAGTTTCCAGTCAATGTTAGTAAACAAATTGAACAAAGTGATGGGTGCTGATTTTGCTGGTGATGTAGAAGAAGACTGTCAAAGTCTGAGAAGTGAAAATGAATCAGTTCTCAATATTCCTCCTGTCGTCCAGACTCCAGAATTCATTTGTAGTGTTTGTAAAGCACAGTTCAGAATGAAGAAGGACTATGTTATTCACCAAAGGAAACATATAAATGAAACTCAAGTAACTCATAAGTGCCAACACTGCAGTAAAGTGTTTACTAAGAAAAGGAACAAAGATCTTCATGAAAGGAAGCACAACCAATCAAATACTCATCAATGTCCCAAATGTAACAAAATCTTTATTATGGTTAATTCCTTTCATAGACACTTAGTTGAAGTCCATGCCACTAAGAAAAGCTATTTATGTTCCAAATGCAACAAAGCTTTCAGTACCCTAAGGCTTTTGAAGAGCCATGTGGGTGTTCATAAAGCTGAAAAGACTTATAAATGCAAATACTGTAGTCACTCCTGTCTAACAGCAAGTGGTCTCCGCTCTCATCTCCATGACATTCACTCTAATAAGGCTCCTCAAATCTTTAAGTGCTCTGTATGCAATGAGACCTTCAAAAAGCGTTATGGGTTGCAAAGACACATTAAACGTCGACATAGCAAAGATAAGATTGTATGTCAACAATGTGACAAAGTTTTTAGTTGTCAAGAAGACCTAGCAAGGCACAAACAGAGTCATACTCTCCAACACTGTCAGGAATGTGGCAAAGAGTTCTCATCCACATGGACCTTACAACGACATGCAGCTACTCATAATCCCAAGGAAACTTTTCAGTGTAAACAGTGTAAGACCACTTTTACAAGGAAGGATTCATTAGCCACACATATGAAAATCCATGCACAGCAGAAAGAATACAAATGTCATTGTGGGAAACGTTTTGTCAAAAAGAGTCAAATGACTGCACACCAGGATAAACATAGTGAAATCCCAAAGTATGGGTGTAGTGTATGTCATCATAGATTCAAATTCAAAATTTCATTGAAAAATCATAGTTGTAAGCCAGCAGCTGATAAATGACTGATGGAGTTTGTGTACAAACAGATCTCCATTGTTTATATTGTTATTACATGTTACCTTAATAAATTGTATGATTCTTTATTGCAGTTTACCTTTTTTTACCCAAGTATAAAGAGATGGCAATTTTCCATAATAAGAAAAAGTATCATATTTTGCCAGTTATAGATATTTTCTACATACATATACCAAGGCTTTTTCCCCCTTACAAGGGAGGTAGCCAAAAAGGAAAAGGCATAAAATCATTCCCACCCATTCCATCCCTGAATACACTCCACACCCCTCCACCCTCCCTCTCATCTTAGCACCTCCTGGATGACAGGTCATCCCTGCACCCTGTCCACTGCCCTGGGTCAGAAGCAGTGTCGCAAGACACAGCACATCCACAGCAAGGCTGCTTCATTAAATCGGCGACCCCCCCCCCCTCCGTCCCCCCATGCATAAAAGGAGAAGACGGGGAGAAATCCCCTCGGGCTGCGTCAAATTTTGCTCACACATACTACCCCTCACCCATTCCACCTCATGCATCACAACATCATCCATATACAACCATTCTCCACTCACCCCTGTCTTCTGTCCTCTCCCGTCCTTCCTCAACAGACATTCCCCTCTTCCCCAAAGCCCCCTTCACCCCATCCATCCACCTCATCCTAGGATGTCCCCTCATGTTCACTCCCTCCACATCTGCCTTCCATACCTCTTTCACCAGTCTTTCTTCACTCATTCTTTCAATGTGTCCAAACCATCCTAATACTCTTTCATCAACCCTATCTCCCAACCCCCTTTCCACCCCCGTTCTTCTCCTCACCTCCTCATTTCTCACTCTATCCAGCCTAGTAACCCCCATCATACTTCTCAGACACCTCATCTCAAACACATTCAAACTCCTTCTCTCTTCCTCTCTTATGTTCCATGTTTCTGCCCCATACAGTGCTGTTGGCACAATCACTCCTTCATATAGTCTCCTCTTAGCATCCATTCCCAAATGTCTATTCCTCATTACACTTTTTAATCCACCAAGGCATTTACTCACTTCTCTCAATCTACATTCTACCTCCACCTTTTCCTGCCACATTCTCACCCAAGTATCTAAAACTATCCACTTCCTCCAGTCGCTCTCCCATGATGCTCACTTCCAGACTACTGCCACTTTCACCCCTTGTACATCTCATCACCTTACTTTTACCCACATTTATCTTCAGCTTTCTTCTATCACACACTCTCCCAAACTCTGTCACCAACTTCCTCAATCCCTCCTCCGATCCTGCCACAAGCGCAATGTCGTCAGCAAACAACAGCTGGCTTACCTCCCACTTTTCTCCATTTTCTTTAACCATCTCCAATCCCTGACCCACTACCCTTGCATTTACCTCTTGCACTACCCCATCCATGTATAAGTTGAACAGCCAAGGCAACATAACGCATCCTCGACGAAGTCCCACCTTTACCTCGAACCACTCACTCTCTCCATTTCTAATCCTGACACAAGCTCTACTATCATAAAAACTCTTGACAGCTCCTAGAAGCTTTCCTCCTATCCCGTATATCCGCAAAACCTCCCACAGTGCCTTTCTGTCTACCCTATCGTAAGCCTTTTCCATGTCCATAAAGGCCCAAAAAACATCCTTCCCCTTTCCCATAGCTTTCTCACATATATGTCTTACCACAAAAACCTGATCTACACAACCTCTACCCGTCCTAAATCCACACTGTTCCTCTCCTAATCCTCTCAATCAAGATCCTCCCATAAGCCTTCCCAACTACACTTAACGAGCTAATCCCTCTGAAACTACTACATTCACACTTGTCCCCCTTTCCCTTGTAAAGTGGAACTATACAGGCACTCCTCCAGTCCTCCGGCACTCTACCCTCTCTCCAGTAAACATTGAATAACCTCACCAGACAGTCCACCATCACTGTACCTCCTTTCTTTAGACATTCTGCATGGCATCCATCCAGACCAGGTGCCTTACCTGCTTTCATCATCTTAACAACTGCCTTCACTTCATCCTTCCTTATTTCTCCTCCATTTTCCTCACTCATCACGGTCATTTTCTTAGCAATTCCCACTGCAACTATCTTTCCCTCCCTATCCTCCTTCACATTTAGCAACTCCCTAAAATATTCTGCCCATCTTCCCCTAACTGCCTTCTCTTCTATTATCATCTCTCCATATGCACCTTTTACCTTTTCTTCTCTACTTGATTCGCCTCCTCTTCCTCTCTTAATTTCTTTCCAAAACATCTTTTTATTACTTTCAAAATTTTCTGTCATACTCTTACCCCATTTCACATTGCTCTCCTCTTTGCCTCCTTTACCTTTTGCTTTACTTCTCTTTTCTTTTCTTTGTACCTCTCATATGACTCCCTTGTCCTATTTTGTAACCAATCTGTGAAAGCTCACTTCTCTTCTACAACCTTCTTTGTTTCCTCATCCCACCATTCACTACCCTTCCTTCTATTTCCTCCTGTCCTTCTTGTTCCACACACCATCTTTGCACACTTTGTGATTCCCTCCTTGAACCATCCCCATTCCTCCTCCACACCTAGCTCTACTCTATCCTTCACTCCCTCCCACTCCTCCTTCAGCTTCTTCTTGTACTCCTCCTTTTCCTTTTCATTTAAAGAGTTCACTCTAAGCACCTCCTCCATCTATCCTCCACTCTCAACTTACCTTCCACCAAAAAAGGATCTGATATTCCTCCACCCTCTCCCCTTAGCACATGTACATCCTTAACTCTTCCTATCATAATCCTATTTACCACTACATAGTCCATAAACGCTCTATCTACCACCCTTCCATCCACCACTCACTCCCATGTGTACTTATGCTTGACTTTCTTCCGAAACACTGTATTTGCTATCATCAACTCTCTAGACACATTTCCACCATCAACTCTCCACTACGATTCTTTCCTGGAAGTCCACATTTCCCAACCACTCCATCAATTGGACCATTTCCTACCCTAGCATTAAGGTCTCCCAGTACTATACATTGACATTTCTCCCTAAATCCTCTATGCACTTATTTAAATCTATCCAAAAAGCCTCCCTTTCTTCTACGCTCTTCTCACTGCCAGGCCCATATGCACTTACAAACACCCACATCTCCTTTCCCAGTTTCACCTTCATCCACATTATCCTTGAGGAAACCTCCTTCCACTCCACTACATGTTTACCTATCTCTTCACTCACTAGTATAGCCACCCCTTCCCTCCCTCGCCCTCTCTTCACTCCTGATAACCTCCCACTTACACTCGCCCTTCCCTTTCAGCTTAGTTTCACTCAAAGCCAACACATCCATCTTTCTTCTCACAAACATACTACCTATCTCTTCCCTTTTACTTTCATCTGTACCACATCCACGCACATTAAAAGACCCAAACCTTAGGGTGCTGGTCGGAAAACTCCCAGACCCTCTTATGCCTTTGCTTTTTCTTTTAGGAATGTCCCCTGTGGGGATACAAGGAGAAGGATACCTAGTCCCAATCCCCGTCCCTTTCTTCTCGCCTCTTACAATCTAAGTGGAATAACTTGTTGGCAGTATTCTTTTCCCCCACCACAGGGAAGGTAGGCGAAAAAGGAAATGAATATTCAGAGAATAGATATTAATTCATTAGAATCAGAACAGACGAGAATGACCTAAATGACACAAGGGCTTAGAAATTTATGAAAATGGGCTTAGGTGCCTTGACTTCAACTCTCTGGGAAGATGAAGAGTGCAGGGTTATCCAATAGAGGTATTAAAATGGGTCAAGGGCTTTAACAAGGGTAATCTAAGTAAGGTAATCATATTAAGGCAACAGGACAGGACTCATAGTAATAGATTTAAATTGGAAAAAAAATTAGGTTTAAGAAATAGGCAAAAACTGGTTTACCAGTAGAGTGGTTAACAGATTTAATAGACTTAGTAATAATGTGGTGAGTGCTGAAACAATTGGTTGTTTTAAGAATTTTTTTTAACTTTATGGATACAGATGAAAGGTGACACAGGAAATGGAACTGCCTAGTGTAGGCCTTTTGGTCTCCATTCTTATGTTCTCCCTTATACAGGGTGACCCCAATAAATATGGGCCCCATACACACTTTTTGTAATGCATCCTGCATTCATTCACTAATCACCCTTATTTTGCGAGACATGACAGAAGTAATGCCTGTGAACACAACTAGATCTCAATAGGAGCTCCAGCAAAGAATATACTGCATCAAACATTACTACAAGACAAGCTTGTTCAAGAAAGTGCAGGACACTTTCGTGCATCAGTTCAAATGTGAAAAAGCCCCCTCCAAAAACAGAATTCAGGACTGGTTGAACCACTTAGAGAACTATGGGACAGTGGAGAACCTCAATGCAGCCAGTGACAACTGTCCAAGTCACTCAGGATGCCCCGGAAAGTATGTACAGCTGAGCTGGTCGGTAGCGTGAGAGTCAGTTCAGCAGTCTGAAACCTCTGAGTGCAAGTGAAGTCAGTCCCTCATTATATCCTGTGAGACTTAGGAGAGTGCTAGTAATTGATGTAAAAGACTACCCATATACACAGATGAAGCAGACCTTTACAGTCTTAGACAAGGAGCAGAGAAAGGCTATGGCAGTCAAGATACTGGAGAAGATCCAGGAGACTCCCAACTTTCCTCAACTTCCTTCGGACCTCAGATGAAGCTCACTTCCATCTTGAGGGAAAGGTAAACTTGAAGACCTTCTGGGGGACCTCCAGACCCAACAAGGTAGCCACCAAGCCCCTACACTCCCCTAAGTGCACAGTATGGACTGCAATCTCAACCAGAGGCATCATCGGACAATTCTTTATTGAAGAATCTGATGTGACAGTGACAGTCACCAAGGAGCAGTATGTTGAGGTCCTCAAAACATTCAAGAGTAAGCTGCAGACCCTGTACACTTTGCTTATGGGGAAGTTCTGGTTCCAGCAAGATGGAGCAAGCTCTCACACCTCAAACCTGTCATGAGATTGGCTGAAAGAGAACTGTGGTGGCCGTGTGATCAATCTCAAGACTTATTTTGAGTGGGAACCTCACAGTCCAGACCTTAGCTCCCCCAGATTTCTTTCTCTGGTGGTACCTTAAAGACAGAGTGTATGCAGGGAGACCCAGGACCATCACAGAACTTAAGGAAGCCATCAGAGAGGAGATCAGAGCCATTCCTTGGTTGGTTTGTGAGGACATCATGGACAACTTTGTGATGTGCCTCTAGAAATGCACAGAGCTAAATGGAGGTCATCTTGAGCACATACTCTAAAATAAAGAAGAAAAGTCCAAAGACTCTCATGTTTTGGTATGATGCTTTAAAAACAATAAATTAGTTATCACCAAAGTTCCATTCAATTCTTGCAGAAAATTAAGAAATGAGGCCTATTGAAACTTGGGGCCTATTTTTTTTTTTTTTTTTTTTTTATCACCCTGTATGGGGGAAGAAGCCTTTTGGTATAGAGATAGATCATAGAGCTTGTGTGAGGATTAGTTATAGAGTGAGTGGTATGGGGTGAATGCAGGGTTGTTTAATGTCACCATGGTTGTTCACCAAATATAAGGATGGGGGTGGTTGGAGAGTAAGAGTGGAGGGAAGTGGGAGGTGAGACAGTTGTTATTTGCAGATAGCACTGTTTGTAGCCGAGTCTAAAGACAAACTGTAGTGAGGGAGTTTGAAAGGGTGTATGAGAAGAGATTATTTAGTAAATGTAGACAAAAGCAAGGTGATGTGTAAAACGGAATGATGATAGTGGTAAACTGGATGTGTGTGTTTGAAGAGTGAAATACTCCAGGAAATGGAGATTTTTAATTAAGTGGCAGTGAATAGTTGAGTAGAGGTGGAGGTGAATTATAGAGGCAAGTGTTTGGAGGAATGAAAAGCATTAAGAGAAATAAGTGTATGGGGATAGTAAAGAGAAGGTTGAAGGGGTCATTGTGCCAGCACTATATGAAGCACAGATTTGGAATTTGAGGTGGGCAGGAAGAGCTTTAATGTGCTTGAGAAGTATGATAAGTTTTGTGAAGATGGGCAGATTGAGAAAGGAAGTGGTGAGGTAGCAAACATGGGGAAAAAGAGTTATTGGATTGGGTAGATCAAAGAGCGCTTAGGTGGTTATGGGTTGTGCGGGGGGGGGGGGAAGTGGAAATGGCTAGAGTGAACTTTAAAAGAAAACCAAGGAGGTGGATGGATATGGTAAAGGTGGAACTGGATGTAAGAGGAATGTCTCTCAAGCAGAGAGGAGAGACTACAGAAGAGATCTGAAGAAAAAAAAAAAAAAAAAAAAGCTTCCCACACAGAGTGATAGATACTTGGAACAAATTAGACAAAGAAACAGTGTGTGCAAACACTATTCAAGATTTTAAGAAAAAACTTGATGCTGAGAGATACAAAGACGGGTCACCACGAGCATAGCTCCCTTCCCGTATAATACAACTAGGTAAATACAAAAGACAGGAGTGAATGGGATGGTTGTACTCATAAATGGATAAAGATATGATACATCCTAAAGGGATTTTCATCTTGTCTGTTTTTTAATTTTTTTTTTTTGAGTGGAGGTGGGAATTAGTGGAGGTAAACCACTTCTGGCTGTTGTCCTTTGCTGTGGAGGCACTGCATGTTGCTGTAATGCCTTGACCCAAACAGTGTGGCAAGGCACAGGGATGACTTTTCATCCATGAGGTGCGGGTGATTGATTGACTTGTGAAATTTTTGGCTTGAAGGCTAAGCGCCAGAGCTGGTAGGTCATTCAGTGGTAGGTGCAGGGTGATGAATGAATTTTGGATGGGTGTATGCTTTGACTTGCTGCCCCCTATAAAGGGAAGAACACTGGAATATGTGACAGGGTGGTGAGATAAACACAGAAAGCTTTATACTTGTCATTGCCTGCTATCTTCCAAGACCAATTATCTAGTCTACTGTGGCTTGAACTTAATTTCTCATGGATATGTGTCCTCCCTTTTGTACTGAATTTGATCATTATAATTTTTTTTCTAGTATTATGCAACTTATATTCTTGACATTTCTCCCAGGAAATTACATGATCCTTTTTTCAACCAGTAATAATAATATATTTGGACTTGTCCACTATAAGTATGTATGTGTGTGTCTAAGAAGTATGGTAGGGGTTACTAGGTTGGATAGTGAGTAGTGAGAGTAGGAGTGAATAAAAAAAATTGGCAGATAGGGCTGACAAAAGGTTATTGGGATGGTTTGGACACAATGAAAGAATGAGTGATGAAAGATTAGTAAGAGGTATGGAAAGCAGTGGGGGGGGGAGTGAACTTGAGGGAACAGCTGAGAATGAGATGGATGGATGGATGGGGTGAAGGGAGAAAGAGGGGAATGTCTGTTGAGTAAGAAAGGGAGAAGGCAGAGTAGATAGGGATGAGTGGAGAGTGACTGTGTATAGATGATACTGTTATGCAAGGAAGGGAGGGGCGGGGTATGGGAGGGTAGGGGGTGTTTGTGTGTGAATGTTTTGATGTAGCCCAAAGGGATTTATCCCAGTCTTCTCTTTTTCTGTGTGTGGGGACAGAGAGGTGGGGGGGGGGGTCACTGATTAAGTGAAGCAGCTTTGCTGTGGATGTATTGTGTCTTGCTTCATTGCTTCTGACTTAAGGCAGAGGGCAGGATACAGGGATGACCCATCATCCATGAGGAGCTAAGATAAGAGTGGGGAAAGGGTGGTGGATAGGAGAAGGTATGTACCTTTGACTTGGCTACCTCCCTTATAAGGGGAAAAAGCTCTTGTTATATAGGTAGAATATATATATATATACCAATATATATATACATATTTTTTTAATAAACTTCACATCCTCTTCCAATTTATTTTGTACTTCCCTTTCCTACTGCTCCATGATCTCTCTGAAGTTAACTGCTTCTGGGACCAATGGACAGGAAAAATGCCCATTTTCAAAACTTATCAACCCCCTCACCTATACCAGGTGGTACCCTGAGGGGCTGACATTCAGTCCCTGGATTAGGTCCAAGATCTATATCAACTTCAACTGTATTTCTTATACTTTTTCACACTGACAACTGGTGACTGTTCCCTTTCCCCTGCCACTTTCAGTGATATAGAAATACATACATACATATACCAAAGGCTTTTTTTCCCTTTCCATGGGGGGTAGCCAAATAGAAAAAGGCATAGAAATCACTCTCACCCATTCCATTCCCCACATATTCCACTCCCCTCCACCTTCCCTCTTATTTTAGCACCTCCTGGATGATGGGTCATCCCTGCATCCTGTCCACTGCCCTGGGTTAGAAGCAGTGTTGCAAGACACAGCACATCCATAGCAAGGCTGCTTCATTAATTCGGCGACAGTAATACAACACAGAAATCAACCCAAAACTTCCTCACAGACAAATTTGTGGGAAGGCCTAATGATAATTGCCAGTTGCTTTGGAGCTACAGATTTTCTAATTGGTGAAACTTCGAGTTTTGCCAATTGCTTCCGACCTGGGGCAGTGGGTGGGATACAGGGATGACCCATTATCCATGAGGAGCTAAGATGAGAGGGAGGAAAAGGGTGCAGGGGGAGAGGAATAGATTGGAGTAGATCATGCCTTTGATTTGGCTACCTTCCTTATATGGGGGAAAATGCTCTTGGTACACAGAAACTTGAGGCAACAATTAATGACTTAACTGCTTCCTTCTGTTAGTTAAAAAAATTAACTTTTTGAACCTCTATCAATTCACTGATCTTTTCCTTATTTAATGAGTGGATTAATTTTCCTTCACTGAGAAATTTGTCACTCTTCTCTAATTTTTTTCCTTTTAATCAACCTTTTGAACCTCTATCAATTCACTGATCTTTTCCTCATTTAACAAGTGGAATAATTTTCCTTTACTGAGAAATTGGTCGCTCTTCTCTGTAATTTTTTTCCTTTTAATTAAACTGAACATTTGCTGATTTTTGAGCAAAGGGGGTTTGATTTTGCATGTTCAAGCTTGCTCACCTAATCACAGATCTTGGTTACAAGAAATTTTATTACCTTGCTTTTTACTGGAATTTCAAGTTAACATATACTTACCTTCTTAGAATCTTCAAATCTTAATATAATCTTGTCAATTTTAACCAGTTTCAGTATCTTCCTGGATTTTACCAATAATGAGATTTCTTGAATCTTCAGTTTATAAACTGATAAAGAGCTATGCACTCCAATGCAAATATAATTGAGTTCTTTTGCTTCTGTACTTTTCTTTTGGTTTTAGAAGAGCTGAGAAATGCCTCCCTGTTTTTCCTCCCATCCCTCTTCACATACCTTGTAATCATTAGTCTCTGAGAATGACATCTGCACTGACTGTGAACCCAGTGGGTGAAACAAGTCCTTCTAAGCTAAGTAAAGAGTTAAGTTGGATTGATACTGCTGTAGATTATCTCACCACCTACTTTGTTAAGAAAGTATAAAACATTTCTTTCAGCTTTTTTCACATAACTTTGGAAAAACTGGGTTAGGGCGTTGTTACTTGCGGCGAAGGTCGAGGGGATGGCTGTTTGAATCCTGCCACTGGCGAAGTTGAACCAAGGGCATGGTTCATTAAATTCCACGCTACAAAGCCCTCTGTGAGGGGGACCGTCCTAGCCTTCCGGTAGGGGGGAGTTTGTGACGTTAAACCATATCATCATCTTTAAAGAATAACCCATGGAACGAAATAGTTTCTCTCAGAAGTATACTATGCAAAAATCACCACTGTGCACATTGATTTTGAAAGAGGGAAAAAAAAAAAATTGTCACTGATTTTTCCTTCTAGTCCTCTTTACACTGCCTGGAACCACAACTTGATGATCTAAAAGTAACTCCACGTCCCAACAACTCCTTCCCTACAAAATCAATGGGTATTTGTTCTAATAACAACAGGTAAAGTGCTTAAATTTGAAGCCTGACAATGCCTACCCTCTCTCACTCACTGCTTCCTTACGTGGTGCATTTTATATATTTATACTAAATGCCCTTTCCCCTTTATAAGAGAGGTGACCAAGTCAAAGCACACATCCACATCATGATTTGGTTTAACTGAATCATGATATGGATGTGTGTTTTGATTCAGTCACCTTCCTTGTAAGGGAGGGGGAATACATACATACAAACATACACCAAAGCTTTTCCCCCCTTACATGGGGGGTAGCCAAAAAGAAAAAGGCATAGAAACCACTCCCACCCATTCCATTTCCTATACTCCACTCCCCTCCACCCTCCCTCTTATCTTGGCACCTCCTGGATGATGGGTCATTCCTGCATCCTGTCCACTGCCCTGGGTCAGAAGCAGTGTTGCAAGACACAGTACATCCACAGCAAGGCCACTTCATAAATTCAGCAATCCCCCTCTCCGTCCCCTCATGCATAAAAGGAGAAGACAGGGAGAAATCCCTTTGGGCTGCGTCAAATGTTTCTCGTACATACTTCCTCACTCCCCATCTCCCACACACTCCCCCTCATGCATCACAGCATCATCCATACACAACCCCATACACAAAGGGAGGGGGAATACATATTAAAAACCCATTTAATATCTCTCTCATCCCTTCACCTCACGTCTGTGTTGTGTCAGTGTGGGACTATTTCAAAGTCATCAGCTGAAAGTAGGGAGGGAAGCAGATGTCAGTGTAAACAATAAAGCTGAAGTTGATGGAGAGAGATCTTGGGCCTAATCCCAAGAATGAAAGTCAGCACTGCAGGGTTGTACCTCCTGATGAAGGCAAAGGGATCGATGGGTTTTTAAAATGGGTAGCTTCCACGACTACCACATGCAGATAATCCTTACTTTGGTATGTGTGATTTAAGAGGAAAAACAGAAATAAATGGTAGTACAAGTAAAAAAAAGACTTGGCATTCCTCCAAGAGTAGAGATTTGTCTCTAAATATAATAGAATCCTACATGACTCTAATGCCACCAAGTCCACAAAATACTAACTGCAATAACTATGTAGACAATATTTCAATTCAGTGAATGTGATATTATACATACAAAAGGAAAAGGAAATATAGCAAACCAATTTCTGAAGTGCATTTGGCATAAGTACAAAAAAAAATGATGTACATATTCACTTGTAACATATAATTTGGTTGTACAGAGATGCAATGTTCATATACACACAGAGAGCTTACCCTGCAGTCAGTGATAATTAACTAAATCCATGATTCAAACTGCCTCCATTTTATCCTGACCAATTCTGACCCCATTGGAAAAAAGGTAAATAAATAACTGTAGGGAAACTCTTAACAATTAATAAAATCATTATAATATCTCAAAATTCCCACAAAAAGCTTTAACAAATAAATAGAAAATACTAGATATAACAATACTTCTATATCTTGTATAGCATTTGCCTGATTCTAAAGGGATACAAAAGGAAAAGATAACAAAATGTCACTAAAATCTCTAATGCTGGCATGAAATGTAAAACTGAGAGGACCAACACAACTTACTACAGCCCACTGAAAAAATAACATTTGGAACACCTTAACACTTCCATCTCAGTACAACCATAAATTGTACTGCACACGATCTGTTTTGCAGATCTATGTCAACCACAACATTCACCCTATAATTAAATCATACAATTAAAGTGATTTCACTCCATGCAATATCAATTAATTTCACTTGAGATCAAAACTAAAGACTTGTTACTGGAATATTTTTGAAAGTCTGAAAACCTGTCAAGGGCTGTTGATGAACAAAATGCATAAAATATATACATTTGGATGAATGTACGGTGTACAACTATATGTTAGAATGTATAGTGTACACTGTTTACACATGTATTGCACAAGAATAATAATCCAGTATTATATTTCTCCATTTCTCCCACCTTCTGACCTCTCCCAAATCCTGTGGAGTTAGCCTGATGAAATGGGCTATAGGCCTACTCCTTACTATATATTCTTAATCCCCCCCCCCCAAAAAAAAAAAAAAAAAAAAAAAAAAAAAAATCTACATACATATTAATAAGAAGTATGGGGGAAAGAAATAGGAAGGAAGAGTGAGGTCAAGCATGGAGAATAGGGACTTGGGGGAACACCTGAAGGAAAATTAAATGAAGAGGATGAGCACTGTACATGAAATACTTGGGACTCTATACTGTTTCACTCCATGTCCTTGCTTTTGAAGAGATTGATACCACTGCACTGTTTCTCCACCTCATCAGTTGTAGTTCTTATATTATCTTGATAATTCCTTCTCCCATTTCCACTTCTTCCACCTTGATGCTTCTTTCCACTCTCATCATGACACCACCTCACAGTTTTCCCGTCCATCCATCACTCACCTGAATATCAATATTTCCACTGACTTTGGTTTCAACAAACTACATTATATCTGGTCCTTTCTCCTTCAGTAATTTATTTCTAATTTTGCTAATATCAATCAATCTTTATTTTTATAGGCTATTTCTCATCCTTTCAATTCTTTTCCTCCCTTTCTTCTTTGTATCACTTCATCATTTCCAGATATATCACTGCAATAAAAAACCGTCCTCTCCAGTTCATTCCTTATTTTCTTTCTTGGCTTCTACCAATTTTTTTGTTTCCTCTTTTGCATCCCTTATCACCCAGACATTCTTGAATTTGTATTCATTTCTTAATATACAAGTATTATAAATTCAATCACCATACTTTGTGATTTGAATTTACTTTCATTTGTCTTGTGCCTCCTTGTACATGCCTGCCTAACATGAATACTTCTATTTCTTCATGTATGCTTTTTTCACTGACCATCATAATTTGTACTAGTTCCTTTGCTTTCAACCTCTTTTGTTTCTTGTTTACTTACTGGTAATTGTTCTTGCCATCCTACCCCCTGCAATACATTTTCATTTGTCTACCACTTATCAAATTTTCTTTATTCTTAAATACCCTTATCACCTCTTTCTCCACATCTTCCCATTCTTCTTTTTGTTGTTCCATAATATTCCTTATAGTAGTGGGCAGGAGACAGGGATGACCCTTCATCTATGAGGAGCTAAGATAAGAGGTAAACAAGAGTGGGAGTGGGTGCATGCCTTTAACTTGACTACCTCCCTTGTAAGGGGGAGGAAGCCTTGGTATATGGACAGATGTAGATGATTTTTCCATAATTACTTGCTCCTCTTCCTCTAACTTTAACCACCCCTTTTTGTTCTTGTTTTATTTCTCTAGTGGATGGATGGGGTGAAGGGGGCTTTGGGGAAGAGGGGAATGTCTGTTGAGGAAGGAAGGGAGAGGAAGGAAGACAGAGGTGAGTGGAGAATGGTTGTATATGGATGATGTTGTGACTGCATGAGGAGGAATGGGCGGGGAAGTGGGGGGTGGGGTAGTATGTGTGAGTAAATTTTGACGCAGCCCGAAGGGATTTCTCCCCGCCCTCGCCTTATATGCAAAGGGGGACGGAGAGGGGGGGTCGCCGATTAAATGAAGAGGCCTCGCTGTGGATGTACTGTGTCTTGCGACACTGCTTCTGACCCAGGGCGGTGGGCAGGGTGCAGGGATGACCCGTCATCCAGGAGGTGCTCAGATGAGAGGAAGGGTGGGAGGGGTGTGGAGTGTATTTAGGGATGAAATGGGTGGGAGTGTTTTTGTGCCTTTCCCTTTTTGGCTACCTCCCTTGGAAGGGGGAAAAAGCCTTGGTATATGTATGTATGTATGTATTCTTAATCTTTCCAGCCTTTTCATTGTCTTCATGCTGTCCTTCAATTCCTTTTCAACTTTATTTTCTCTTCAATTAACTTGCTATAACCACCCTTTGACCCCTAAGTTCTATTTTATGATTCTTTTACTAGTGTCATCTCACTCAATTCACTTCTCAAATCATATATTTGAACCATTTGGTCAATCACTTGTTTCTTGATTGCTTTAGTTTCAATTTTAGTCTTAACCTCTTCAATATGAGTCAAATTCTTGTGGGCAGCATAAGCTGCCTGATGCATGATGATGCATCATAATACTCATATTAAAATATCTGCTTTTGACCCAGGAGGTGCTCAGATAAGAGGGAGGGTGGAGGGGTGTGGAGTGTATTCAGGGATGGAATGGGTGGTAATGATTTTATGCCTTTCCCTTTTTGGCTAACTCCCTTGTAAGGGGGAAAAAGCCTTGGTATATGTATATGTATGTATAGAATATAAAGTTACAGCTGTATTATTAGTTCTTTCACTCTGAATATTAATAGCCACAAAAAATATGATCAGGCCAATTCACAGAATATGGGTCACTCAGCTATAACTACAAAATAAATATAATCAAGACACCGACACTGGCATCCTCACGTACCCACTTGCTCCCCATGACGCCTACATTGGTGTCATCATATTGAAGGTATTAACCATATATTTGACTACCTTTTTTTAGGATCTTGTTCATGGTCTCTCACATACCCATCCCACACACTTCTGTCGTCCCTTTTATTTTAGCTATTTGTGGATGTAAGGTCATCACTGTGCTCTGTCCAATGTCCAGGTCAAAAGCAATGCAGGAAAGCCCACCACCTCCACAGCAGGGCCTGACAGCCAAAGCTGGTTTGCTTTCAATGTTTCATTATATGATGACCTTCCCTCCTCATCCATTTAGGAGTTTACATAGCAGACAAGAGGAAATATCTTTGGGCGGTGTCAATTTATCATCTACTCACAACCACTATCAACTTACACTTCTCTTACCCTTTCCTTTTTCTGCTTGACTGACATTCCCCGTGTACCCAAGACATTAACTTGCTTCCCTTACTCTAAAACTTATGCCACCCCTACTCCATTTCTTGCTACATGTGACCCTAAACACTAAGCTATTCACTTCCTTCAGCCTCTCTCCTTTAATACTGATCTCCAACTGGCTTCCACTCTCCTTTTGTACATCTCATCACATTATTTTTGCTCACATTTACTTTCAGCTTTCTCCTCCCAAACAGCATTACTACCTGTTACAGACCCTCAGACCCAGGCAAAAATGCAACAGCATCTGTAAACAATAACTGGCTCACTTACCAGCTCAAAAGTCCCATCCATCATCCTCACATATTACCCCACCCATGAACATGTTGAACAAATCTGGTGACATTACACAATAGTGATACAACTCACCTTCACCTCAAACCACTCATTCTCACCACTTCCTACCCAAACACAATCCCTATTTCTGACTGCCCTTGAAAAACTCTGGAATTTTCCACTTGTGGTGTTATCACTAAAATCTTCCAGTTTGGAGGTTTTCAGATTTTGAATAAAGGATTCTCAACCTGTATTTGTTTTTCATTGCTGACAATTCACTAGTGTTCTTGAAGACAATATTATACTTATATTGGGGATTATTTTTTGTAAATGGGATTAGGTGTAGGTCAGTTAGTAGATTGTGGGTCACAATGTGTGTATAGTATGAATCTATGTGTGTTGTTGTTTGGGTAGGGTGAGTGGGGTAGTATAGGATGAGGTGTTTTGTCTTCTGTGTGGTAATTACAAATACAGCATTGTAAGTCTGTGACTACTTCTAAGTCTTGTAAGTCTCTGACTTCTTGTCTGTACTATTTCAATTAAAAAGTGTAATGAGAAATATACATTTGGGGATGGATGCTACGAGGAGATTGTATGAAGGTGCAGAAACATGGAACAAGAGAGGAAGAGTTTAAATGTGTTTGAAATGAAATGTCTGAGAAGTATGGTAGGTTACTGGGCTGGATAGAAAAAGAACCAAGGAGGTGAGGAGGAGAATGGGGGTGGAAAGAGAGTTGGGAGATAGGGTTGATGAAAGAATATTGGGATGGTTTGGACACATGGAAAGAATGAGTGTAGAAAGATTAGTAAGAGGTGGAAGGAGTGAACATAGGATGAGATGGATGGATGAGATGGATGGATGGGGTAAAAGGGACATTGGGAAAGAGAGGAATGTCTGTTGAGGAAGGACGGGAGAAGACAGAAGATAGGGGTGAGTGGAGAATGGTTGTGTGTAGATGATGCTGTGATGCATGAAAGGGAATGGGTGGGGGATGGGGGTTGAGGGAGTATGTATGAATGATATTTTGATGCAGCCCAAAGATATTTCTACCAGTCTTCTCTTTTTCTCTTTTCCTGCACGAGGGGATGGAGAGGGGGGTCACCAATTAAATGAAGTGGCCTTGCTGTGTCTTACTGCATTGCTTCTGACCCAGGGCAGTGGGCGAGATGCAGGGATGATCCAGGACGTGCCAAGAAAAGAGGGTGGTGAATGGGAGTGGAGCGGGTGGGGATGAAATGGGTAGGAGTGGATTTATGCTTTTGACTATCTCCCTATTAAGGGGAAAATAGCCATTGATATATGTATGTATTATTTCAATTCTGGGTGATATCCTGAATGTAGCCATGCTAGCACAGTTCTTGCTTACCTTATGAAGGATTTCTCATAAGGGTTCATGTTTGGAGAAGTCAAATGGAGAATAAGAGTGAAGGTTGGTCTGATAATTTTTGTGATCTGAGTGTATATGTATTTGCATAAAGACATTGTAAGGCATGTAGCAAGATGTTGAAAATGCTTGTGTAGTATACTGCCACCCCCTTATAAATGGAAATGGTCTTTAGTATGTATATATGAATGTCAAATGTTACCATTACTGATGTTTATAATGGCACTTTGGTTGAAACCTTCCAGTACTTAATGAGTGAAGTTTGTGAGCTGTGTGCTGGTGGAATGACCTTCTTTGAATCCATGTCAATTTGGGGAGGTAGGTAATTATGGTTTAATTCTTTCACAGATTAGCCACTTCACCAGTTAGGAAGAGGACAGATCCAAAAGATGCTGTGTTTTTCTGGTTTGTTTCATTTCAGTATGAGTGTATTCTTTTCCAGACTGCTAGAATTCTATTCTGCACCCAGCAAGGAGAGGAAGAGGAAGGGAGGGAGAGGAGGAAGAGAGGGAGAGGAGGAAGAGAGGGAGAGGAGGAAGAGAGGGAGAGGAGGATGGGAGAGAGGGGAGGATGGGAGAGAGAGGAGGCAGGGAGGGAAAGGAGGAAGGGAAGGATAGGATGAAGGGAGCAAAAGGAGGAAGGGAGGGAGAGGAGGGAGGGAGGGAGGGAGAGGAGGAAGGGAGGGAGAGAAGAATTGAAGGATGCAAAGAGGAAGGGAAGGAGGAAAGGGGGAAGGGTGGGAGAATTAAAGGATGGGAAGAAGAAAGAACATGACTGACCTAAACACAAGAGTGATAATATAAATCAATTTAATAAGAAGTGATTAATACTTTTTTTCTACAAGTCTGTACAAGGAATGAAATGCAAAGCCTAACATCCACTGGTTTTATAATGACTATCTGAAATACACCCTTCATGGTCATAGGCACCTTAATTTTATTCTGGGTGTTGGTAGATGGTCTTCCTCAACTGAAAGACCTGGGATATAATGTCATAATTCATATACCTTATGTGAATTACTTATGGGAGTGCAGGCATATCCCATTCCTCTTGGAACTCCCCCACAAACAGATAAGTTGGGCTATATACAGAATAAAAGCTGTGATGTGGTTACCCAAGAAGGGTACAACCCACTGGTAGTTCTCCCCCCCCCAAAAAAAAAAAAAAAAAGTATATATATATTATAATGCCATTGTGTACCTTCCCATCTTTATTCTGACTGCCAGTAAATTATTTTATTCAGCTGAGGGAAATTCCCTATGCAGCCTAAGGGTTAAGAAATTATATTTATATTGTAGTTCATTTGGATGTAAAATACACCATATTATCAATGATTTACTAATAATGTTTAGAGAGTATGTTAAACTAACATCATCTTCTCAATTTCAATTCTGGATGGGGTGGGGATAGCAGCACTAAATTGTAATTGTTGCCACTTATGCTCCTCCCCCAAATTAAAACATCCAACCCTTGCCACTGAGCACAAATCTATACATTTTTCACATAAAATTCATGGTTACAGAAACTTTACTGTGTATGTAAATGGACTATTTCATTGATTGAACTCTTCTGTGAAACACTTATTATACTATAGTAACCTGCCCACTTTTGTCTAAAGCACTCTAACAGACATTCTATCTGCGGTAGCCACCTCTGTAACCTCCTCTACCATATCCAGTGCCACCACTGCTACCTCCACTGCCACCACCGCCGCTGCCACCACCACCACCTCCTCCTCCTCCACCACCACTACCATTACCACCACTGCCACCACCACCACCTCCACCACCACCATAACCATAACCATTACCATAATTTCTAAAGGAACGATGAAATGGTGGGCCACCATGTAAGGGGCCCATGTGTGGTGGGTGGAGTGGGTGTCTTGGGGGTCCTGGTGGGGGTGGAGGACCAGAGTTGTCATGCATCATGGGGGCCCCTCCTCCACTATTGTTTCCAGTGCCCATCATATATGGATTGGGTCCCTTAAAACTACTTCCCCCACTGGAAGTTGTGCTTCCCTTGTCCCAGAGTCGCACCAGCTGCTCCCCGACCACTGCTTCTACTTCCTTTGTAGCGTACATGAAACAGAAATCTTTTTTCAAAAATATGCACAACTCACTTCACATCATATAACAAAATACTCATATATAAAGAAATATCTGTTTCCACAAGTTCATCTGTAGATGCTAAACAAGTAAATGATCTTGCACAATGAATTACAAGGGATTATTTCACAGATGATGATGAAAAGACATTATTAATAGAAGAACTGGTTGTGGAGGACAATGAATACTATGAATATAAGATTACAAAACAATGACTGATATCAACATGATAAACAATGGGAAGTAGGAGGGGACTATTTGATCATGGTCTAGATTCTTTGCTATATGTCCAAATCAACTGGTGCCTTTGGGCCATAACAGAACCCATGATCACTACAAGGCAAGACAACAGATATGCATTAGATAAAACACCTGTCTTTTAATTCATTGGACCCCCAAAGATGCAGGGTACCCTGAAGGAATAGAGCAAAGGATCCAGAATTGAACCAACAGTGTACTGAAATGAAAATGAACTGACCTGTCCATCTCTGCTGAGGTGTACCTGCATATTGTCACAAAAGGGGTTGTACAGGTGTTTACTCTGATGAAAACTGATATTCCACTTCTTTATCCACTCAATCTGTACCACAAAGAATCATGCTATAAACACTCTACAAACCCTAAACTCATCCACTTTCTCATTCAACTCCTTTCATCGATTTTCTTTTTCCACAAACTTCTATCTTTGAACAACTACAGCACTTCATTCAAGTAAAAAGGGATGGTAATCTTGGCTGTATGGGGAACAAGCATATGATAACCATCATGGAGGTCATAGGGTGAGATGGTCCACTTTTTTCTGTACAACAGATTTAAATCACTCTATAATTTCACAGGAATTAAAATAAGTGCTAAACAATCATTGGAAGAATTCATTCCTCTCCTTAGTGGTTCTGACAAGAAACTTGTATGAATTCTGTTCTGTTGTTTTCTTTCCAACATATAAAATTTAAATGTTGCTGAATTTGATGTGTGCTTTGACTTCACCATCCCCTTTATAATAGGGAGAGAGCACTCAATCAATCTGTTGTCCCTGGTCTCTTTTGCAGAGGACCCATGGGAGAGGCTCTGGTATATACCAAATTATGACATTGGACACATATTCAGGAATATGGTACCAATGTTGGGTACCCGCTAATGGTGGTCCTGCAACATGAATGTCAGAGATCCTTTTATCTTTAAAATCTATCAATATCTTCACCTACATCTGGAGATGTTCCAAGGGGCTGACATAGTCTCTATAAATTTCAACTATATTTCCAACAACTCTGCATATAAAGAAAGTAACATATGACAGTTTCCTTCCTGGTGACGCAGAAACTGTCCTGTACAAATACAACAGTAGAAGACCGAAGATGCTGTCATTAAGGTAATCAAGGAAAAAGAAATTCTAGTAAGAGATACAGTAGAAAAGTGTAGTAATATATGGTCTAAAGGAAAAATGTAACCTCAATTAGTTCATGAGAGATAAAGAATTGGCAAGAATTTTTCTAAAAGTAGTACAAAACAGAAAACAAGAAATAGAAAAGGAAATAGAGGAAGTACACAGAATGGGTAAATATGCAAAGGAAAAGGAAAAAGTTGACCACTAAAGCTCAAATTAAGGTCACAAATGGCAGAAGAAATCTTAGCATGAACAGGGAAATTAGCAAGAGATGAACACTATAAAAATATATGGATAAAAAGAGACATGAATGATGAGGAAAGAGAAAAAATTCAGACATTAAGAAATGTAGACTGACACAACACAGTTCTACTGGAGTGTGTTGGATATGAGACAGAAAAAATGGCATATTAAAGAAGACGAAAAAAAAAAAAAAAGAGTTCAGAGAATGAGATGGAGGGAATAGAAAAATAAATTAGCTTATACCAATATAGATGGATTAATTTTAGGATTCAACAAACTAAATGACTACCTGTCAGAAGTAAAACCAGATGTAATGCAATTGTGGAGACAAAATTAAGGGGTCCACTAGTACTGGTGTTAGTTATGGATTATATATTCACTGGCTTGGAAATAGGGAGGAGAAACAAGGTGGAATCATGTTCCTGGTTAGGAAAACTTTAATGTGACAAAAGTTAAATATGGAGGGAACAGGGTAGAGATTATCTCAATAAGAGTTGAAGATAGCAACATGAAAAGCAGAAAGTTTGCAATGATTTATGTGCTTCAAAAACAAGGTCTTGGGGAGATTATTCCAAAATGTTAGAGATATAAGATGCTGAAGGATGAAAGTAATGTGGTACTAATATACATACATACACATACCAAGGCTTTTTCCCCCTTACAAGGGAGGTAGCTAAAAAGAAAAGGCATAAAACCACTCCCACCCATTCCATCCCTAAATACAAATACCGTCGAGACTTGATTTATCATTTATGTCAGAACCTGATATAGTAGACAAAATTGAATACAAGACACCAATTGCAAGGGTAACCACATACTACTTGAGTTAGAACTAAAGGAGGAAGTATTTATAAAGAGAAATGAGAAACACAAAAAAGGAAGACTGATGTATAATAAAATGGACTTTGAGAAACTTAGGAAGTTTTTTCTTAAAGTGAACTGGGAAAAATTCTACAAGGAAGAAACACAAGTGGAAGAAAAATGGATGATTTTGATGAAAATGGGACAGATAGGCTGATTGTATGCTCCTAGATCTACAAAAGCTTTTGATAAAATCCCTCACAAAAAACTATTAGGAAAACTGGAAAACATAGGAGGGATACAAGGTAAACTATTGAAATGGATGGAGGACTTTTTGCATGGAAGAAAAATGAGAGTAGTGCTCAGAGATAAGAGTTCTACTTGGGAAGAGATAATTAGTGGTGTTCCACAATGATCAGTATTGGTTCCAATAATGTTTGCTATGTGAATGACATGGACGAAGGTGTGGAATATTACATGAGCTTCTTTGCAGATGAAGCAAAATTGTTAAAGAAAATGAGTACTGAAACAGACTGTGACTCACTACAGAGAAATCTGAACAGGGTCTGGGAATGGAGTCAGAAGTTCAGAAGTGGGAAGTGGACTTCAACATTAAGAAATGTATTATATTGGAATTTGGGAGAGAGAGAGAGAGAGAGAGAGAGAGAGAGAGAAAAAAGAAAAAAATATATATATATATATATATATATATATACACATATATACTGTATATATATATATACTGTATCAGGACAATATAAAATTGGTGAAGAGGAAGTAACGAAAGTACATACATACATATACCAAAGGCTTTTCCCCCCTTACCCGGGGGGGGGTAGCCAAAAAGAAAAAGGCATAGAAATCACTCCCACCCATTTCATTTCCCATATATTCCACTCCCCTCCACCCTCCCTCCTATCTTAGCACCTCCTGGATGACGGGTCATCCCTGCATCCTGTCCACTGCCCTGGGTCAGAAGCAGTACCGCAAGACACAGCACATCTACAGCAAGGCCACTTCATAAATTCGGTGACCCCCCCTCTCCGTCCCCTCATGCAGAAAAGGAGAAGATGGGGAGAAATTCCTTCAGGCTGCGTCAAATTTTTTCATACATACTTCCTCACCTCCCATCCCCCACCCACTCCCCCTCATGCATCACAGTCTCTTCTATACACAACCCTTCTCTATTCACCCCTATCTTCTGTCCTCTCCCGTCCTTCCTCAACAGACATTCCTCTCTTTTGTAAAGCTCCTTTCACCCCATCCATTCATCTCATCCTAGGACGCCCCCTCCTATTCACTCCTTCCACTTCCGCCTTCCACACTTCTTTTACTAATCTTTCTTCACTCCTTCTTTCCATGTGTCCAAACCACCCTAATACTCTTTCATCAACCCTAACTCCAAGATCCCAGCTCCCTTTCCACCCCTGTTCTCCTCCTCACCTCCTCATTTCTCACTCTATCTAGCCTAGTAACGAAAGTGGAGATCTGAAAAAGACCTGGGGGTGATCATCACAAATGATATGTCCCCTGACAAACAAACATACATATACCAAAGGCTTTTTCCCCCTTACAAGGGAGGCACCTAAATGCAAAGGCATAAACCACTCCCACCCATCCCATCCCCAATACACTACACTCCCCTCTACCCTGACAAACATATAAACAAAATTGTCCGCAGAACCTATCACTTGCTAAGATCAATAAAAGTGGCTTTTACTTACTTCTATGAAGGAATGGTACAGAAAATACTAGTCACACTGATAAGGCCTAAATTGGAGTACACAGCAACACTATGGTCACCCAGTACTAAAAAGAATAGAAGGAAGATTGAGAGAATCCAGAGAGCACTTATGAAGATGGCTCCAACACTATCAAAACTGTCACATGAAGAAAGTTTGTCAAAACTAGAATTACCAACTCTGAAACAAAGAAGAGAGAGAGGTGACTTTTTTACCATCTACAGAATTATGAGAGGTAAGTCCTTGATAGAGATGACTTACTAAATTGTTATAAGAGAAACACAAGAGGGCATGGAAGGAAACTCTAAAGGTTGAGTTATAGAAGAGACCTGGAAAAAAAAAAAAAAAAAAAAAAAAAAAAAAAAAAAAAAAAACCTTTCCCTGCAGAGTGGTGGATGTATGGAATATATTTGATGAAACAATGGTGGGTGCAAAAACAATATAATAATTTAAAAGCAAATTAGATATAGCAAGATACAGACATGGAACACCATGAATGTAACTCCACTTGCTGTAAGATACTAGGTAAATACATTCAAATTCCTCCTTTCTTATGTTTCATGTTTCTGCCCCATACAGTGCTGTCAGCACAATCACCCAGCACCAAAATGAATATAAAGAAAATAGAAGGAATCCAGAGAGCAGCAACAAAAATGGCACCTGCACTTGCAAACTTGTCATAGGAGGAGAGATTGGCTAAACTGGAGTTACCGACTCTGGAGCAAAGAGGAGAGAGAGGTGACCTACTGACCATCTACAGAATCATGAAGGGCACAGAAATATTCGATAGAGGGACTTGCTAAACTGGGACAGGAGAAGCACAAGAGGACATGGAAAGAAAATAAAAAAACATAGCTACAGAAGAGATCTGAAGAAAAAGTTTTCCACATAGTGGTGGACACTTGGAACAAACTGGACAATGAAATAGTGTGCGCAAAAACCATTCATGAATTTAAGAGCAAACTAGACACTGCAAGATACAAAGGTGAGACACCATGAGCATAGCTCCCCTTCCTGCAAAATATAACTAGGTAAACTAGGTAAATACCTCCTCTTAGCATCCATCCCCAAATGTCTATTTCTCATTACACTTTTTAATTCCCCAAGGCATTTGTTTCTCTCAATCTAGATCAGTCATTCTCAATGGGGGCGATTTTTGAGCTCGGGGGCGAAAAACGTCACAGGATATATGCACTCGAGGAGACATCAGACTGAAACTGACAAATTTTAAGCCTAATATAAAAGATCTAGCAGAGAAGCACCAGGCCCAAGGATCTCATTAAAACACATACATACATATACCAAGGCTTTTTTCCCCCTTACCAGGGGGGTAGCCAAAAAGGACAAGGCACAAAAACATTCCCACCCATTTCATCCCCGAAAACACTCCACACCCCTCCACCCTCCCTCCCATCTTAGTAAAACATTTTAAATTAGTTGTTTATCATTGTTGCAATAATTTTTATTATCATTTTCCAATTAAGGGGGGCAATCCTTTTTTTTTTTCAATTGAAAAGGGGGTGATATGGCTAAAAAGGTTGAGAAACCCTGATCTAGATTCTACCTCCACCTCTACTCCCTTTTCCACCACATTCACACGCAAATATCTAAATGAGTACTTCCTCCAATCTCTCTCCCTTAATATTCACTTCCAGTCTACTGCCACTTTCTCCCCTTATAATCCCATCACCTTACTTTTACCCAATTATTTTCAACTTCCTTCTTTTGCACATCTTTCCAAACTATGTCACTAAATTCTTCAATCCCTCCTCTGATCCTGCCACAAGGACAATGTCGTCAGCAAACAACAGTTGGCTTATCTCCCACTTTTCTTTATTTTCTTTAACCATCTCCAATCCCCAACCCATTACCCTTGTATTCACCTCTCGCACCACCCCATGCATGTAGAAATTGAATAGCCAAGGTGACATAACACATCCCTGGCAAAGTCCCACCTTTACCTAAAACAACTCACTCTCTCCATTTCTGATTTTAACACAAGTTCTACTACTCTTGTGAAAAATCTTGACTACTCTTAACAGCTTCCTCCTATCCCATATATCTGCAATACCTCCCATAGTGCCTTCCTGTCTAACCTGTCATAAGGCTTTTCCAAATCCATAAAGGCTCAAAAAAACATTCTTACCTTTTCCTAAAGCTTTCTCACATATCTGTCTAAACACAAAAATCTGATCCACACAACTACCTGTCCTAATCCTAAACTAACATCATGAATCACACAAATTTAAGTATGTCTTATGCTTGTTGTAGACTGGCTGTGCTCAGACTATCTTGACATGTCCAGTTTTATATGAAATGAAATGGTTTTTCAGCAAAGTTTTGGTCCGTTACTACCACCTTAATGCTAGGGTAGGAAATGCTACCCTACCACCTTAATGCTAGGGTAGGAAATGAACCAATTGACTGAGTGGTTGGGAAATGTGGAGTTCCAGGAAAGAATCGTAGTGGAGAGTTGATGGTGGAGATGTGTTTAGAAAGAGAGTTGATGATAGCAAATACAGTGTTTTGGAAGAAAGTCAAGCATAAATACACATGGGAGTGGGTGGTGGATGGAAGGGTGGTAGATAGAGCATTAATGGACTATGTAGTGGTAGATAGGAGTATAATAGGAAGAGTAAAGGATGTACATGTGCTAAGGGGAGAGGGTGGGGGTATATCAGATAATTTTTTGGTGGAAGGTAAGTTGAGAGTGGAGGATAGATGGAGAAAGGAAAAGGACAAAAGGTAGGGAGGTGCTTAGAGTGAACTCTTTAAATGAAAAGGAAAAGGAGAAGGAGTACAAGAAGAAGCTGAGAGAGGAGTGGGAGGGAGTGAAGGATAGAGTAGAGCTAGGAGTGGAGGAGGAATGGGGATGGTTCAAGGAGGGAGTCACAAAGTGTGCAAGGATGATGTGTGGAACAAGAAGGACAGGAGGAAATAGAAGGAAGGGTAGTGAATGGTGGGATGAGGAAACAAAGAAGGTTGTAGAAGAGAAGAAGTGAGCTTTCACAGATTGGTTACAAAATAGGACAAGGGAGTCATATGAGAGGTACAAAGAAAAGAAAAGAGAAGTAAAGCAAAAGGTAAAGGAGGCAAAGAGGAGAGCAGATGTGAAATGGGGTAAGAGTATGACAGAAAATTTTGAAAGTTATATTAAGATGTTTTGGAAAGAAATTAAGAGAGGAAGAGGAGGCGAATCAAGTAGAGAAGAAAAGGTAAAAGGTGCAGATGGAGAGATGATAATGGAGGAGAAGGCAGTAAGGGGAAGATGGGCAGAATATTTTAGGGAGTTGCTAAATGTGAAGAAGGATAGGGAGGGAAAGATAGTTGCAGTGGGAAATGCTAAGAAAATGACCGTGATGAGTAAGGAAAATGGAGGAGAAATAACGAAGGATGAAGTGAAGGCAGTTGTTAAGATGATGAAAGCAGGTAAGGCACCTGGTCTGGATGGATGCCATGCAGAATGTCTAAAAAAAGGAGGTACAGTGATGGTGGACTGGCTGTTGAGGTTATTTAATGTTTGTTGGAGAGAGGGTAGAGTGCCAGAGGACTGGAGGAGTGCCTGTATAGTTCCACTTTACAAGGGAAAAGGGGACAAGTGTGAATGTAGTAGTTTCAGAGGGATTAGCTTGTTAAGTGTAGTTGGGAAGGCTTATGGGAGGATCTTGATTGAGAGGATTAGGAGAGGAACAGAGGGAGTACTTAGTGAGGAACAGTATGGATTTAGGATGGGTAGAGGCTGTGTAGATCAGATTTTTGTGGTAAGACAGATATGTGAGAAAACTATAGGAAGGGAGAAGGATTTTTTGGGGGGCTTTTATGGATCTGGAAAAAGCTTACAATAGGCTAGACAGGAAGGCACTGTGGGAGGTTTTGTGGATATATGGGATAGGAGGAAAGCTTTTAGGAGCTGTCAAGAGTTTTTACGAGAATAGTAGAGCATGTGTCAGGATTAGAAATGGAGAGAGTGAGTAGTTCGAGGTAAAGGTAGGACTTCATCAGGGATGTGTTATGTCGCCCTGGCTGTTCAACTTGTACATGGATGGGGTGGTGCGGGAGGTAAATGCAAGGGTGGTGGGTCAGGGATTGGAGATGGTTAAAGAAAATGGAGAAAAATGGGAGGTGAGGCAGCTGTTGTTTGCAGACGACACTACGCTTGTGGCAGGATCGGAGGAGGGATTGAGGAAGTGTGTGACAAGAGTTTGGGAGAGTGTGTGACGGAAGAAAGCTGAAGATAAATGTGGGTAAAAGTAAGGTGATGATATGTACAAGGGGTGAAAGTGGCAGCAGACTGGAAGTGAGCATTAAGGGAGAGCGACTGGAGGAAGTGGATAGTTTTAGATACTTGGGTGCAAATGTGGCAGGAAAGGGTGGAGTGGAGGTAGAATGTAGATTGAGAGAAGCGAGTAAATGCCTTGGTGGATTAAAAAATGTAATGAGGAATAGACATTTGGGAATGGATGCTAAGAGGAGACTGTATGAAGGAGTGATTGTGCCAACAGCACTGTATGGGGGCAGAAGCATGGAACATAAGAGAGGAAGAGAGAAGGAGTTTGAATGTGTTTGAGATGAGGTGTCTGAGAAGTATGATGGGGGTTACTAGGCTAGAGTGAGAAATGAGGTGAGGAGGAGAACAGGGGTGGAAAGGGAGTTGGGAGATAGGGTTGATGAAAGAATATTGGGATGGTTTGGACACATGGAAAGAATGAATGAAGAAAGACTAGTAAAAGATATATGGAAGGCAGATGTGGAGGGAGTGAACATGAGGGGACGTCCTAGGATGAGATGGATGGATGGGGTGAAGGGGAAGAGGGGAATGTCTGTTGAGGAAGGATGGGAGAGGACAGAAGACAGGGGTGAGTGGAGAATGGTTGTATATGGATGATGTTGTGATGCATGAGGTGGAATGGGTGGGGGATGGGAGGTGAGGTAGTATGTGTGAGCAAAATTTGACGCAGCCCGAAGGGATTTCTCCCCGTCTTCTCCTTTTATGCAGGGGGGATGGAGAGGGGGGTCGCCAATTTAATGAAGCAGCCTTGCTGTGGATGTGATGTGTCTTGCGACACTGCCTCTGACCCAGGGCAGTGGACAGGGTGCAGGGATGACCCATCATCCAGGAGGTGCTAAGATAAGAGGGAGGGTGGAGGGGAGTGGAGTGTATTTAGGGATGGAATGGGTGGGAATGATTTTATGCCTTATTCTTTTTGGCTACCTCCCTTGTAAGGGGGAAATAGCCTTGGTATATGTATGTATGTACTACCACTTCGGCAATTGAGCACTTTTGCTGGCCCATTTCACTGCAGTACAGCTACTACATTATACAGTTTTCCAAATAGATGCATAAATACGTGGAATACCTTAGAAGGTGATATAACTGAAGCTCAAACAATACATGAGCTCAAATCTATGATAATTGGAAATCAAAGATATAGATTAAGTTGGAACCATACTTAGATTTGAGTCTAGGTATGTTAGAAAATTAGAGAATACGAGACAGGACCCAACAAGTATTGCTCTTTTCCTATATACTACAATATGTAAATACAGTAACAGTAAATACAAAAATTGATGTACAGAGGCAAAGCCATTCAGATAATGGCCAGCAGAACACTGTTTTGAGGAAACCAAAACTATGACAGCTTCAGTTCATATCAGCCACATAGCACCAATAAGTGTTCCAAATAGGAAATTGACAAAAGTATGCATTTTCTTAATTATAGTCCTGTATTTCCAATCATTAATAGGATGCATTTCCCTAATCACTGCACTATTCCACAACTGCGTAATTAAAATATACTTTACAAGATACCTTACTATATTGATAATTCATGATGACTGATTCAGTGTCACCTTAAAAAATGCTTTTTTGAAGCAAGGAATTTAACAAGGTATGCCCTCCCTATGAACTTACTCGCTGCCAAGCAGACTTGATTTACCTCCCCTCTAACCTTGTGCCCAATTAGTGACACTCAAGACAACTTGACCATAGTTGTATAATTCAAACATGCTTGAAATGAGGCCTTACTATAGTACTGTATAAATTTACTACTTCAAGTCCTGTCTAAACACAAGTACCTTACCTTGTAAAGTGGTCCCAAAGTAGGTCCGACATTTGTAATATCTGCACACTTTTCTTCTGTTTTATCATTACTAAACTTTGCATATCCATTGAACTGTCCGCTGCGATGCAATGTGAACACCAAAACCACAGTTCCATTCTGCAAAAATTAAAAATTACATTACATTAATGCACATACATATACCAAAGCCTTTTTCCCCTTACAAGACACAGCACATCCACAGCAAGGCTGCTTCATCAAATCGGTGATCCTCCCTCTATATCCCCTCATGCAGAAAAGGAGAAGATGGGGAGAAATCCCTTTGGGATGCGTCAATTCATTTCTCACATACACTCCCTCACCCCCCATGCCCCACCCACTCCCCCTCATGCATCACAGCAAGCTATACTACTCTCGTAAAAACTCTTGACTACTCATAAAAGCTTTCCTCCCATCCCATATATCTGCAATACCTCCCACAGTGCCTTCCTGTCTACCATCATAAGCCTTTTCCAAATCCATAAAAGCCCAAAAAACATTCTTATCTTTCCTATAGCTTTCTCACATAAATGTAAAAAAAAAAAAAAAAAAAAAAAAAAAAAAAAAAATATACATATATATATATATATATATATATATATATATATATACAAACTTCCGTGTTAAGCCCACAAATAAAAATCTACTGAATTATGCACATGATTGATTTGGTCTAAGATCATAATCTTCCCCTCTCATATAGGGCTATTACAATGCCTCCTTGTAGAGGACTCTTTGAAGCAAAAATGGTGAATATACCAACTGAAATGAACAAGAATTTAATTTTTGACACCCACAAACATAAATCATTCATTCATCATAATCTTCCTCTTTCATAGAGGGCTATTACAATGCCTCCTTGCAGAGGACTCTTTGAAGCAAAAATGGTGAATATACCAACTAAAATGAACAAAAATTTAATTTATGACACCCACAAACATACATCTTTCATTCACAAATTCACCTGGGCTGCATTCAGAAGCTTCTTTTCTGTGTTGTGAGTAAAGGCCCATAGCCCTGTGTGGTAGGATGCCTCTAACTGCTTGTACATAGATGCCTTGATCACAAAGTAGCGCATCTTTGAGTTGCCACCCACAGCACCTAGGGGCACCCCCTCTTTATTTCTGTTGCCAGGTGATGCAGGAGATGTGGGTGAAGATGATGTTTCTGCTGCTGGAAAGACAGTATTTAAGAAATGGGAAACTCAAATGTATTATCATTAAAAGTGCTATTCAAAGTAAACAGCTGACATAACAATTGTTTCTCACAATTATCAGTATAAAAAAGGGAAATAAAATTCTAAGTAAGAGAAGAAAAAAATGAGAGAGAGAAAAAGAGAAGGGGTGGGGAGAGGCAGAGAGAGGGGAGAGGCAGAGAGAGAGGAGAGGTGAGGGAGAGAAGTACCTGCACCACACAACACATCTATACAAAAACACACACACACTTAAATCACAAAACAAGCAATCCATGACTGACTACCATATTGCTTCAGACATGATCCCTACAGAAATTCCTTCCACATCAATCAATTGCTACATTACAAACACATTCACAATAATACTAACACAACCAATGAACACTGCTTCTTTCCTGTACATTACAATTAGGTAAATACAGAATAGGCCTGGCCACTGAGCCAGATTGTTACAGATGCAATTACCAAACAGAAGACAGTGTAAGTAAAGATTGACAGATGTAGAGATGAGATGGCAAAATGAAAAGTTAAGGCTAGAGTAGTGAGTTTATTCAGAGCCGGACAGTTTGACCTTTACGGTCTTCCTCAGTGGACTGAAAACAGGAGAAGAAACAAAATTCGTCAACAGCTTTTAATGTGATCTGATGACCCTGTGTTATCTTACTCTGGTCTCATGTCTTCACACTCGTCAAACTCCAGCAGTGCATTAAAAGCTGTTGAAAAATTTTGTTTCTTCTGTTTTCAGTCCACTGAGGAAGACCGTAAAGGTTGAAACGTCTGGCTCTGAATAAACTCACTACTCTAGCCTTAACTTTTCATTTTACTACCTCACCTCTATAGAAGAGTGTGTACATCTAATCCTATATTTCCCTCCTATGGTCTTACTCACACAACAAAATATTTCTTCCTTGTGTGAGGGCTAATTTGGTGCCTATGGGTCTCCTGCAAAAATCCTGGGTCAATGGATCATTTGATTGACTCATTTATATTCAAGGACATATTCACAGGGACAAAGTAACAAAACAAAACAAAAAGTGAAGAACTTTAGTTGAGACTTTCATGTTCTCAAGCACTAGGCAATTATTATGCTAAGGGGAGAAACAAACAAGCCTCAATATACAAACCTTCCTTGGGTATTCCAGGAGTCCCAGACATTCCAGATGAAGATGTCTTGGTTGAAGTAACTGAGCTTTTGGGTGACGAGGTAGAGGAATTTGAAGAAATGCAAATGTCTTGTGAAGTTGAATGTACACAGTTACCTTTCCCCACACCAAGCTGAAGAAACACAAAACCAGATGCTGGTTATGTCATTTACATATCTCTAAATAACACTATATTTCATGCACTTATTGGTATAACCTATTAATAAATTCTATGTAAGGATCTCAGTCCAATTTAGAGGTAAAAAATTAAAACTTGCTGAAAAACAGTTTCAAGTGTTGGCAACAACATCCTGAAGTTTAAAATTATACACCTATTTCAATTATAATTATCATTTAAATATAAATATCACAAGCTAGCAACCTTTAAGTATGGCCTCAGAACACATGACTACATATATTTAGCTTGTTATTGTTTTGACTATGGCTTTGCTCTATTTCTTCTTGCTGAAAAATAATTTCAAGTGCTGGCAACAACATCCCCAAGAGTTAAAATAATATGGCAATTTTTGCTATAAATTATTATAATTTCATTATAATATTGCTTATTTGTTTATATATGGCATCAGAACACGTGACTACATATTATCTTGTTACTGTTTTGTCTATGCCTTTGCTCCATTTTTTCTTTGTACATACATACATACCCAGGGCAGTGGACAAGGTGCAGGGTTGACCCGTCATCCAGGAGGTGCTAAGATAAGAGGGAGGGTGGAGTGTATTTAGGGATGGAATGGGTGGGAATGGTTTTATGTCTCTTTCTTTTTGGCTACCTCCCTTGTAAGGGGGAAAAAGACCTGGTATATGTATGTGTACATACATACAGCTTTTTCCTCTTTACAAGGGAGGTAGCCAAAATCAAAGGCATAAATCCACTCCCACCCATTTCATTCCCACATACTCCACTCCCATTCAATACCCAACCCTCCCTCCCTCTTTTCTTGGCACCTCCTAGATGATGGGTTATTCCTAGATCTTGCCCACTGCCCTGGGTCAGAAGCAATGTGGCAAGACACAGCACATCCACAGCAAGGCTGCTTGACTTAATAAGCAACCCCCCCTCTCCATCCCCTCATGCAGAAGATTGGGAAAAATCCCCTCAGGCTACATCAAAACATCATTCACATACACTCCATCACTCCCCCTTCCCCCCCACCCACACCCCCCTTCCATGCATCACAGCATCAACCATACACAACCATTACCCAGTCACTCTTCTCTTCTGTCTTCTCCCTTCCTTCCTCAACAGCCATTCCCCTCTTTCCCAATGCCCCTTTTACCCCATACATCTATTTCATCCTTGATTGCCACCCTCATATTCACTCCCTCCACCTCTGCCTTCCATACCTATTTTAATCATCTTTCTTCACTCATTCTTTCCATGTGTCCAAACCATCCCAATACTCTTTCTTCAACCTTATCACCCAGCTTCCTTTCCACCCTTGCTCTCCTCCTCATCTCCTTGTATCTCACTCTATCCAGCCTAGTAACCCTTATCATACTTCTCAGGAATTTAATTTTAAAAACATCTCTTAAGTTCCGTGTTTCTGCCCTGTACAGTGCTGTCAGCACAATTACTCCATACAATCTCCTCTTAGCATCCATTCCCAAATGTCTATTCTTCATTACATTTTTAAACACCCCAAAGAATTTACTTTCTTCTCTCAATCTACATTCTACCTTCACCTCCAATCCTCCCTTTCCTGCCACATTTGCACCCAAATCTAAAGCTATCCACTTTCTCTATTCTTTCTCCCTTAATACTCACTTCCAATTTGCTGTCATCCTCTACCATTGTACATCTCATCACCTTACTTTTACCTACATTTATCTTCAATTTTCTTCTTTTGCACACTTTCCCAAACTGTCACTAACATCCTTAATCTATCAACTGATCCTGCCACAAATGCAGTATTATCAGCAAACAACTTGCTTATCTCCCATTTTTCTCAATTTTCTTTAACCATCTCCAATCCCTGGCCGAATACCCTTACGTTTACCCTCTCGCTTCACTCAATAAATTGAACAGCCAAGGTGACATAACACATCCTTTGTGAAGTCCAACTTTTACCTCTAACCACTCTCTCCATTTCAAATTCTAACACAGGCTCTACTACTCTTGTTAAAACTCTTGAGTGCTACAGGTTTCCTTCTATCCCATATATCCGCAATCCCTCCCACAGTGCCTTCCTGTCTACCCTGTCATAAGCCATTTCCAAATCCATAAAGAAAATATATATACAGTCAAACCTCGGTTTTCGAACATAATCCGTTCGAGAAGGCTGTTCGAAAAGCGATTTGTTCGAAAACCGAAACAATTTTTCCCATTGTAATCAATGTAAATAATTTTAATCCGTTCCAGGTCTAAAAAACAACTTTTTCTATTTTTTTTTTTTTTACTATTTTACACCATAAACTGCACTGTATACTGTTTACCATAAATAAGTGTATCCCACTTCTTTTCTTAAACTTTTCAAACCACCCTCTGCTTGCTTTAAAATCAAACCCTTCCGGAATAATGCTAGGATCTTTTTTTATCAAATCTTCATACAATTGTCTTGCTTTGGCACAAATTGCATCTTCACTAAGAGTATCACCTGCTAACTGTTTCTCATTTACGAAAATCAGCAAAAGTTTCTCCACTTCCTCCAATACCTGTGGCCTTTGTTTGCTAAAAACACTTGATCCTTTAGCCACATCACCTGCTTTAACCTGGTCTTTATTTTTTAGGATGGTGCTTATCGTCGATTTCGCCATCCCAAACTCCTTAGCCAACGCAGACACACGAACGCCAGATTCATATTTCGCTATTAATTCTTTTTTAAATTCAATAGTTTTGTGCACTACTTTCCTCTTTTCTTCACCACTTGAACTTGCTTTCTTTGGACCCATGATTAGGGGCTAATACACGATGCAAAGATGAAAAAAAGTCAGATTTACGTAAATAAGAACGAACACGTCTGCTCGGAATGAACTTTGATCGCAAATGCGCTACGGAGGAAGCGTCCTTAGCATTCGAGTTCTCTCGGCTCGCGAGTGAGCCGCGTTCGGGTACGCTCGGCTTCTTTCGGTTTGTTCGAGAGCCGAAATTTGGTCGAGTTCTGAGACGTAAAATTCTCGAACTTTTTGGTCGAAAACCGATTTGGTCGAGAACAGAAGCGTTCGATAACCGAGGTTTGACTGTATATATAAAATAAAATAAAGTAAAATACATACATATACCAAGGCTTTTTCCCCCTTACAAGGGGGGTAGCCAAAAAGGAAAAGGCATAAAAACATTCCCACCCATTCCATTCCTGAATACATTCCAACCCCTCCACCCTCCCTCTTATCTTAGCACCTCCTGGATGGGTCATCCCTGCACCTTGTCCACTGCCCTGGGTCAGAAGCAGTGTCGCAAGTCACAGCACATCCACAGCAAGGCCACTTCATTAAATTGGCGACACCCCCTCTCCGTCCCCCCATGCATAAAAGGAGAAGGCGAGGAGAAATCCCTTCGGGCTGCGTCAAATTTTGCTCACACATACTACCTCACCCCCCATCCCCCCCACCCATTCCAACTCATGCATCACAACATCATACATATACAACCATTCTCCATTCACCCGTCTTCTGTCCTCTACCGTCCTTCCTCAACAGACATTCCCCTCTTCCCCAAAGCCCCCTTCACCCCATCCATCCACCTCATCCTAGGAAGTGCCCTCATGTTCACTCCCTCCACATCTGCCTTCCATACCTCTTTTACTAGTCTTTCTTCACTCATTCTTTCCATGTGTCCAAACCATCCTAATACTCTTTCGTCAACCCTATCTCCCAACTCCCTTTCCACCCCTGTTCTCCTCCTCACCTCCTCATTTTTCACTCTTTCTAGCCTAGTAACCCCCATCATACTTCTCAGACACCTCATCTCAAACACATTCAAACTCCTTCTCTCTTCCTCTCTTATGTTCCATGTTTCTGCTCCATACAGTGCTGTTGGTACAATCACTCCTTCATACAGTCTCCTCTTAGCATCCATTCCCAAATGTCTATACCTCATTACACTCTTTAATCCACCAAGGCATTTACTCGCTTTTCTCAATCTACATTCTACCTCCACCTTCACTCCACCCTTTCCTGCCACATTTGCACCCAAGTATCTAAAACTATCCACTTCCTCCAGTCGCTCTCCCTTAATGCTCACTTCCAGTCTACTGCCACTTTCACCCCTTGTACATCTCATCACCTTACTTTTACCCACATTTATCTTTAGCTTTCTTCTATCACATACTCTCCCAAACTCTGTCACCAACTTCCTCAGTCCCTCCTCTGATCCTGCCACAAGCGCAGTGTCATCCGCAAACAACAGCTGGCTCACCTCCCACTTTTCTCCATTTTCTTTAACCATCTCCAATCCCTGACCCACTACCCTTGCAATTACCTCTTGCACCACCCCATCCATGTATAAGTTGAACAGCCAGGGCGACATAACCCATCCTTTACGAAGTCCCACCTTTACCTTGAACTACTCACTCTCTCCATTTCTAATCCTGACACAAGCTCTACTACTCTCATAAAAACTCTTGACAGCTCCCAGAAGCTTTCCTCCTATCCTGTATATCTGCATAACCTCCCACAGTGCCTTTCTGTCTACCCTATCGTAAGCCTTTTCCAGATCCATAAAAGCCCAAAAAACATCCTTCCCCTTTCCTATAGCTTTCTCACACATCTGTCTTACCACAAAGATCTGATCTACACAACCTCTACCTGTCCTAAATCCACACTGTTCCTCACCAATTACTCCCTCTGTTCCTCTCCTAATCCTCTCAATCAAGATCCTCCCATAAGCCTTCCCAACTACACTTAACAACCTAATCCCTCTGAAACTACTACATTCACACTTGTCCCTTTTTCCCTTGTAAAGTGGAACTATACAGGCACTCCAGTCCTCCAGCACTCTACCCTCTCTCCAGCAAACATTAAATAACCTCAACAGCCAGTCCACCATCACTGTACCTCCTTTTTTTAGACATTCTGCATGGCATCCATCCAGACCAGGTGCCTTACCTACTTTCATCATCTTAACAACTGCCTTCACTTCATCCTTCCTTATTTCTCCTCCATTTTCCTCACTCATCACGGTCATTTTCTTAGCATTTCCCACTGCAACTATCTTTCCCTCCCTATCCTGCTTCACATTTAGCAATTCACTAAAATATTCTGCCCATCTTCCCCTTACTGCCTTCTCTTCCATTATCATCTCTCCATCTGCACCTTTTACCTTTTCTTCTCTACTTGATTCGCTTCCTCTTCCTCTCTTAATTTCTTTCCAAAACATCTTTTTATTACTTTCAAAATTTTCTGTCATACTCTTACCCCATTTCACATCTGCTCTCCTTTTTGCCTCCTTTACCTTTTGCTTTACTTCTCTTTTCTTTTCTTTATACCTCTCATATGACTCCCTCGTCCTATTTTGTAACCACTCTGTGAAATCTCACTTCTTCTCTTCTACAACCTTCTTTGTTTCCTCATCCCACCATTCACTACCCTTCCTTCTATTTCCTCCTGTCCTTCTTGTTCCACACACCATCCTTGCACACTTTGTGACTCACTCCTAGCTCTACTCTATCCTTCACTCCCTCCCACTCCTTCAGCTTCTTCTTGTACTCCTTCTCCTTTTCCTTTTCATTTAAAGAGTTTACTCTAAGCACCTCCCTACCTTTTGTCCCTTTCCTCTTTCTCCATCTATTCTCCACTCTCAACTTACCTTCCACCAAAAAATGATCCGATATTCCCCCACCCTCTCCCCTTAGCACATGTACATCTTTAACTCTTCCTATCATAATCCTATTTACCACTATATAATCCATTAATATTCTATCTACCACCCTTCCATCCACCATCCTCTCCCACGTGTACTTATGCTTGGCTTTCTTCCAAAACACTGTATTTGGTATCATCAACTCTCTTTCTATACACATGTCCACCATCAACTCTTCACTACAATTCTTTCCTGAAACTCCACATTTCCCAACCACTCCATCAATTAGACCATTTCCTACCCTAGCATTAACCTCTTCACTACGGGGCACATCGCACGTCGGGCAGCTAATGCTGCCAGACGTGCGATGTTGCGTCATAATAATCGCATTATATAAAATGTCAGTGCTCAATCGTTCGTTCTCTTTCACCCGTGTATTTTGATAACCATAGAAAATTTATGAAGCCAGTTTAGAGAGAATGGAAATTACGTACTGTAGGTACGACTACAATAAATATAATCAAGATGGCGACGTCGGCATCACCGAGTACCCACTTGCTCCTCATGCGGCCTACGTAGGCGTCACCGTATGGAAGTGGTTAAGGTCTCCCAGTACTATTACATTGACATTTCTCCCTAAATCCTCTATGCACTCATTTAAATCTATCCAAAAGGCCTCCCTTTCTTCTACACTCTTCTCACTGCCAGGCCCATATGCACTTACAAAGACCCACATCTTTCCCAGTTTCACCTTCATCCACATTATCCTTGAGGAAACCTCCTTCCACTCCACTACACCTTTACCTATCTCTTCACTTACTAGAATAGCCACCTCTTCCTTCCCTCGCCCTCTCTTCACTCCTGATAACCTCCCACTTACACTCCCAAACTTACACTCACCCTTCCCTTTTAGCTTAGTTTCACTCAAAGCTAACACATCCTTCTTTCTTCTCACAAACATACTACCTATCTCTTCCCTTTTACTCTCATCTGTACCACATCCATGCACATTAAAAGACCCAAACCTTAGGGTGCTGGTCGGAAAACTCCCAGACCCTCTTATGCCTTTGCTTTTTGTTTTAGGAATGTCCCCTGTGGGGCAACAAGGAGAAGGATGCCTAGTCCCAATCCCCGTTCCTTTCTTCTCGCCTCTTACGATCCAAGTGGAAATACTTAGTGGCAGTATTCTTTTCCCCCACCAATAGATCATCTCTATCAAGAACTTCCATTCCTTTCATAATTCTGAAAATGGTCAACAAGTCACCTCTCTCCCATCTCTGCTCTAATGTTGTCAGTTGTAATTTCTCCAATCTTTGTTTGTATGTCAAATTTGATGATGTAGGTGCCATCTTAGTCGCCGCTCTTTGTATTCTTTCTAATTTCTTTGTGTTTTTCTTTGTGCTAGGTGCCCGCAATGATATAGCATATTCTAGTTTCGGTCTTATAAATGTAACAATTAATTTCTTAACCATCTCTTCATCCATGTAGTTGAATGCCACCTTCATTGATCTTAACAAATTGTAAGTCTCTCCAAATATCTTGTTTATATGTTTGTCAGGTGTCAAGTCACTTGAGATTATTCCTAGGTCCCTCTCTGAGTTAACTTTCTTTACTTCTTTGTCTCCAATTATATATTTTCCCGAAACTCTATTTTTACCTTTTCCAAACTACATTATGTTACATTTCTTGATATTGAAATTAATTTCTTATTTCTGTATCCATTCCCATACATTATGTAGGTCATCTTGTAACGATCTGCAATCTTCTTCTGTTTTCACTCTCTTCAGCAATTTTTTTTATATTCAGCATAGCTCTCATCTCCCTTCAATGCCTAGTATGCACATGCATGCATGCGAAATGGGAAGTAAAAAGTGGTGTCCCTCAGGGCTCTGTCTTGGCTCCTTTAATGTTTGCCATATACATAAATGATATGGACAAAGGAGTGAATTGTTACATGAATTTCTTTACTACATATACCAATAAGTAGCAAAGAAATTCATGTAACAATTCACTCCTTTGTCCATATCATTCACGCATATGGCAAACATTAAGGGAGCCAAGGCAGAGCCCTGAGGGATGCCACATTTTACTTCTTCCCATTTCGCATGGATGCATGTGCATACTAGGCATTGATGGGAGATGAGAGCTACGCTGAATATTAAAATTGATGATACCAACAAAGCTGAATATCAGAGATGATACCAGTGAAGGGAGATGATAACACTCATCCTATTTTGAAACCAATCTGTGAATGCTCATTTCTTCCCTTTTATGACCTTCTTTGCTTCCTCATTCCACCACTCACAACCCTTCCTTCTATTCCCACCTGTCCTCCTTGTTCCACACACCATCTTTGCACACCTTATGACTCTTTCCTTGAACCATCTTCATTCCTCCACTCCTAGTTCTACTCTATCCTTCACTCCCTCCCACTCTTCTCTTAGTCTGCCCATCCGTCCCTTTCTTGTAATATATCTATTAACCTTGAATAGGTGGAAGATAGAAGAGACGAAGCTTGGAGAAAAAAAAAGTGGCAAATATATATCAACCTAAGAAATACGTAAAATTACACATGGAAGAAAAAAGAAATTATAAAAAGACATGATAGACAAATGTAAAGATCAATATAAATTATTCTATAGATATGTAAATGGTAAACTAAAAAATAAACAGGAAATAGTAAAACTATGTCAAGGGAACACGGAATACACAAAGCACATAGAAATGGCTGCAATTATGAACAAACATTTCAAATTTGTGTTCACTAAAGAAAACATACACAAATAGGATGAAGGAAGTGGAGAAAGATCCCCCAATGATAGAAATAACTGACACAGAAAGAAACAAGGGACCAAATAATGAACCTTGATGTCAGAAAATCACACAGCCCAGATGGAATTGCAAACTGGATGCTAAAAGAATGTATAGATGGCTTTGATTGTAGCAAAGGGAGGTGCCAGGAGAATGGAAGACGGCATTTTACACAATCATGCATGCCAATAACACAATATACACTCTGTAGGGGATTTGTTGGAAAACCCTGTTCCAGCCATGGTATCAGGGAGATGGGACTTCTCAGCCAGTCAGTCTAGGAAATGACAACAGCAACCACAACATCTTTAAGTATTCTATCTTCCACTCAATACCTTTATTTCCATTAACACAAGTCCACCTGCACCATTTAATCTATCCTCTCTACCTGACTCACTTCCCCCTCACTCTCTTTTCACTTTTTTCCAAAACATTCAATTCTTTTTTCAAAATTTAAAATTCTCCATCAAACACCTACCCCACCTCAAATATGCTCTCCTTGTATGTTTGTTCCTTTTCTACCACAATTGCCCTGTCTTTATCCCACAATTCACTGGCTCTCCTGGTTCCTCCCATCCTCATCCCACATACCATCTTTGCACTTATTCCTTGAAACATACCATTCCTCTACTCCTGCTTCTCTCTTATTTTTCACTATATCCCATACCTCTCACCTTTACCTGGTGCTCTCTCTCACTCCCCTTTCTTGACATACATAAGGCATTCGACAAGGTACCACATAAAAAACTTATAAAGAAGATAGTCGAAAGGTGGCATCATGGATTTAATGAGGGGGGGGGGTGCCAACCTCCCCCGATTAGCAAGTCTAGAAGAAAAACTAGAGAAAATGACCAAACATTGGGAGAGTAGGTTCGGTCAACTTACACGGATTGCACAGAGTTGATAAATTGGAAGAGTTAAAGAAGGAGAACCAAACCCTAACTAAAGAAATAGAAGAATTAAAAAGACAGATAAAATAAGTAAAAGATGAGAATGAGGAATTAAAGTGGAATAATAAAGAGAATAAAGAGTCCATAGCAAAAGAAGTACAGGGTTGGAAAAAAGTCCAAGAGAATAACAAAATTGTATTTAAAGATATAGTGGCACAACAGATGAAAGATCAAACTTGACACACAGTTATTAAAGTGATGAGAGAGAAGGAGAATATAATGAGAGACTTAGCAGATAAAAAGAAATGTATAATTATATTGGGGATGGAAGAGAAGTATAATACAAATTGGACTACAAGAATAAAGGAGAAGGAGAAAGTCAATAAGATATTGGTAGTAGTTCAAGAAGATGGAACAGAAACAGGGAAGGAAATAGAAGAAATATATAGACTAGGGAAATACAATACAGATAAGGCCAGACCAATTAAGATCAAATTCAGGTCACAAACAACAGCAGAGAATATCTTAGCAAAAACAGGAAAACTAGAAAACAGTGAGCAATTTAAACTGGAATGAATAAAAAGAGAAATGAATAAAGAGGAAAGAGAGGATGAGAAAGCAAAAAGATGAGAAACTAAGAAAAAAAAAAGAGAGAGAAAAGAGCAGACAGAAAAAGAGAAATTCTATTGGAGAGTAGTGAATATGAAAGTGAGCAAATGGTTCATAGCAGAGAAAAACGGAAGGGAAACAGAAAACATGATGGAAGTAGCAGAAAGTTAAAAATGTCTTACACAAATATAGATGGCTCAATAACAGGCTTGAACGAACTGAATGATTACCTGAAGGAAAAAGAACCGGACATAATGGGAATTGTGGAGACAAAATTGAAAGGTCCACTACCAACAGTGTAGGACATGGGGCATATTATTGTTGGATTAGAAACAGAGAGGTAAAACAAGGGGGTGGAGTTATGTTCCTGACTAAGGATATAAATGTGAGGAATGTTACATATGGAAAAAAATAGAGTAGAGATGATTATGATGGAAGTAGAGGACAAAGATGGGAAGAGTAAGAAGTTTGTAGTAAATTATGTGCCTCCTAAAACAGCTTCGTGGGAAGAGAGTGAACACAAAAATATGTTAGAAGACACAAGGATAACACTAAATAAGATAATGGGAGATGGAGGAAGAATAGTTATAAAGGGTGACTTTAATTGTAAAGAAATCTGCTGGAAAGAGATGACAGTGAAAGGTGGAGATGACCTATGGGGAAGTGTACTACTTGATATGATTATAGAACATACAATGACACAATGGATACAAGAGAATACTAGGTATAGAAATAAAGAAGAACCATCGAGACTGGACCTAATAATCACATCAGAACCCGAAATAGTGGACAAGATTGAATACAAGAAACCAATAATTAAAAGTGACCACATATTGGTTGAACTGGAACTAAAGGAGGAAAAATACATAAAAAAAAAATATATACAGTCGAACCTCGAAAGCCCGGACCCTCGTATGACTGGTCGAAATGAACAAAGGGCGGACTTTTCAAGCAAAGTTCCCTATTTGTCTGGTAGGTGGCAGCAATGGCCGTACACTTATACTCAAACCCGGCCCAGTCAAGCCGCCACCAGGGCTGCTGTTTCGTAGAATTTTATACCAAAACGTAGTAAAATAGCGGCATGTGGCAGCTGCACAAGGACATGAGGAAATTTTTTCTACATAACAGGCTGTTAAAAACATTCAAAAACTCAAACTTTTGTTTAAAAATCATAGAAATAGTTATCAAATAATAAATGGTACATCAAAATATGACTTTTATTTGTAATTGTGTTACTTATAAAATATTATACCCCAAAAGATAGGTTTTTACGGTGTAGAAAAAATTTCTACGCTAAAGTTTCAGCTTTCTTTTAGCACCAGGGCTGCCGTTTCGTAGAATTTTGTACCAAAACATAGTAAAATAGCGGCATGTGGCAACTGCATAAGGAAGTTTTTCTACATATCAGCTGGCTGTTAAAAACATTCAAAAACTCAAACTTTTGTTTAAAAATCATAGAACTAGTTATCAAATAATAAATGGTACATCAAAATATGACTTATTGGTAATTGTGTTACTTATAAAATATTATACCCCAAAAGATACATTTTTACGGTGTAGAAAAAAATTCTACGCTAAAGTTTCAGCTTTCTTTTAGCGATATATAAAAAAAATTATATCTTACTGAATATGTTAGGGCATGGGGGCCTTATATACATTCAAGAATAAAAAACAAACTAGAACCAACATTTTGTCAAAGTTTGACAAGTATATCTTGCTATGAAAGTCTGCACACCCCCGAGAAAAATGTATGCCCCGGTATGGCAACACTCCCATTCTACACGGCAGTGTAGAAAACGCGGCAACCCTGGCCGCCACCACTGTCCCGCGAGCATACCTTCCGATATTTACAGTGTACGTAATAAAAATACAGTACAGTACACTATACAGTACATTTACATGCCTGTATTACAGTTATTATGACAGAATTATTAGTATTATAGTATTATTATTACAGTATTGTTATTATTACAGTGTTAGAGTATTATTCTTATGTGTTTCTATGCCATATCATACATTACCTATAAGTATACCACTATGAAAATCTACGGGTGTTTGGGCGACATTTTCGATGACCGGACTTTTGGCATGACCGGACCGCCCTTCCCCCCAATTAGTCCGGGCTTTCGAGGTTCAACTGTATATATATATATATATATATATATATATATATATATATATATATATATATAGAAAGGGAAGATTGATGTATGGAAAAACAAATTTTGATAAAATAATAGAATTCTTTCAAAAAGCAGACTGGGAAAGGATACACAACAAAGAAACAATAGTAGAAGAGAAATGGACTATTTTGACAAAAATTTATAAAGGAGTGGAAAAGTATGTAAAGTGTTGGTATAACAAAAGACCTGAAAAATGGAAAATATATACTAGATATAGAAATGAATATGTACAAGTGTGCAGAGAAGAAAAGAGAAAATATGAAAAAGATGTCATAGAAAAATGTAAAGATCAACCAAAACTATTTTACAGATTTGTAAACAACAAACTCAAAAACAGGCAGGAGTTGGAGAAACTATGACAAGGAGTTCAATACACAGAGGAAATAGAAATGGCAGAAATTATGAACAAGCATTTTAAATCGGTGTTAACGAGGGAGAACATACAACCTAGAGATATCAAGTGGGAGGAGAAAGTCCCACTATGAAAGAGATAGAAGTAACAAGGAATGAAATAATGAAACACTTGAGTAAACTCGATGTCAGAAAATCGCATTGACCAGATGAAATGGCAATTTGGATTTTGAGAGAATGGAGGAATGAACTAACAGACAAAATAAGTCTAATAAGCAGTTCATTGAAAGAAGGAAAAGTTCCAGAAGATTGGAAAAGAGTAAATATAGTACCAATATATAAAGGGGGAAACAAGGAAGACCCTACTAACTATAGACTGGTCTCTCACAAGTGCGATAGCTAAATTTGTGAAAGAATTATCAAAACTAGATGGGTAAGGCATTTGGAAAAAAACAACATACTAAACCCAAGACAATTTGGATTTAGACAAGGATGATCATGTGTCACAAACCTAATGTGTTTCTATTCAAGGTTAATGGATGTAATACAGGAAAGAGATGGATAGGCTGATTGTGCATTTCTAGACCTGAAAAAAGCTTTTGATAAGGTGCCACATAAGAAATTGCTAAAGAAATTAGAAACTGCAGGAGGAATACAGGGCAAACTGCATAAATGGATGGAAGATTTCTTGCATGAAAGAAAAATGAGAGTGGTGATAAGAGACAAACATTTTAATTGCGATGAAGTGATAAGTGGAGTTCCACAAGGAACTGTTCTGGCCCCAATAATGTTTGCTATATATACTAATGATATGGATAAAGGAATTGAAAGTTATATGAGCTTCTTTGCGGACGATGCAAAATTGTTGAAAAAAGTGAACTCTGAAGAAGATTGTGAGTCGCTACAGAATGATCTCAACAAAGTATGGGAATAGAGTAGAAAGTGGGAGATGGAATTCAATATTAAGAAGTGTAGTATAATGGAATTTGGAAGAAGCAAAAAAAGAATAGTTGGATCATTTAAATTGGGAGAGGAAGAAATAAAAAAAGTGGAAAATGAGAAGGACCTGGGAGTCATTATTATGAATAATATGTCCCCTGAGAAACATATAAACAAGATTTTTGGAGAAACTTATAATCTAATAAGAACAATCAAAGTGGCATTTACATACCTGGATGAAGAAATGGTGAAGAAAATACTAGTCACTTTGATAAGACCAAGATTGGAGTATGCAGCGACAACGGGGTCACCAAATTAAAAAAAATGTATAACAAAACTTGAAAGAATACAAAGAGCAATTACGAAACTGGCACCAACACTCTCAGAACTAGCATATGAAGAGAGACTAGCAAAACTTGAACTACAGACATTAGAGCAAAGAAGAGAGAGAGGATACTTGATAACTATTTATAGAACTATTGATAGAGAGGATCTAATAAAATGGGATAGCAGAGATACAATAGGACACAGAAAGAAAATCAAGGACAGTTATAGAAGAGACCTGAAAAGACAGCTTTCCCCACAGGGTGATAGATGTTTGGAACAAGTTAGATGAGAAAGTGGTGTGTGCAAAATCAATACAGGAATTTAAAAGCAGTCTAGACAAAATGAGATATGAAGACAGGACACCACGAGCATAGCTCCCCTTCCCATATAATACAATTAGGTAAATATATATGATATATATATATATATATTATATATATATATATACTAGTAATATAAACCCTATAGGGCCTAGTAAATGTAATGTTGTGGCACGATTATGTGTGTATCTTTGGTGTTCCATTCTCTAAATGTAGGCCAATTCTTTTAATTAGCTTAGTAGTGCAGTACCCTATGTATAAGATAGGAAGGTAGGGACTCAGTTTCCTTGTATACATGTAAATTCATACACAACTCTAGAGAAGGACTTAGTTGTAACAGACCAGATTGATAGCATGTATAAGTTAGGCAAGTATTTACCTAGTTGTATTATATGGGAAGGGAGCTATAATCATGGTGTCCCATCTTTGTATCTTTCAGCATCAAGTTTGTTCTTAAAATCTTACATAAGAACATAACATAAGAATGAAGGAGACTGCAAATCTTGAATAGTGTTTGCACACACTGTTTCCCTATCTAATTGATTCCAGGTATCCACCACTCTCTGTGGGAGGCTATTCTTTTTCAGATCACTTCTGTAATTATCCTTTTTGTGTTTCTTTTCATGTCCTCTTGTTTTTCCGTTGTTCCATTTTAATAAATCATCTCTATGGACTATGTAGTAGTAGATAGGAGTAGAATAGGAAGAGTAAAGGATGTACATGGGCTAAGGGGAGAGGGTGGGGGAATATCAGATCATTTTTTGGTGGAAGGTAAGTTGAGAGTGGAGGATAGATGGAGAAAGAGGAAAAGGACAAAAGGTAGGGAGGTGCTTAGAGTGAACTCTTTAAATGAAAAGGAAAAGGAGAAGGAGTACAAGAAGCTGAGAGAGGAGTGGGAGGGAGTGAAGGATAGAGTAGAGCTAGGAGTGGAGGAGGAATGGGGATGGTTCAAGGAGGGAGTCACAAAGTGTGCAAAGATGGTGTGTGGAACAAGAAGGACAGGAGGAAATAGAAGGAAGGGTAGTGAATGGTGGGATGAGGAAACAAAGAAGGTTATAGAAGAGAAGAAGCGAGCTTTCAAAGATTGGTTACAAAATAGGACGAGGGAGTCATATGAGAGGTAAAAAAAAAAAAAAAAAAAAAGGTAAAGGAGGCAAAGAGAAGAGCAGATGTGATATGAGGTAACAGTATGACAGAAAATTTTGAAAGTAATAAAAAAATGTTTTTGAAAGAAAGTAAGAGAGGAAGAGGAGGCGAATCAAGTAGAGAAGAAAAGGTAAAAGGTGCAGATGGAAAGTTGATAATGGAAGAGAAGGCAGTAAGGGGAAGATGGGCAGAATATTTTAGGGAGTTACTTAATGTGAAGGAGGATAGAAAGGGAAAGATAGTTGCAGTGGGAAGTGCTAAGAAAATGACTGATGAGTGAGGAAAATAGAGGAGAAATAAGGAATGATGAAGTGAAGGCAGTTGTTAAGATGATGAAAGCAGGTAAGGCACCTGGTCTGGATGGATGCCATGCAGAATGTCTAAAAAAAAAGGAGGTACAGTGATGGTGGACTGGCTGTTGAGGTTATTTAATGTTTGCTGGAGAGAGGGTAGAGTGCCAGAGGACTGGAGGAGTGCCTGCATAGTTCCACTTTACATGGGAAAAGGGGACAAGTGTGAGTGTAGTAGTTTCAGAGGGATTAGCTTCTTAAGTTTAGTTGGGAAGGCTTATGGGAGGATCTTGATAGAGAGGATTAGGAGAGGAACAGTGTGGATTTAGGATGGGTAGAGGTTGTGTAGATCAGATTTTTGTGGTAAGACAGATATGAGAAAGCTATAGGAAAAGGGAAGGATGTTTTTTGGGCTTTTATGGATCTGGAAAAGGCTTACGACAGGGTAGACAGGAAGGCACTATGGGAGGTTTTGTGGATATATGGGATAGGAGGAAAGCTTCTAGGAGCTGTCAAGAGTTTTTACGAGAGTAATAGAGTATGTTTCAGGATAAGAAATGGAGAGAGTGAGTGGTTCGAGGGATGCGTTATGTTGCCCTGGCTGTTCAACTTGTACATGGATGGGGTGGTGCGAGAGGTAAATGCAAGGGTGGTGGGTCAGGGATTGGAGATGGTTAAAGAAAATGGAGAAAAGTGGGAGGTGAGCCAGCTGTTGTTTGCGGACAACACTACACTTGTGGCAGGATCGTAGGAGGGATTGAGGAAGTTGGTGACAGAGTTTGGGAGAGTGTGTGATAGAAGAAAGCTGAAGATAAATGTGGATAAAAGTAAGGTGATGAGATGTTCAAGGGGTGAAAGGGGTAGCAGACTGGAAGTGAGCATTAAGGGAGAGTGACTGGAGGAAGTGGATAGTTTTAGATACTTGGGTGAGAATGTGGCTGGAAAAGGTGGAGTGAAGATGGAGGTAGAATGTAGATTGAGAGAAGCGAGTAAATGCCTTGGCGGATTAAAAAGTGTAATGAGGAATATTTGGGAATGGATGCTAAGAGGAGACTGTATGAAGGAGTGATTGTGCCAACAGCATTGTATGGAGCAGAAACATGGAACATAAGAGAGGAAGAGAGAAGGCATTTGAATGTGTTTGAGGTGAGGTGTCTGAGAATTATGATGGGGGTTACTAGGCTAGATAGAGTGAGAAATGAGGAGGTGAGGAGGAGAACAGGGGTGGAAAGGGAGTTGGGAGATAGGGTTGATGAAAGAGTATTAGGATGGTTTGGATACATGGAAAGAATGAGTGTAGAAATATTTGTAAAAGAGGTATGGAAGGCAGATGTGGAGGGAGTGAACATGAGGGGACGTCCTAGGATGAGATGGATGGATGGGGAGAAGGGGGCTTTGGGGAAGAGGGGAATGTCTGTTGAGGAAGGACAGGAGAGGACAGAAGACAGGGGTGAATGGAGAATGGTTGTATGGATGATGTTGTGATGCATGAGGTGGAATGGGCGGTGAGGTAGTGTGTGAGAGCAAAATTTGATGCAGCCCGAAGGGATTTCTCCTTTTATGCATTGGGGGACGGAGAGGGGGGGGGGGTTGCCGATTTAACGAAGCAGCCTTGCTGTGGATGTGCTGTGACTTGCGACACTGCCTCTGACCCAGGGCAGTGGACAAGGTGCAGGGATGACCCGTCATCCAGGTGCTAAGATGGGAGGGAGGGTGGAGGGGAATGGATTGTGTTTAGGGATGGAATGGATGGGAATGATTTTATGCCTTTTTCTTTTTGGCTACCTCCCTTGTAAGGGGGAAAAAGCCTTGGTATATGTATGTATCTCTATCTAGGATTTCAATTCCTTTCATGATTCTATAGTCAGTAGATCTCCTCTTTCTCTTCTTTGTTCCAGAGTTGGTAGTTTCAATTTGGACAATCTTTGTTCATACGTTAATTTGGTGAGTTGGTGCCATCTTTGTCATTGCTCTTTGTATTCTAATTTCTTTATATTCTTTTTAGTACTGGGTGTCCATACAGTTGCTGCGTACTCCAGTTTTGGTCTTATTTGTGTAACTAATATATATTTTTTTTTAATCATTTCCTCATCCAAATGGTCAATTGCCACTTTCATTGACCTTAATAAGTTGAAGGTTTCTCCAACTATTTTATTGATATGTTTGTCTGGTGACATATCTTTGCTGATTATTACTCCAAGGTCTCTTTCCGAGTTCACTTTTTTGACTTCACCAATCTTATAATTTCTCTATATTCTATTTTTACTTTTCCAAACTCCATTAGACTACACTTCTTGATATTGAAGTTTACTTCCCACTTTTGACTCCATTTCCAGATTTTGTCTAGGTCTATCTGTAATGATTCACAATCTTCCTCTGTACTTTACTTTCTTTAGTATTTTTGTGTCATCTGTGAAGTTCATATAACATTCCACTCTTTCATCCATGTCATTTATATATATATATATATATATATATATATATATATATATATATATATATATATATATGGCAAACATGATTGGAGCCAATACCGAACCTTGAGGGACACCACTTCTCATTTCTTCCCAGATTATTTGTCTCTAACTACTACCCTCATTTTCCTCCCAATCAAGAAGTCTTCCATTCCAATAATTTTCCTTTGATGCCACCTATTGATTCTATTTTTCTTATTAGTTTTTTGTGTGGTACTTTATCAAATGCTTTTTGTAGGTCTAGAAAAGCACAGTCCGCCCATCCATCCCTTTCTTGTATTATTTCTATTAGTCTTAAATAGAAGCAGATCAGGTTTGTTGTACATGATCTTTCTTGTCTAAATCCAAATGGATTTGGATTCAGAATATTTTTTTCTTCCAGATGTTTAACCAGTTTGTAGTTGGTTGGATTTTCCTTGTTCCCTCCTTTATATATTGGTACAATATTTACATTTTTCCAGTCCTGTGGTACCTTTCCTTCTTTGAATATTTAATTATCTTGTATATTTTGTCCATCAACTCCTCTATGCATTCTTTCAATATCCAATTTGCAATTCCATCTGGACCCTGTGAATTTCTGACATCAAGGTTTTTATTTGGTCTCTGATTTCCTTCTGAGTCACAGTTATTTCCTTCATTGGGAGGTATATTTCTCTCCCTATTTCCTCACAGTTTTGTGAACTTTCAATTGTGAATAATGATTTGAAATTATTGTTCACAATTTTAGCCATTTCTACTTCTTTATATTCATAATTCCTGTGGCGCAGTCTATTTCTTGTTTGTTTTTTAATTTACCATTTACATACCTGTAAAATTGTTTAGGTTGTTCCTTGCACTTTTATATTATATCTCTTTCATAGTTTCTTTTTTTATCTCTGTGTATTTTTATATAATCATTTCTTAGTTTGATATATATTTGCCATTTACCGGTACTTTTTTTTTCATCTTTTCCAAGCTTTGTCTCTTATATCCTTAGCCTCACATTTTTTTGTTGTACCAGCTTTCTATGTATACTCTTTCTTGCTTCTGTTGTGGTACATATTTGTTCACTCCCTCATTATAAATTTCTTTTAGTATATTCCATTTCTCTTCCATCTTTGTTTCTTCATTTAGGAAGTTATCCCAGTTTGCGTTTTGAAAGAATTTTTTGAGTTTCTCAAAATTTGTTTTGTTGTACATTAGTCTTCCTTTTCTATGTTTCTCATTTCTTCTTAAGTCCATTTGCTCTTTTAGTTTGAATTCTATTAGTACATGGTCACTCTTTCCTATTGGAGTTTTATCAAGTCTGTCCACAATTTCAGGTTCTGACGTAAGCATATCTAGTCTCAATGGTTCCTCATTGTTTCTATATCTGGTATTTTCCTTTACCCACTGAGTCATTGTGTATTCAATGGTCATATCAAGTTGTATGTTTTCCTAGAGGTCTTCTCCACACTTCACTGTTATTTCTTCCCAAGTATAAGAGAAGTTGTGCACATCCAATGAAAATAAAGTTCAAGTCGCAAGCCATAGCAAAAGAAGTAATCAGTAAGTCTTGGAAGTTAACATGAGAAGAGGGGTTAAAAAATATCTGGCTTAGGAAAGATACTAGCAAAGAGGAATGAGCAAAGACGCGAAAGCTTAGTAGAAGCCAAAGCCAAAAATGATAGGACTGAAGAAGAAAAAGAGCATTTTTTTTTTTTAGAGTTGTCAATCAGGTGAGGAAATGGTTTCTAAGAAAACAAGAATAACATATGCTAAAGTTGATGGTTTACTATCAGCTACGTTGGAAATAAATGACTACTTAAAGTTAAATGAGCCTGATATATTATGCCTAGTAAAATTTTTTGATTTACAGTTGGAGAACAATATATACACCTCCTGGAGAAGAGACAGAGAAGATAAAATGGGCAGAGGAGTAATGTTTGTAGTGAGAAGTGACATAAAGGTGGAAGAAGCAAATCTGAGTGAAGGTGGGGCTGAAGGAATTCATCTAAAGATCAGTAATAAAGGATACAATGAAAGAGATTTCATGGAGGCAAATATTCCCCCCAAGACAAGAGCTTGGGATGAAAATGAATACCAAAATATGTTAATGGATACAACTCTTTTCCTAAAGAAAAATATTGAACAAATTAGTAACACAGTCCTTATTGGATATTTTAATTGTGGTGACGTCAACTGGAAGGAATGGAAAACAAGTGGTAAAACAGATTCCTGGAGAAATACACTATTGAGTATAGCAATGAAGAACACAATGACCCAGTGGGTAAAGGAAGTGGGCCAGATAAGAGATGAGACTACCACAAGATTGGATCTGTTACTAACCTAAGAGCCAGACATCATCAGCTCCTCGACTACCTTTGCCCAATCGGAAAAAGTGACCATGTTATAACTGAATTTCAGCTGGAGGATGAGGAAACAGCTAAAGAATGAATCACACAAGCAAGGGAGACTCAATTATAGGAAAGCAGATTATTTAGGGTTGAGAAAATTCTTTGAAGAAACAAACTGGGAGGAATTCATGAATACCACAGGAGTAAGGAAGAAATGGGAAATCTTTATTGACATTTACAACCTAGGAGTGAACAAATGTGCCAAAGACTAGAGAAGGGAAGAAGCAAAAACAGGGTCAAATCTGTGGTAATGACCAAGTAGCCCTATCCATTGGCTATAAAAGACACCCAAAGATTTTTATTTATTGACAAAACTACGAAATGAAGTATGAGGAGGTGAAGTTGTACTTTGACAGTTAGGCAGGTGCTATTTAGTATGTATAGAACTGGCAATTTTGCACTGCCAATTTTCGTAATGAATACATAATACAAAATGTGACTGGGCAATACTGGTGTGATGGATGCTCACTAAAATATTTACCAAAACAATAAGAAACCACAATCACCCATTCTCCATGAAATTTTATATATATATATATATATATATATATATATATATATATATATATGTATGTATATAAATAAATAAATTTACCACATAACAAACTGATAAATACTTGCCAAAAATTCCGCAAAACACTATAAACACATTTTCCATAAGTGTCAGACTATCATGGGTGACTACATTTTCACATATGTAAAATTCCTTCACTCTCTGAAATTCTAACGAAGCTTCCCCAAAAAATATGACCTTGTTCAACCCACGTGAGGGGCGAAAGTCAACGGATGTTATACCAAATTTTCGCATACATATATCAATAAAATTGACCCTGTTTCTCCACTTCTTGGCTAAGATGAATCAAAATAAGCAAGATCTGTTGGTTTTACATCATTTTGAGTTGATTTAACCCCTTCCATACGGTGCCGCACACGTAGGCGTCATGAGGAGCAAGTGGATTCGCGACGCTGCCATATCGGTGTCTTGATTATATTTATTGTAGTCGCCCCTGTGTTTTTACATTCTCCCAAATGCGCCCTTAATCCCATTCTCTGTGGTTTTCAAAATTCGCGGGTGAAAGAGAGAACGATCGATATAAGCGGCGACTATATTTTATGATGCGAATATTATTTCGTTACGTCGTACGGCTGGCATTGGCTGCTGCCCGCGAGATTTAAGTCCCGTATTGAAGTGGTTAAGAAAGAAAAGAAAAAAGGATCCAATGCTATATGGGTTAAAGAAAATGAAGAAAAGTGGGAGACAAGCTAGTTGTTGTTTGCTGATGACACTGTGCTTGTAGTTGGATCAGAGGAGGGGTTGGGGAAGTAAGAAACAGAGTTTGGGAAGGTGTACGAAAAAAAGTTCAAAATAATTGTGGATAAAAGTAAGGTGATGAGATGTAGAAGGGGAGAAAGTGGCAGCATACTGGAAGTGAGTATTAAGGGAGAGAGACTGGAGGAAGTGGATAGTTTTAGATACTTGGGTAAGAATGTGGCAGGAAAGGGAGTGGAGGTGGAGGTAGAATGTAGATTGAGAAAAGCAAGAAAATGCCTTGGGGGATTAAAAAGTGTAACGAGAAATAGACATTTGGTAATGGATGCTAAGAGGAGATTGAATAAAGGAGTGATTGTGCCAACAGCACTGTATGGGGCAGAAACATGGAACATAAGAAAATGAAGAGTTTGAATGTGTTTGAGATGAGGTGTCTGAGAGGTATGATAGGGGTTACTAGTCTGGATAGAGTGGGAAATGAGGAGGTGAGGAGGAGAATAGTGGTGGAAAAGGAGTTGGAGATAGGGTTGATGAAAGAGTATTGGGATGGTTTGGACTCATGGAAAGAATGAGTGAAGAAAGACTAGTAAAAGAGGTGTGGAAAGCAGAGGTGGAAGGAGTGAACATGAAAGGGTGACCTAGGATGAGGTCAATAGCTGGGGTAAAAGGGGCATTGGGAGAGGGGAATATCTGTTGAAGAAGGACAGGAGAGGACAGAAGATAGGGGTGAGAGGAAAATGGTTGTGTATGGATGATGCTGTGATGCATGAGGGGGAGTGGGTGGGGGAATTTGTGCAAAAAATAAATTGATGCAGCCCGAAGGGATTTCTCCTCTTCTCATTTTCTGTATGAGGGGACGGAGAGGGGGGTCCCCAATTTAATGAAGTGTTCTTGCTGTGGATGTGCTGTGTCTTGCAACACTGCTTCTGACCTGGGGCATTGGGCAAGATGCAGGGATGACCTGTCATTCAGGAAGTGCCAAGGTAAGAGGGAATGAAGGGGGTGGATGGAAGTGGAGTATGTTGGGGATGCAATATGTGAGAGTAGTTTTTATGCCTTTGTTTTTTGGCTACCTACTTTGTAAGGGGTAAAAGGCTTTGGTATATAAATGTATGTGTGTATATATATGTATATATATATATATATATATATATATATATATATATATATATATATATATATACACACACACATACATTTACCAAGGCTTTTTCCCCCATACAAGGGAGGTAGCCAAAAAGGAATAGGCATAAAATCATTCCCACCCATTCCATTCCTGAATACACTCCACACCCCTCCACCCTCCCTCTCATCTTAGCACCTCCTGGATGATGGGTCATCCTTGCACCTTGTCCACTGCCCTGGGTCAAAAGCAGTGTCGCAAGACACAGCAAATCCACAGCAAGGCCGCTTCATTAAATCGGCGACCCCCCCTCTCCATCCCCCCATTGCATAAAAGGAGAAGACGAGGAGAAATCCCTTCGGGCTGCATCAAAATTTGCACACACATACTACCTCACCCCCCATCCCCCCACCCATTCCACCTCATGCATCACAACATCATCCATATACAACCATTCTCCATTCACCCCTGTCTTCTGTCCTCTCCTGTCCTTCCTCAACAGACATTCCCCTCTTCCCCAAAGCCCCCTTCACCCCATCCATCCATCTCATCCTAGGACGTCCCTTCATGTTCACTCCCTCCACATCTCCCTTCTTCTCTTCTACAACCTTCTTTGTTTCCTCATCCCACCATTCACTACCCTTCCTTCTATTTCCTCCTGTCCTTCTTGTTCCACACACCATCTTTGCACACTTTGTGACTCCCTCCTTGAACCATCCCCATTCCTCCTCCACACCTAGCTCTACTCTATCCTTCACTCCCTCCCACTCCTCCTTCAGCTTCTTCTTGTACTCCTTCTCTTTTTCATTTAAAGAGTTCATTCTAAGCACCTCCCTACCTTTTGTCCCTTTCCTCTTCCTCCATCTATCCTCCACTCTCAACTTACCTTCCACCAAAAAAGGATCTGATATTCCCCCACCTTCTCCCCTTAGCACATGTACATCCTTAACTCTTCCTATCATAATCCTATTTACCACTACATAGTCCATTAATGCTCTATCTACCACCCTTCCATCCACCACCCTCTCCCATGTGTACTTATGCTTGACTTTCTTCCGAAACACTGTATTTGCTATCATCAACTCTCTTTCTAGACACATTTCCACCATCAACTCTCCACTATGATTCTTTCCTGGAACTCCACATTTCCCAACCACTCCATCAATTGGATCATTTCCTACCCTAGCATTAAGGTCTCCCAGTACTATTACATTGATATTTCTCCCTAAATCCTCTATGCACTCATTTAAATCTATCCAAAAAGCCTCCCTTTCTTCTACACTCTTCTCACTGCCAGGCCCATATGCACTTACAAAAACCCACATCTCCTTTCCCAGTTTCACCTTCATCCACATTATCCTTGAGGAAACCTCCTTCCACTCCACTACACGTTTACCTATCTCTTTACTTACTAGTATGGCCACCCCTTCCCTTCCTCGACCTCTCTTCACTCCTGATAATGATAACCTCCCACTTACACTCCCAAACTTACACTCGCCCTTCCCTTTCAGCTTAGTTTCACTCAAAGCCAACACATCCATCTTTCTTCTCACAAATATGCTACCTATCTCTTCCCTTTTACTCTCATCTGTACCACATCCATGCACATTAAATGACCCAAACCTTAGGGTGCTGGTCGGAAAACTCCCAGACCCTCTTATGCCTTTGCTTTTTCTTTTTGGAAATACACATACATATACCAAAGGCTTTTTCCCCCTTATAAGGGAAGTAACCAAAAAACAAAGGCATAAAAACCACTCCCATCCATTCCATCCCTAATACAATCCACTCCCCTCCACCCTGTTCCTTCCCTCTTATCTTGGCACCTCCTGAATGATGGGTCATCCCTGTTTCTTGTCCACTGCTCTGGGTCAGAGGCAGTGTCTCAAGACAGAGCACATCCACATATATAATATATATATACACATATACATACATATACAGTGACATATATGGAACAAATTGGAGGAAGAAATAGTGTGTACAAACACAATACAAGAATTTAAGAACAAACTTGATCTTGTGAGATACAAAAACGGGTCACCATGAGCATAGCTCCCCTTCCCGTAAAATAGAACTAGGTAAATACAAACATATATAGAGTGAGAGGAAAGAGAAGAGAGAGATAAGAGACAAAGAGAGAATAGAGAAAAATAATTGCTGTGTACTGGGACTTTCTATTTTTTTTTTCTCTAAAAGAAAATTAAAGATAAGATTTAATTCAAAATGTTTGTTATGCCTTACTACTACACAAATATGTACATTTACTACACACTGAAATTCACCCATGAAATCAAAATCTTTAACAAATTAATTTGACACCTTTCAAGTTGCAGGACACACACATTCCAAATGATTTTTTTTTTTTTTTTTTTTTTTTTTTTTTTACAATTAACACCTTTTGCTGACTGATGCTTTGAGAAAAAATTATCTATTGTATCTGTCCTTAAATCAGAATGTGTATGTCCAGAAGGCAAAAATACCTGTTAATTTCATGAGCTTCATAACAATACTGAGAAAAATTTCCTTTCAGGGTTTACAGACACATTACAGAGCAAGAAAACCAAGGCATTTCTCATAAAGTAAATCTATCATACACTTACATTTACTGTTAATATCTGATTAAATATGCAAGCTATTACTACACTGCAATACTCTTTCCTAATTACATTTGATGACGAGTCAATCACATTTCTGATTTTTAATGAGAAAGATAAAATCTGTGTGTTGTGCTATATATCAAGTGCTTCTTTCCTCTTATAGGAGAGGTAGCTAGCCATGGGATGCACCCATCCCCATCCATCCCAACTGTATCTACCACCCAAATGTTTCCTTTATAAAAAATACTATCAAGAGTGTATCATTACACAAAGAAGCAACTTGAGATAGTTATTTTTAGATTTTCTTTAATTTCTTACATCAATAAGATTATTACATTCATCTTTTAATGTAGTGTCATATTATTAGAATCTAATATGCTTAAGCTCTCATTTTCTAGGCTTGTATGGTATATCAGTATTCATTCTTGTGTACATCTATTAATCATTCTCTTTCGTTTTTCTTGTCTATTTGAGTTACTAAAATAAAACTGTTTATTATATACACCATTCTTCAAAATTCAACAACACATTCATAAATTATACATTTAATTGAGAGGTACTTTCAACTCTTAACATCTCTCACCATTCTGATGCATGTTTGCTGCCACTTCCAGGAACAAGTGGCATGTAGATTGTGAAAAGAGAGAGAATAAAATTAGGTTTAATAAAATCATTACAAATTGTGCTCCACTGCAGATAAAGAAAACAGTAACTTGTAACAACCATAAAACTACTTTGCTATTACTATCTCAGTGTTGTTATTACTTCTTCATCATGATAAGCACAGGATAATTGAACTGCTATGCATGATTCAATGGTTCACCAATTTCAATGCCTTGAGTCTCTTGCATGAAAAGGACCAATGATGGATACCTGCATGTGGTGGTTATGCAAGATGTACAATGCAGCTGCCCATTTCCAAAACTCATCAACCCACTCACTTTCATGAAGAGGTGGAGCCCTTAGGAGCCGACACTCGGTCTCTGGACTGAGGTCCTGATCTTAGTTTCGACTGTATTTCTTATATCTTTTTACACATTGAGAGCTGATAATTAATCGGCAACTGCTCCCCTTCTCTAACAACTTTCAGCCAATGACAGAAACATTCCCACACCAGTACTATACAGACAACAGTCCAAAGTTTCTTGCCCAAGAGATCTGTGGGAAGGCCTGAGGACTGTTGCCAGCTACTGTGGGGCTGTGGGTTTTCTACTTAGAGAAACTTGTTGCAAATATCATTCTTGCATGAGACCCACAGCCCTAATGTCTTGGGCATTTTGGTTGATCCAAGCTTTTTCAGAATATATATATATATATATATATATATATATATATATATATATATATATATATATATATATATATATATACACACACACACACACAAACACACACACTGCACTAGTCTTTGCACCATGTAATGCTGGACTGTGTAAAATTGTTCAATTTCTTTGCATGGTGTGTGCATATATGACATGTGGCATTTGTATTTTTACATATTTGTAATGAACTTTCCTGAAATATGATGGCAACTTTCTTGAATTTATAAAGGTAATAATTGCTTACATTACATCAACAAAAATTAAAATTATGGAAAAATAAATAAATTAAATTAAAAATAATAAAATAATAAAATAAATAAATAAATAGACAAAAAACATAAGGTTACTGGACGCAGCCATAGTGTGATGACTAAAATCCCCCAAGATAACTGCCAGCCTGTCTAACAACCTCACAACCAAACCCTATTCTGCACTGGAATCTACCCTCTCATAACAATATCTTTTTCACAGCTATCTTTTGCCCTCTCCTTTCTCTGCTCAACTTTTTCTTGCATCCAGCGTCCCTTCCAACCCATTTATCTACTTTATTTTTTATCTTTCCCTGAAGTTCACTTCATCAACCTCTATCTTCCACCCTTTTTGCTAGTCTTTCTTGACTTATTCTTTCCATATGCCCAAACCATCCCAATATTCTTTGATCGGTCATATCTGACATCACTCTTCACATCATTCTCTGTCCCACCTCCACTTTTCGGATTCTATCTTAAACATGTCATCTCAAATATGTTTCAGCTTTTTCTTTCTGCCTCCTTCCCATACCAAGTCTGCTACATATAGTGTTATATACACAGTTCCTCCCTCGTACAGTCTTGTCCCTTGCATTCATCCCCAGACACCTACTTCTCAGGAAACTTTTCATTCCCCAAGACAATTGCTTGCTTCCTTTATTCTATAATATGCCTCTACCCCAGCATCCCTCCATTCTTTATTAAATGTGATCTACATTACTTAAAGCTCTCCACTTCCTCCAACCTCTACCCTTTTAAACTTACATCCAACTCACTTCCACCTTTAGCCCTCATGCATCTCACCACCTTACTTTTGTTGACATTTACTTTCAGTGTTCTTCTCTCAATATCCTCCCAAATTCTACCACCAACTGTTTCAGTGTCCTCTGACTCAGCTACAATCCCCTGACTCACCTCCTGCTTCCTTCCTCTCCAACTTACTATCTCCAATCCCTGCCTGGCACCCTCTTATTTACCTCCCTTATCACTCCATCCACATTATATGCTGAATAACCTATGTAGCATCACACAACCCTGGTGTAGCCCCAAACTACTCTATCCATTCTTTACCCTCATTTAAGCTTTACTAAGTGAAAACTTTTGACTACCCTCAAGAGACGTCCACCTACACCATACCTCCACAACAAATTCCAACCCACACCTTTGTCAAACGTGTCATATACTAACATAAGTGTCATCTCTTTGCTGCCCCTCTTCGAAACCCATCAAGACCCTCCCCACCACTTAAGAGGTGAAGCCCCAAGGGGCTGGCACTTGTTCCCAGAACCAGGTCAAAGATCTCTATCAACGTCAACTGTATTTCCTTCGCCTTTTTATACAAAGAAAACTCATCACTAGTAAGTGCTCTCCTCTTCCTATTACTATAAGCCAGTGACAAAGAAACAGTCCTACAAGGTTTCTTCCCAGAAAGATCAATGGGAGGACTTGAAATCTATTAGCAACTGTTGTGCAGATGCAGCTTACCAGTCAGATAAACAAGAGTTGGCAATTATCATCATCATCTTCTGTTATCGCACTATTCTATTCCTGAATGTTTTTCAATGTAAATAACCTGGTTATTACCATGTGCATGTATTTAAGATCTATTCTGGCTTAGGAAAAGTTATCTACATAAGAGATAGTGCCAACACAGTTGGCCACAGACACACATACACCAATTACAAGAGAGCTAACTGGGAAGCTTTTACTGAAGAGACAGAACAACATTTTGAAACACTTAACAGTACACCAATCACAAACATAAACAATGCTGTGCACACTTTTAATACAACCATACAAAACGCAGACAAGAGATACATCCCTAGAGGCAACAGAAAATCACACAACCCCAACTTCATACCAGAAATCCAAGGCCTCATCAGACAACGAGACACACTTAAACACAATACCCCCACACCTATCCCTTAAAACATAGCAGACCAAATACAAACACTAAACACTGTGATTGCCAATAAAATACACAAACAAAAAACACAAAATTGGCAAAACTTTATCAATACACTTGATCACAAAACAAACACCAGCAAATTGTACAAAACACTCAACAGCATTACACTATCCAACAGTAACACAACACGCTCTCACGCAGCAATAATCACAACAACAGACAATCTACCCTCAAACAGACAACAAGCTAACACACTCATAAATCATTTTGCACAGACAAGCCATCTCACTTCTCACCCTGATGACCGACGCACTATTCGACGTAAGAAAGGATTTCTCAGACTCAGACTATACATCCTTCATAGACAGTCAGACAAAACACATAATACATAATCTCAAGCACTCATCCGCCTGTGGCCCTGATAACATAAGCAACATCCACCTAAAACACATTGGACCACAAGGTATACACGCACTCACAAACATTGCAAACTACAGCTATTCACACTACACTATACCCGACATCTGGAAGCATGGTAAAATAATCACCATTACAAAACCGAACAAAGACCCAACAATCCCAACATCGCACTGCCCAATCACACTTCTCTGCACCCCCTCTAAAGTCATTGAACGCCTAATACTTAAACTTGTCACACCACATATTCCCCTTGCTGACTCACAACACGGTTTTAGGCCACTACACTCCACAAACACTCTTCTAATAAACCTCACACAAAGAATTTTAGATGGCATCAATTCAGATAGGCCCCACCACAGAACACTTCTTATAACATTAGACATTAGTACAGCTTTTGATGTTATCCCTCACCACAACCTAACAAATAAAATATATAACACAGACATGCACAATAACACCAAAAGATGGCTGGCCAATAATCTGGCAGGTAGGAATGCTTACGTGTCATATAATGGCCAATCATCGCACATCAGAAACATTAAGAATGGAGTACCACAGGGCTCTGTTCTATCCCCCACGCTCTTTAATCTATACATGCATGACTTAACCACACCAGACACCTCAGAAATACAAATCTCTTCCTACGCAGACGACATAACAGTCACATGCACACATCGTAACACAGACAAAGCTGCAGAAATAATCCAGCCATACCTTGATATACTCAACACATGGTTCATCACAGACTCAAAATAGCTCCAACCAAATCTACAGCAACACTTCTCACCAACTGGATAAAAGAACACAAATACATACCTTATCTCTACATCAACAACACTCTAATACCACACACAAACACACCGAAAATTCTTGGTGTAACACATGATACATCCATGTCTTTCAAACAACACATCACAAACATAAAAAACAAATGCACACCTAGACTTAACGCACTTAAGTCAATCACTGGAACAACATTTGGACAAAACAAAGAAACTAATATAACAATATGCAAACAATGCATACGCTCAGTGATGAATTATGCGAGTCCTGCATGGGCTCCTAATCTCAGTGAGACACACCACAACACCCTTCAAATCATACAAAACAAAGCCCTAAAAACAATTACAGGCTGGACAAATACAACACCTATAGACCATTTACACCATGAAACAAAAGTCCTCAAAGTCAAGGACCACCTCGACATGAGAGGCACACAAACACTTGCTGCAGCCACCACAAACACATCACACCCGCTACACTACATAGCAGAACACCCACACACACCAAGAAACATTAAAACAACACCCAAAGACCTGTATCACACACAGATACTCTCTTCTCTTCCTCCACAACCACCAAATACCAGCCTCCTGAAACATATTCATAATCATATCACTCACCGCTCCATTAACACACTGAAAGACAACACACTGCTGCATGCCAGACCCCCTGATATCCACCCTTCTGAATCCTCTCTCCCACGAAAGGACAGAGTCCACCTGGCCACACTGCGGTACAGCCATCACCCAGCACTTCTTAGCTACCAGAAGAGGCTGGATGACCGTATTGTGAACAGCTGCCCAGGATGTAACACTTCACCCCATACCATACAACACATAATGAAGACTGCATTATACACAATCATGCACGCAAACAACACAACATACACTCTATAAAGGATTTGTGGGAAAACCCAGTTTCGGCTGTGGCATTCCTTGGGGAGACGGGACTGCTCGGACAGACAGTCTAGGGAACGACAACAACAACAACAACAACACAGTAATCCGATATCTAAAAGCTCCCAACACTGACAATTATCATCATTACAACAGATGATGGTAGTGCTGGTAATGGTGGTTGGTGGCTGCAGCTGGGGGCAGTGGTGGTGGACAGTGGTGAGGGTGGTGATGAGGGTGACAGTGAGGGTGAAGATAGTGAAGTTAAGGGTGGTGAAGGTGAGGCAGGTAGTGAGATTGAGGATGGTCAGATGAGGGTGAGAGTGATGAGGGTGAGTGATGAGGGTGGTGGTAGTCGTGGTGATGAGGGTGGTGGTAGTGGTGGTGATGAGGGTAGTGGTGGTGGTGAGGGTGGTAAGGGTGGTGGTGATGGTGGTAGCAGTGTTGTTAAGAATTAAAGACAATGGTGATGAAGGACTGATGGAGAGGGAAAAGTGCCAAGAGTTGAATGCAGTGGTAGTGAAGGAGGGGAGGGCACTGGTGGCAGGATAGATGAGAGCGATGGTGGTAAGGAAGGATAGGTAACTGGTAATGGTGGTGATGGTGGTAATGATGCTGGTGGCAATGATGGAAGTGGTGATGGTAGTGGCTGTACATGTGTGATGGCAGTGGTAGCCTTACTAGAACTAAGTTATACAATACGTACTCTCCAAAGTCTTTGCTCACCACCCTCAATGCCAATAAAACATGTGAAGATCAAACTTACCGATAACAGTGATTTATTGTTCCCACTGCTATTTGCTCCACTTGTGCTTGTGACTTGCTTGAGGGTGGAAGGAGTGAAAGGGTTGGATGTGGCTAAGCTGGCAGGTGGAGTTGTGGGGGTAAGAGTTGGTGTTGCTGCTCCACTTGTTCGTCTTGATGAGGAACGACTGGATTGGGAGTCATCTGATACAGATGATGACCAACTACTTTCTGGTGGGTAGCAGGGAGTGTTCAAAAATATTAACGAAGATCAGACCTTTGTCTGTTTATTTAGTATGTCAATTCAGCTGCATTCTTGATATTCCCAATTAAATATAGAGAGGTTAATCTGACTAAAGTCATGCAAAGAAAGAGAAAAATTGATGAGATGACATAGCAAAGGGGGACAAAGAAAAGAAAGGTGTTGTTAAAGGCAATGTTAGTCCCAAGGAGAGAGTACAGAGAAGATACTTGGGAGATAAAGAACTGATTTGGGAAATGGAAGAAAAGCAAGACATCACAGTGATATACTGAAGGCTTTAGTGTATGGGTACAGTGCATGCAGTAGGACAATCCTGAATTGGCTTTGCAAGTGTGTTATCTGAACAAAGCATCAGGTGAGCTCAAGATGGTGCAAACACAAAGGTTTACAAAGGCAGAGTATGCTGACAGGAGACCTTTTGGTCCATATCTAGGCCAGATGCAAAACAAAAATCATAATAATGATAAATAAATACATACATTTAATGAATAAATAAAAAATATAATAATGTAAATAATAAATAAAATACATAAATAAATACACAGAAGGTCTTACTACCAGCACCCTTTTCATGTTTACCCAGGGATTTGAACTTGGGTCTACGGCACATAAAGCAAACATGTTACTACCGATCCCTCTAGTGCTTCTAACCATAAAAGAAGGAAAGGGTGGAAGACTGGAGGGAGGAGGGGTGGAGTGGACTAGGAGGAGTAAGAACATAATTAAACAAGTAATTGAAACTTGGAAACAAAAGAACAGAAGAGGAATTTCTTATCTGTTGCCTTGGACTGGGATCTGTTTTAGGCTGTGTTATAAGATGTGATGGGTGTAAGGACACGGGTGTTCATATGGCAACCTTCCCTTCCCCCTTATAAGGGGGAAAAAGTTTTTGGTATATAGGTCTTCTACACTCTCTCTTCCCTGCTCAACAGACATGTCACGTGCTTCAGAAGCTCCCTTCATCCATTTCATTCTTATTCTTCCTCTTGAGCTCACTATATCTACTTCTGCTTTCCACACTATCTTTGCCATCTTTCCCCATTCATTCTTTCCATATACCTAACTTACCTCAGCACTCTTCCATCCTATAAACTTTCTTTCCATCCCTATTCCCTCATCTTCATATATTTCCTTCTATCCATTTTTGTGGTGCAGTAATAGGTGCTACATGGCATGCCAGAAGGTGGGATCACCACCTACCAAGGGAAAAAAGCAGCTCTGAGGGAGAGGACCCCAATGCCCTCCCTACTGATGGAGACAAGGAGGAGATTCCAATGGAGAAGACCAAGATGCCTCCAGGTTGCCACATTTGCACCCAAGTATCTAAAACTATCCATTTTCTCCAGTCTCTCTCCCTTAATACTCACTTCCAGTCAGCTGCCCCTTTCTCCCCTTGTACATCTCATCACCTTACTTTTACCCACATTTATCTTCAACTTCCTTCTTTTGCACACCTTCTCAAACTCTGTCACTAACTTCCTCAATCCCTCCTCTGATCCTGCTACAACTGTAGTGTCATCAGCAAACAACTGGCTTATCTCCCACTTTTCTCCATTTTCTTTACCAATCTCCAATCATCTACAATCCTCTCTCCATTTCTGATTCTGACACACACTCTACTACTCTCGTAAAAACTCTTGACTGCTCTTAAAAGCTTTCCTCCTATCCCATATATCTGCAATACCTCCCACAATGCCTTCCTGTCTACCCTGTCACAAGCCTTTTACAGATCCATAAAGGCCCAAAAAACATCCTTACCTTTTCCTAAAGCTTTCTCGCATATCTGTCTTACCAAAAAAATCTGATCCACACGACCCCCACCTGTCCTAAACCCACACTGTTCCTCACTAATTACTCCCTATGCTCCTCTCCTAATCCTTATCTAAAAAATATTCAATCTCTTCCTTTCTTCTTCCCAAATATTCCAAGTCTAGGAATTATCATACATCTTCTGTTCATGGTCACCAATTCAGCTTTATCAAGTATTGATGATCATGGAATACCAAAAATAATGGAGAAATAAAGAATGAAAGAAAGGGCAGGATATGATTTGGATTAACCGGCAAGAAAAGAAGACAATAAATGAAGACTTGGGTAAAACAAAACAAACAAAGACTTAGGTAATTCACAATGTAAGAACAGGGGCTAAAGTGATGTGAACACTTACTTTTATCAGAGTTGAAGCGATCACTGGGTGAGTCCTCATCATCTCTATCATAGCCTGCTATGTTGAAATGATGCCTTATTAAGTCAACTTTAGAGAGGTCAGTAGCTATTTCACATTGCATCATTTCTAAAATATTCATAGTAGCATATTCACTGACTTAAAAAAATCAACGACAACGGCTGGATAAGGAATACAGAATAAATACTTGACAAACAGAAGGGTAATCTATTCTAGTTTTCCTAAACAAATGTGGAGTTAATCCATATTTGGATCATAGAATACCATGCTGATGTGAGTGCAAGTAGATTGGTCGAGGTCTCTGACCAACACCTGAAGGTTGTACAAGGCCAAGGGCTTGTTCCTCCTGTCCAAGAACTGCTGCAACTGTTCGGACTACATCTTCATCAGCCTGGCATAAGTATTAGCCAATTTTAGTATTAAACATTTAAAAGCAATTGAGTAAACATAAAAACTAACAATTCTGCACATCGTATTTTTTATCTTTTATTCATCCACAATGGATTTCCAAACTAGGGTAGAGTTGTCATATATTTGAAAAAAAAAAAGTCATGACTCCTGTGGGATTAGAAAAATGGAGTAACTTTCCATCAAATGAAACAGGAAGCTATGCTGCACTGTATTCCAAACAAAACAACTGACTTCCATTAGAGACTTTTCAAAATCCCTACCCACATTACATCTGCTTTCCTCTTAGCCTCCCTCACATTGTATTTAGCTTACACACTCTCCTGTACCTCAACCAGTATGTTTAGGTGCAATATATAAAAACTGTTGTGTTTATGGTTGGTAGTTCATTACATCAGCAGTAATTCTCACAAACAAAATAAAACATACATATACCAAGGCTTTTTGCCCCTCACAAGGGAGGTAGTCAAAAAGAAAAGGCATAAAATCATTCCCAACCATTCCATTCCTAAATACACTCCACTCCACTCCACCCTCCCTCTTATCTTAGCACCTCCTGGATGACGGGTCATCCCTGCACCCTGTCCACTGCCCTGGGTCAGAGGCAATGTTGCAAGACACAGCACATCCACAGTAAGGCCACTTCATTAAATCAGTGACCCCCCCTCTCCATCCCCCCATGTAGAAAAGGAGAAGACAGGGAGAAATCTCTTCAGGCTGCGTCAAATTTTGCTCACACATACTATCTCACCCCCCATTCCACCTCATGCATCACAACATCATCCATATACAACCATTCTCCACTCACCCCTGTCTTCTGTCCTCTCCCGTCCTTCCTCAACAGACATTCTCCTCTTCCCCAAAGCCCCTTTCACTGTAATGGTGACCCTTCTTGTATTTCTATGTATATTTTCCCGTTGTTTATTTATTAAAATATATGTATGATTATCATATTTTTTGTAATCGAACCATGCATTCGTGTATTGTTTATACCCGCATGGCATAGCCAAGCGAGGCAGTGTTTTGATAGCCACGGAAGTGAGTGCACGTCAGTGCTTGTATAAACACTAAAAAAAAATTAAATTGTGTGTTATTCAGCCACCCTAACATTTGGTGGCAGCGATTAAAACATTTTATATTGTGTGAACTTGTTAGTGCAGCGTGAACATTCAACAAGTGCTCTCAAAAGTGAGTTTAGCATACTCGGAACATTCGTGGCCGGCCGCCAAACAAACAACTTTTTACGTGTGCCTTTTGTCTCTTCTTTCCTTCTCGTTTCAGGTTACAGATACAATAACTTTTAGTAAGTAATGGTCCTCACGACCAGTTTTGAGAAGGAACTGATTACTGTGTGTTGCCGACATTCGTCACGTGTTTTTTTGCAAACCGCCTGCTTGTGATTCTTCGTGTTCTAACTTAGTTCAACACTCCTTTTTTGCCATCATCTTCAGCAGTGGTGGCCCCCCTTGCATCTTCTTACCATATTTCGGTGGTTCACTGTGGCGACTGGATGTGGATGGATTAGTGTGCAGGCCAGAAAATTCGGCCTACGGGTCACGAATTCACTTTGCCTCCGACTAGGTATTGTGCACGATTGACCAATATTTTGTGGGTATTTTCCTGTAATACGCATTTCTGTACTATCCTTTTGCCATATTGTCGAACACACACACACACACATATATATATATATTTCATATCCTTTAGCCGTCCGACTGGTCAGCCATGTTTGTTTTCTCAGTGACGTCATTTCATTGACGGTCACATTTTCTTTGAAAGAAAACTGGTGTTATTGTTTATTTTTTGTTGTTGTTTATATTTCCTGTGTGTTACACTGTTTACAACCGATAGCCTAGGAGGATTCATTTTCCTATAAATTGGCTTGTGTTTTGTAAAGTGGTTGTAATAATTAATGTTAAATCTGTAATTCTTCTGTCGTTCTCGTAAATGTTATTACGTAGGTGAGTGTTCCTTTCCCCTCCTTCTGCTGTGTCTAAGCCAAAAGTACCATCTTTCATAAGTCCCCAAATACCATCTGAAACAATGGCGAAGTACCTTACACTGCTCCATCAAGAATCCTCTGTTATTATATTTTCAGGACAAGATCCCCATTATAAGGCAATAGATTTTCTTCGCCAATGCGAGGATGCCATAGTGAACTCCAATGTTTCGACTGGGCCTGAAAAGATCTCCTTTGTGAGGTCCCAGATTGTGCCACATTCTCTGGCTTCTGAGTTGCTGTCAGCGTCGTGCCTAGATCCAAAGTCTTTGGATTATAATTATGACATCTTCAAATCTAATTTCATTAAAATATTTTCAGATGCCCCTGGTGGCAATTCTTTCCAGTGGTGTTTCATGCTGGCTGATACCCTCGTATCTCGACTGGGTACGCTTGACTATAGGCGTGCACAAGCTCAGGCCAGTATGATTGTTGTTGATGCTTTAGATTCCTTATCCCCCTCAGACTGGGTGGATAATGGTACTATCACTCTAGATAGGTTTCGCCTTATTTTGGAATTTTTGATGTATATCCTTTTTCTGGTGCCTTTTGAAAGAGCTGCATCTTCCCTCCAGTATAAGACTGATGAGACTCTCTTGTCTTTTGCGACAAGACTTTCCTGTAAACTAGGGGAAGTACCTTCTAGTTCTTTGAGTATTAGCAATGCTCATCAACATGCCCATGTCCCTTGTTCTCCTCAGCCCTCAGTCAACAGTTACTACTCATAGTTCCCCTCAATCTACAGTTACCCCCTCTCTCCTTACATGTACCTTTTGTAACAGGTCTGGTCATTCAAGCAAATTTTGTTACCGCCGTAGGCACCAGGTACACAAGTCAAGACAATCCCCTGTTCGCAGGAGTGTACCTACTGTTTCTTCTAATATGTCGCATGACCTTTCTAGAGTAGAACCTCAAGGTAGACTCAGTTATTGCCATATCCATGGTCATTGTAAACACTCGACTGATCAATGTTTCAAGGTTTTGAAACTGAGGGATGAGACTTCTCAACAGCCTCGTCAATCCCATTTTCCCCAGCGCTTGTTTCACACCCCAAAGATTTGACCAGTAATGTTCGGTCTCAAACAATTCCCTTTGCGGCTGTTGAGTCTTCTCAATTACTTACCTTCCAATTTCTTACTAGGGATACGCCTCTTTCTGTCACTGTAGATACTGGTGCAGAATGTAGTCTCTTAAGTAGAAAGGCTTATTGTGCTCTACGGGATTTGTATAATCTCCCTTTTGTAATAATTTGCATTCTGTGCAAGGTTCTCCCTTGCTTGTTGTTGTTGTTGTTGTCGTTCCCTAGACTGTCTGTCCGAGCAGTCCCGTCTCCTCAAGGAATGCCACAGCCGAAACTGGGTTTTCCCACAAATCCTTTATAGAGTGTATGTTGTGTTGTATGGTATGGGGTGAAGTGTTACATCCTGGAGCCGCAGCGTCTACGTCGTGGGACCACCCCCCAACCCCAAGAGTTGGGGGCCAAACGGCGGCAACCAGCCCTGGCCACCGGCTGTACGCAGGTGGCACCGATCCCCAAGAGGAGCTACGTCTGCCTTGGGGAGTACCACAATCCTTTTTTTCCCTTGCTTGTTCTTGGATCTGTTTGTCTTCCCTTGCAGTTTCTCTTGCATGCTACAGTCTTCCAAGTCGCTTTCGTTCTTGTTTCTGGTATTGCCCTTAAGTGTGACTGTCTCTTGGGTATTGATGCTCTTACAGCTCATGGTATAGATATTTCTCCTAGTTGTCGTGTAGTGACTTTCTGCAATTTTGATATCCCTGCATCCGATGGGCCAGTTTCTGTCTGTGATTCTACTGTGCTTGCTCAGTCTGCTCATTTGCCCTCACCAGCTTCTAAGCGTTTTCACCCTGCTTCTCATTGTGCTGCTGTTGTTATAGGGGAGCATCTTATTGGACCTTCAAGTTCTGTTCGTATTCCGGTACGCATCTCAAGTGCCCCGATAGGGTCTGACGTTCTCTCTTTGCCTGACTCTGTTCGTATTTGTTGCCTTGCTTTAGAAGGAACTCTCTCCACTATTCGCGAGGATCATGTTACCACGGTGATGGTAATCAACGTCACGGGTGCTCCTATTCCTCTCTCTCCTGGCAGTCACTTAGGCTCCTTTGAGGTGGTACACGTTGCTACTTTCCAGGACTCGCCTATTATAGCAGCTTCTGTACTACAGTCTCCTCCAACACGCAACCCTGCTCACTTAGCTTCTGAGTTTGCCACATTTGTAGGCAAGATTGATTTTCCTGAAGAGATGCCTCATCTCCTTGAACTGTTAATCACCGTCAGGCTTTGGCTTTACCAAGTGATCCGTTACGGGTTACGGACCATGTGGTTCATAGAATTGATCTTCAGCCAGGTACTCATCCTGTTTACGTCCCCTCTTACAGGCTACCTCACTCTCGTCGGCTTATAGCCCAGTCCGTGGTTGACAATTTATTGCATGAAGGTGTTGTACAGGGAACTTGCCTCTTCTCCTGGTGCCTAAGAAAGATGGATCTTTTCGTCCAGTTGTTAATTACAGGAGAGTTAATGAGGTCACTATTCCAGACCATTATCCTCTGCCTCTCTTAAGTGATCTTCTTCAGTCCATTGGCACTGGTAATACGGTGTTCACCACCTTAGATTTAAAAGCAGGTTTTTGGCAGATACCCCTGGAGGAGAAGTCTTGTAAAGTCACGGCCTTCTCGACTCCCAGTGGGCACTATGAATGGCTTCGTTGCCCCATGGGTTTGCGGAATGCTCCTTTAACTTGCCAGCGCTTAGTTAACTCCATTTTTCATGGCTTAGTTGGGAATGGACTTTTTGTTTACCTGGATGACTTGATTTTAGTTTCCAAAGATGTGGAAAGCCACTTTACTAAGCTGTCCATGGTCTTGCAACGTTTTGCTGAAGCTGGGTTGAAACTCAACTTACCCAAGTGTTCCTTTTTCAAGTCTAGTATCCAATTCCTAGGTCATGTTGTAGACAAACATGGTATCCACACCACAGGTGATAAAATCAAGGTGGTAAGGGACTTCCCTATACTGAAGACAGTTGAACATGTACATTCCTTCCTTGGACTTGCAGGATACTATCGTGCATTCATTAACCTCTTCCCTCCGAGGCACATCGCATGTCTGGCAGCATTAGCTGCCCGACGTGCGATGTCTCAAAATAATAATCGCATTATAAAAAATAAAGTCAGTGCTAAATTGTCCGTTCTCTTTCACCCGTGTATTTTGATAACCATAGAAAACTGATGAAGCCAGTTTAGAGAGAATGAAAATTACGTAGGTACAACTACAATATAATCAAGATGGCGACTTCGGCATCAGCGAGTACCTACTTGCTCCTCATGCCGCCTACGTAGGCGGCACCGTATGGAAGTGGTTAAAGACTTTGCTTCAATTGCTTCTCCTCTCACTCGCCTTCTCAAGAAGGACTCTTCCTTCCAGTGGTGTAATGTTCATCAGAATAGTTTTGATTCCTTGAAGCTTGCTCTTACTGCAGCACCTATGCTGGCCTTCCCTGATTACAGTCTTCCCTTTACAATTTGTACAGATGCTTCTGGTACAGGCATTGGAGCCGTACTCATGCAACAAGTAGGCGGGCGTAGACCTCATGTTATTGCATATGCTAGTCGCATTCTTAATAAGCCTGAGTCCCGTTACTCTGTTACTCATTTAGAGGCCCTGGAAGTGGTGTGGGCTTTAAAGCATTTCTGTGATATCATTTTTGGATATCCTATTACAGTCTACACGGACCACACTGCTGTCACTCAGCTTTTCAAGGGCAAAAATCTTTCAGGCCGTCTAGCAAGATGGTTCCTCACGATCGAGGAATTCAATCCAACCCTTAAACATATCCCGGGGCGTGCGAACAACGTTGCTGATGCACTTTCACGTAATATCCCTGTTGCTGCTTTTACAGTGATTCATAACTTTTCCCAGCAAGATCTGGCCAAAGCTCAGCGTGAAGACCCTGTTTGGTCTGCAGTCATTTATGCTTTGGAGTCTGGTGATGATTCCACCTTACCAGCTTTACCAATACCTCTGTACCAATTTTCCCTGCAGGACAAGGTTCTCATTCGTAATGTGGAAGTGTTTGAGCAAGATGTGGCACAGCTAGTGATCCCTGAGTCTCTAGTTCCCGTTGTTTTGTCCCTTGCTCATGATGCCCCTCAGGCTGGTCACCCAGGTCGTGACAAAACTCTGGCTATGGCACGTAAGAAGTATTATTGGCCTAAAATGCGACTAGACATTACCTCAAATGTGGCCCGGTGTAGTTCTTGTGCCCAAAACAAAGGTTCTACAAGCACTGCTCCTATCTTAGAGTACCCTACTCCGTCTCGCCCTTTTCAGACTGTGGCTATAGACCTTTTGCAACTGCCTCATAGCACTCAAGATTCTGTGTATGTCCTTGTGTGTGTGGACCACTTTAGTCGTTTTGTAATATTAGCTCCCTTGCGTAACAAGTCTGCACCAGTTGTAGCCCATGCTTTAGTTTCTCATGTTTTGTGTCCATACACTAATCCTTCGGTGCTCCTTAGTGACAATGGGACGGAATTTCGGAATGAGGTTTTGGCTACTATTTGTGAATGTTACGGCATCACACAGACGTTCGTGACTGCTTATCATCCGGTGTCCAATGGTCTTGTCAAGAGGATGAACAGGAAAATTCTAGAGATACTAAGACATGTTGCTAGTAATTTTCATGAGTCTTGGGAAGATTGGCTTTCCCATATCAGTGCTTGTATTAATAGCACTATTAATGTTTCTACAGGCAAAACGCCTCATTATGTCATTTTTGGAGTTGAAAAACGGCTCCCCTATGATGTGCTTGACAGCCCTGCTCGTCCCCTCTACAATTTTGATGACTATAGTCAACTCCAGAGTCAAAGGATTATGAAGGATTACAAAGGTGGAGCATGCCGACAGGAGACCTTTTGGTCCATATCTAGGTTGGATGCGAAAAAAAATCATAATAATAATAAAATAATAAATAAAAACTATAATAATGTAAATAACAAATAAAATACATAAATAAATGCATAGGTATAGTTAAATAATAAACAAACAGGTAAATAGTAAATAATAATAAATTGACATATAACTAATAATAAATGAAAATCAGACAGACAAATGATAACAAAACAAAAACAAATAATATAAAATAAATTATAATCATTACAGCATCTTGCTTAGGTGTTTATCTAAATGATTCTTAACCTCTTCAGTACGGGCCTTAAATCTCGCGGGCAGCAGCCGCTGTCAGCCGTACGACATGTCGTAATAATACTCGCATCATAAAATATAGTCACCGCTTATATCGATCGTTCTCTCTTTCACCCGTGAATTTTGATAACCATAGAAAATGCGATTATAGACAGTTTAGAGAGTATGTCATTATGCAGGGGCAACTACAATAAATATAATCAAGACGCCGCTATGGCAGCCTCGTGTATCCACTTGCTCCTCATGACGCCTACGTATGCGGCACCGTATGGAAGGGGTTACAGCTTCGAAATGAACTACATTGCACTACCTGTGCAGGAAGTTTATTCCATTCATTAACTACACGGTTGGCAAAGTTGTTTCTACCCACTTCCAAATTGAATCTATTTCCGGACATTTTGAGACCATTGTTTCTTGTCTGATTCTCATTCAATGTGAAAATTTTGTCACTTTTGATGTTGTCAATTCCCTTTAAAATTTTAAAGACCTGTATCAAGTCACCTCTGAGTCTACGCTTTTTTAGGGAAAACAGATTCATATATTTTAGTCGATTTTTGTATGATTTATTTTTGATATTTGGAATCAGTTTTGTGGCTCGCCGTTGTACTTTTTCCAGTCTGTCAATGTCTTTAATGAGATTCGGTGACCATACGGAAACAGCATATTCCAAATGTGGATGAACTAATGATTTAGCATGTTAATGAGTGATGGACTTTTGAAATCAAAAGATCGCGCAATCAGTCCCAGAATCTTATTTGCTTTCTCAGAGGCTGAAATACACTGCTTGGATGATTTGAGGTCGTTCCTGATAATTACGCCAAGATCTTTTTCACTATCCACTTTTGTTAACGAATTTCCAAATAACTTGTAATTGTACTTACTGTTATTTTTACCTATGTGCATTACCTTGCATTTACTTATGTTAAATTTCATTAGCCACTTTTCAGACCATTGCTGTAATTGATCTAAATCTTCTTGAATATCTAATTGGTTTGAGTGATCATTTGCCACTCCGCACAGTTTTGTATCATCAGCAAATTTGGAAACAGTAGATTTTAGTCCATGGTCTATATCATTTATATATACTATGAATAGAAGTGGCCCAAGAACGGAACCCTGAGGAACTCCACTTGTAACATTTTTCCATCTAGAAGTTTTTCCATTTAAAACAACTCTCTGTTTACGACCATTCAACCAATTACTAGTCCAACCTAATAGGCTACCACTTATTCCGTGTAAAGCTAATTTAGTAAGTAGTCTTTCGTGTGGGACGGTATCAAAAGCTTTTGCAAAGTCTAGATATATTAAATCTATATTGTTTCTTTTGTCATAATTCAAGATAACTGTGTTGTAGAATTCGAGTAAGTTAGTCACACAAGAACGTTTCCGTCTGAAACCATGCTGGCTATCATTTATCAAACGCGATGCATGCCATTTAAGACTCTGTCAGGGACAAACTTGTTGTTTCCAAGGCTGACATGTTGAAACACCAACATGTTCGTGCAAAGCCTGTAACCATCGTTAGACCGCCAATCTAAGCTCAATTGTAGATTTGCAGGTCCCTTTTTAGTAACGGAACAGTTACATCCTAATAAGTTCAGGATCTTTGATCCTTCACAGGGACTAAGCGAGGTGTTACACGCGGATAGGCTTAAGGTTACAAAAGTGCCTACCCCTGCATTTACCCAGCCTCCCCCAATGTCCCCAGTATGAACTATGCCTTGTATATCTACCACTCATCATTATAATCTTCGGTCAAGGGGTCCTGTATCTACTTAAACTTTATTTGTGTATTGCATATGATGTATTCATGATGTATTCTTTGTGATGTTTACCATTTTTGTGTCCCTTTCTTAGGTATAATGTGTAACTATTGTTTAGCCCTGAAGTGTAATGTCTTGAATTGTATTTTGTAATGTTTAGCTATTAAGTATCATGTCCCGGACGTCCAACAATTGCTGTGTTTTTGGGGGTTTTCACTGGCGCCAGTTCTTTTGTGTATTATTGTATATGTATAGTTATTGTATTATTGAGGTGGAATGGGCGGGTGGATGGGGGGTGAAGTAGTATGTGTGAGCAAAATTTGACGCAGCCGGAAGGGATTTCTTCCCGTCCTCTCATTTTATGCAATGGGGGGACGGAGAGGGGGGGTCGCCTATTTAATGAAGCGGCCTTGCTGTGGATGTGCTGTGTCTTGCGACACTGCTTCTGACCCAGGGCAGTGGACAAGGTGCAGGGATGACCCGTCATTCAGGAGGTGCTAAGATAAGAGGGAGGGTGGAGGGGTGTGGAGTGTATTCAGGGATGGAATGGGTGGGAATGATTTTATGCCTTTTTCTTTTTGGCTACCCCCCAAAAAAGCCTTGGTATATGTATGTATTGTATATATTTCTTGTACTTCTACCCATTTCCTTTTGTGTATCTCTTGTGTTTGTATTGTATTTATGTTGTGTTATTGTATGTTGTGTTATTGTATGTTGTATTAATGTATAGGGTGTGCTGTTGACACATTTCGTCCCACACTTTTTTGTGCCGCTTTTGTGTTTGTGGTGTGTGTGTGTGTGTGTGTGGTTTTTTTTTTTTTTTTTTTTTTTTTATGTTGCGTTCTCCAGTCTCGGTCATCCAATTTTTTTTCTTTTTGTTTGCTCAGTGGGGTCCCCGAGTGGTGGTGGCCGAGCTATATGTAATGGTGACCCTTCTTGTATCTTTTATGTATATTTTCCCGTTGTTTATTTATTAAAATATATGTATAATTATTATATTATTTGTAATCGAACCATGCGTTCGTGTATTGTTTATACCCACGTGGTATAGCCAACCGAGGCAGTGTTTTGATAGCCGCAGGAGTGCAAGTCAGTGCTTGTATAAACACTAAAAAAAAATTAAAATTGTGTGTTATTCAGCCACCCTAACATCACCCCATCCATCCACCTCATCCTAGGACGTCCCCTCATGTTCACTCCCTCCACATCTGCCTTCCATACCTCTTTTACTAGTCTTTCTTCATTCATTCTTTCCATGTATCCAAACCATCCTAATACTCTTTCATCAACCCTATCTCCCAACTCCCTTTCCATCTCTGTTCTCCTCCTCACCTCCTCATTTCTCACTCTATCCAGCCTAAACATACATACATATAACAAGGCATTTTCCCCCTTTCAAGGGAGGTAGTCAAAAAGAAAAAGGCATAAAATCATTCCCACCCATTCCATCCCTGAATACATTCAACTCCCCTCCACCCTCCCTCTTATCTTAGCACCTACTGGATGACGGGTCATCCCTGCACCTTGTCCACTGCCCTGGTTCAGAGGCAAGTCACAACACATCCACAGCAAGGCCGCTTCATTAAATCGGCAACCCCCCTCTCCGTCCCCCCCATGCATAAAAGGAGAAGACGGGGAGAGATCCCTTTGGGCTGTATCAAATTTTCCTCACACATACCTCACCCCCCCCCCATTCCACCTCATGCATCACATCATCATCCATATACAACCATTCTCCATTCACCCCTGTCTTCTGTCATCTACCGTCCTTCCTCAACAGACATTCTCCTCTTCCCCAAAGCCCCCTTCACCCCATCCATCCACCTCATCCTAGGAAGTCCCCTCATCTTCACTCCCTCCACATCTGCCTTCCATACCTCTTTTACTAGTCTTTCTTCACTCATTCTTTCCATGTGTCCAAACCATCCTAATACTCTTTCATCAACCCTATCTCCCAACTCCCTTTCCACCCGTTCTCCTCCTCATCTCCTCATTTTTCACTCTATCTATTCTAGTAACCTCCATCATACTTCTCAGACACTTCATCTCAAATCACATTCAAACTCCTTCTCTCTTCCTCCTAATACTCTTTCATCAACCCTATCTCCCAACTCCCTTTCCATCCTTGTTCTCCTCACCTCCTCATTTCTCACTATCTATCCTAGTAACCTCCATCATACTTCTCAGACACTTCATCTCAAACACATTCAAACTCCTTCTCTCTTCCTCTCTTATGTTCCATGTTTCTGCCCCATATAGTGCTGTTGGCACAATCACTCCTTCATACAGTCTCCTCTTAGCATCCATTCCCAAATGTCTATTCCTCATTACACTCTTCAATCCACCAAGGCATTTACTCGCTTCTCTCAATCTACATTCTACCTCCATCTTCACTCCACCTTTTCCTGCCACATTTGCACCCAAGTATCTAAAACTATCCACTTCCTCCAGTCGCTCTCCCTTTATGCTCACTTCCAGTCTGCTGCCACTTTCACCCCTTGTACATCTCATCACCTTACTTTTACCCACATTTATCTTTAGCTTTCTTTCACACACTCTCCCAAACTCTGTCACCAACTTCCTCAATACCTCCTCCGATCCTGCCACAAGTGCAGTGTTGTCCACAAACAACTGGCTCACCTCCTACTTTTCTCCATTTTCTTTGACCATTTCCAATCCCTGACCCACTACCCTTGCATTTACCTCCTGCACCACCCCATCCATGTACAAGTTGAACAGCCAGGGTGACATAACAAATCCCTGACGAAGTCCCACCTTTACCTCAAACCACTCACTCTCTCCATTTCTAATCCTGACACAAGTTCTACTACTCTCTTAAAAACTCTTGACAGCTCCTAGAAGCTTTCCTCCTATCCTGTATATCAGCAAAACCTCCCACAGTGCCTTCCTGTCTACCCTATTGCAAGCCTTTTCCAGATCCATAAAAGCCCAAAAAACATCCTTCCCCTTTCCTATAGCTTTCTCACTTATCTGTCTTACCACAAAAATCTGATCTACACAACCTCTACCCATCCTAAATCAACACTAATCCTCACCAATTACTCCCTCTGTTCCTCTCCTAATCCTCTCAATCAAGATCCTCCCAAAAGCCTTCCCAACTACACTTAATGAGCTAATCCCTCTGAAACTACTACACTCACACTTGTCCCCTTTTCCCTTGTAAAGTGGAACTATACAGGCACTCCTCCAGTCCTCCGGCACTCTACCCTCTCTCCACCAAACATTAAATAGCCTCAACAGCCAGTCCACCATCACTGTACCTCCTTTTTTTTAGACATTCTGCATGGCATCCATTTAGACCAGGTGCCTTACCTACTTTTATCATCTTAACAACTGCCTTCACTTCATCCTTCCTTATTTCTCCTCCATTTTCCTCACTCATCACGGTCATTTTCTTAGCATTTCCCACTGCAACTATCTTTCCCTCCCTATCCTTCTTCACATTTAGCAACTCCCTAAAATATTCTGCCCATCTTCTTACTGCCTTCTCTTCCATTATCATCTCTCCATCTGCACCTTTTACCTTTTCTTCTCTACTTGATTCGCCTCCTCTTCCTCTCTTAATTTCTTTCCAAAACATCTTTTTATTACTTTCAAAATTTTCCGTCATACTCTTACCCCATTTCACATCTGCGCTCCTCTTTGCCTCCTTTACCTTGTGCTTTACTTCTCTTTTCTTTTCTTTGTACCTCTCATGACTCCCTCATCCTATTTTGTAACCAATCTGTGAAAGCTCGCTTCTTCTCTTCTACAACCTTCTTTGTTTCCTCATCCCACCATTCACTACCCTTCCTTCTATTTCCTCCTGTCCTTCTTGTTCCACACACCATCTTTGCACACTTTGTGACTCCCTCCTTGAACCATCCCCATTCCTCCTCCACTCCAAGCTCTACTCTATCCTTCACTCCCTCCCACTCCTCTCTCAGCTTCTTCTTGTACTCCTCCTTTTCATTTAAAGGGTTCACTCTAAGCACCTCCCTAACTTTAGTCCTTATCCTCTTTCTCCATCTATTCTCCACTCTCAACTTACCTTCCACCAAAAAAGGATCTGATATTCCTCCACTCTCTCCCCTTAGCACATGTACATCTTTAACCCCTTCCATACGGTGCCGCACACGTAGGCGTCATGAGGAGCAAGTGGATTCGCGACGCTGCCATATCGGCGTCTTGATTATATTTATTGTAGTCGCCCCTGTGTTTTTACATTCTCTCAAATGCGCCCTGAATCCCATTCTCTGTGGTTTTCAAAATTCACGGGTGAAAGAGAGAACGATCGATATAAGCCGTGACTATATTTTATGATGCGAGTATTATTACGACACGTCATACGGCTGGCATTGGCTGCTGCCCGCGAGATTTAAGTCCCGTACTGAAGTGGTTAACTCTTCCTATTATACTCCTATCTACCACTACATAGTCCATTAATGCTCTATCTACCACCCTTCCATCCAACACCCTTTCCCATGTGTACTTATGCTTGACTTTCTTCCAAAACACTGTATTTGCTATCATCAACTCTCTAGACACATCACCATCAACTATCCACTATGGTTTTTTCCTGAAACTCCACATTTCCCAACCACTCCATCAATAGTTTCATTTCCTACCCTAGCATTCAGGTCTCCCAGTGCTATTACACTGACATAAATTCTTATAATAAACATTCAGCAATTTTTTTTTTCTGTAATGTACTGGTAAATTTACTTGTAACTCTGACCACTCTGATGACACCAGAGGTCCTTAGGTTAGCTACGTTTTCATTTTACCCCTAAAAAGGTTCTGTCAAAATTAGGGCATATCCTTATGTTCTTTTACCTTATATGCCCCAAAATATGGTATACATTCTTCCAGAAGTTACCTGAGTAAGAGGCTTGTTGGGTGCCCTTAGTCTGCGAAGGATGAGTGCATGGAGCTTGTGACGAAGCTGAAGGGAGAGATGTGCCGCGTGTTGGTCCCCCAAGAACTGCACCCATCCATCCACTCGCACCAAACAGTTTAATCCAGCAGGTCTTTCTTCACTTTCACTATCACTGCTACCATCACCACTTCCTTCTGGATATAAAGGAAATACAAAACATGAAACATGAAAATTGAAAGTGGCCCATACCAACATCGACAGATTAATTTCAGGACTGAACGAACTTAATGATTACCTGCTAGAAGAAAAGCCAGACATAATGGGAATTGTGGAGACTAAGGGGCGAAATACCATCCATTGATGTTGGAAATGGACTACATAATTACTGGATTAAAAATAGACAAAAATAGCTGAGGGCAAAGGTAATGTAGAATTGATCATGATAAAAGTCAAAGACAAGAACATGAAAAGTAGAAATTACTGGATTAAAAATAGACAAAAACAGCGGAGGGCACAGGTAATGTAGAACTGATCATGATAAAAGTCGAAGACAAGAACATGAAAAGTAGAAAGTTTGTGGTGACTTATGTGCCCCCAAAAACGAACACTTGGAAAGAGAACGAGCATACGAAAATGTTAGAGGATACAAGGCAATCATTAAATGAGATACTAATGGGTGGGGGTAATCTGGTAATTATGGGGGACTTCAATTGCAAAGAAATTTGTTGGGAAAACATGACAGTGCAAGGAGGAGACGACTTGTGGGGTAATGTACTACTAGATATGACCATGGAATACACAATGACTCAGTGGGTCAGTGAAAACACCAGATACAGAAACAACAAAGAGCCGTCGAAACTAGATTTAATCTTTATGACAGAACCTGAAATTGTGGATAAAATCCAATACAAGACACCAATTGGAAAGAGTGACCATATACTCATTGAAACTGAACTAAAGGAAGAAATATACATGGAGAGAAATGAAAAGCATAGGAAAGGAAGATTGACGTACAACAAAACGGACTTTCCAAAACTAAAGAAATTCTTCCAGAATGCAAACTGGGAAAAATTTTACATGGAAGAGACAAAAATGGAAGAGAAATGGAATTTCTTGTTGGATAATTACAATGAAGGGGTAAATAAGCACGTACCAAGACAGAAGCAAGAGACAGTGTACATTAAATGCTGGTTCAACAAAACATGCAGTGAAGCAAAAGACAAAGGGACAGAGCTTGGAAAAGGTGGAGAAAAGAAAGGAAAAAGGGAACCATGAAAAGGATATTGTAAATAAATGCAAAGAACAACCCAAACTATCCTATCGATACGTGAGTGGTAAACTTAAAAGCAAGCAAGAAATAGTGAAACAACGCCAAGGAAATATAGAATACACAGAAGATTTAGAAATGGCTGAAATCATGAAAAATCACATTAATTCTGTCTTCACTAGAGAGAAAATACAATATTGGAACGAACGAAATGAAAGGAGATCTCTCCCCATGACCGACATAACGATAGCACAAAAAGAAATATTAGAACACCTATCAAACCTGGACGTCAGGAAATCACATGGCCTGGATGGAATTGCAAATTGGATTCTAAAAGAATGCAAAGAAGAACTAACAGACAAAATACATAACATAATAAATTGCTCACTCAAAGAAGGAAAAATACCAAAAGACTGGAAAGATGCTAACATTGTACCAATATATAAAGGAGGAAATGAGGAAGAACCAACTAACTATAGGCCAATCTCACTAACAAGCACTATAGCCAAAATTTGTGAGAAAATCATCAAGAATAGATGGGTAAAACACCTGGAAGACAACAATATAATAAACCCAAGACAATTTGGGTTCAGACAAGGAAGATCATGTATCACAAACTATGTTTCTACTCAAGATTAATAGACATAGTGCAAGAAAGGAATGGATGGGCTGATTGTGCCTTCCTGGACTTACAAAAAGCTTTTGACAAAGTACCACACAAAAAATTATTAAAGAAACTCGAACATATAGGAGGGATACAAGGGAACCTACTAAAATGAATGGAGGACTTCCTGATTGGTAGAAAGATGAGAGCAGTGCTCAGACAAAAAAATATTCAGATTGGAAAGAGGTGATCAGTGGAGTACTGCAAGGATCTGTACTAGCTCCAATAATGTTTGCTATTTATGTGAATGACATGGATGAGGATGTGAAATGTTACATGAGCTTCTTTGCTGACGATGCCAAACTGTTAATGAAAGTAAAAACTGAAGAGGATTGCGAATCACTGCAGGAAGACCTGAATAAAGTATGGAACTGGAGTTGGAAATGGGAGGTGGACTTCAATATTAAGAAGTGTAGCATAATGGACTTTGGAAAAAGCAAAAACAGAATATCAGGACAATATGAAATTGGAACCAAGGAGGTAAAGAAGGAGAGATCCGAAAAAGATCTGGGTGTAAGTATCTCAAACGACTTGTCCTATGACAAACAGATAAACAAAATTGTTGGAGAATCCTACAACTTGCTAAGATCAATAAAAGTGGCATTTACATATTTGGACAAAGAAATTATTAAAAAAATATTGGTCACACTGATAAGGCCTAGACTAGAATATGCGGCGACATTGTGGTCACCCAGTACCAAAAAAAAATATAAAGAAAATAGAAAGAATCCAGAGCAGCAACAACAAAAATGGCACCTGCACTCGCAAACTTGTCATATGAGGAGAGATTGGCTAAACTAGATTTACCGACTCTGGAGCAAAGAAGAGAGAGAGGTGACCTACTGACCATCTACAGAATCATGAAAGGCACAGAAATACTTGATAGAGAGGACTTGTTAAACTGGGACTGGAGAAGCACAAGAGGACATGGAAAGAAAATAAAAAACATAGCTACAGAAGAGATCTAAAGAAAAACAGTTTTCCACATAGAGTGGTAGACACTTGGAACAAACTGGACAAGGAAATAGTGTGCGCAAAAACCATTCATGAGTTTAAACGCAAACTAGACACTGTGAGATACAAAGGCGGGACACCACGAGCGTAGCTCCCCTTCCCGCAAAATACAACTAGGTAAATAAAGGAAACATGAGACTGAAAATTAATTAAATTGGGACAATCTGTACAGACTGATTTTAGCTACACTGATACCAACTTTCCAATACAAACAAATCTAATTCTTCCATATAAATCTACACTACACTGGTGCCAGCTTTCCTGTATAAACTTACATCTAATTCTCCCGTATCAATCTGATTTTTTATATCCTCTCATCATTATCTGACAGTTATTAAATTAATGTAGACTTCAACATGTGGCATAATTTAGATGTCCTGTTCTGGCACATAATCTTATCAGAAGAGTCAACTCTGGACTAAGAAGGGCATTCAGTCAATCCTCTAGTGTTCTACTTATATACCAAAGGCTTCTTCCCTCTTATAAGGGAAGTAGCCAGCCCCATGCATTCCACTACCATCCTTCACATATTTGTTTACCTTTTATCTTAGTGTTAGCAAACAATATTAAAAATTACACCATGCTGAGTCTCTTATTCATCTATGTATATAGTCAATTCAATATCTATTAAGTTATATTCTGTTAACTTGTGTGTTCAATGAGTCATTCTTTAACTATAATTCCTCCCTCTTACAGACTCTCAGCTCCCTGCTACACATATTCCAAACCCATCAACACCCACACCATTACCAGCAATGAGAGGTGGCTTAACATGGGAAAGGATCATCCTCACCTTATTAACACCTATCACATTAGCCCTGTGACTGATCCTAAAAAAAGATCAACCATTCCTCCCATCTCACCTTGGGGATGAAAGGTCATCTTATACTGTCACAAAGGCTGGGTCAAAGACAATACTGTGTTAGCTATCATCAACTTTTTCTAAACACATCTCCACCATCAACTCTCCACTTTGGTTTTTACCTGGCAATCCAAAATTCCCAATATCTCCATCTACTGATTCATCCCAATATCTCCATCTACTGATTAATCCCAAAACTCTTAAGGTACTCATTTAAATCTATCCAAAAAGCCTTCCTTTCCTCTTCAATCCTCTCATTTGTAGGCCCATATGTGCTTACAAAGACCCACTCCCATCCCAACTTCACCTTCATCAACATTAACCTTGAAGATGCTTCCTTTCACTCCACCACACATTTTCCTATCTCTTCACTTACTTGCAGAACCACCCCTTCCCTTCCTTATCCCCTCCTCACTACACTTCCCTCCTTTTGAACTTAGTTTTACTTAATGCCAACACATCCATCTTCCTTCTCACAAATACACTGCATATCCTTTCCTTTCACTCTCATCTGTACCACACCCACACATATTTAATGATCAAAATCTTAGGGTTCTGGTTGGAAATCTCCTCCCAGACCCTCCTATGCCTTGACTTCTCTTAGGATAGCATTACAGAGAGCTGGATACCTAGTCCCATTACTCAGTCTCACTTTAGCTGCCTTTTATGACCTGCCTCTGTCAATACCACTGGGGACAGAGGCAAAATGGAAAATATATACTTAAAGAAGTGGTACAGAACAGTTTTAAGAGAGAACAGCATAATGAAAGTAGCATCATTCCTCTAGTAGATATTTTCTCCAACATAGACAAAATTTTGTGTGGCTCTAGTCCATAAAGGAGCCCCAAAACAGTCTCTAAACCATTGGCTGTTTGCTACTGTGCAGTTAATACTGCACAATAACATGCAGCCAATATTCCCAGCACTCCAATGGTAGTACTGTAGTGATAAGAAAGCCATGGTGAGAATATTCCCAGAAGTCTCCCCTCAAATAAAGAGCACACAACCACACACCCTTACTATTAGAAGGCTCAGATAAGGCATCAAGAGGAAGCCTCATGGGTCCAGCAAACAGCAGAACACTAAGAGGGGTGACTAAAGTTACTGTGCGAACGTGGGCCACAATGCCAATGCGGACCATCTCATCATACACAAGCCAGTCTGAAGGTAAGTTGTTGACAAGGGTCTTGTGTTGTTTGCCAGTGGGGCATGAGGATCGCCCTGTAGCATCAAGCAGTGCAGATGATGGGTGAAGGCGGACTTTGCTTTCCTTTCTGAAATAAAATATATTTTTTTAGTAGTAATAGGAGCAGTATTACTACTAGTAATAGAGGTAGAAGGTAAATTACAGAGTAAAGGAAACAAGGAAATGTCTTGGGGGAATGAAGTTTCATGAGAAATAGGTATCTGAGAATGAATGCAAAGAGAAGACTATACAAAGGGGTAATTGTGCTCACAACACTGTATGGGGCAGAGACTTGGGATTTACGGGAGAAAGGTGTTAATGCTTTTCAGATGAAGGGTTTAAAAAGTAGAGTGGGGCATTATGAGGCAGGGCCCACACATGGGTAAGTGCCACCACAGGGTGAGTCAAAAAGTGTCCCCCCCCCACACACACACCACCACCTTCCACATCTGATGGTCACTAGCACGATTCACATGTAACATTCATCCACAAAACAATGTTTATACACACAACTCATGATAAATAAATCATGCATTACATTAGGGGGAATTTACTTTACCTTCTTTTCACCAAAAGTGCTGCCTCCCCCCCCCAAAAAAAAAAGTACCACCCCAGGGCATTAACCCCCCCCTCCTCTGCCCCTCCCCTTGCTAAGGCCCTGTTACAAGGACAGATCAAATGAGAAATGAAGTGAGGGAGAGAGTGGGGATGAAAAGAGCTGGGAGATAAGGTTGATCAAAGAATACTGGGATGGCTTGGGTATATAGAAATAATGAGCAATATAGAAATAATGAGCAAAGAAAAACTAGCCAAAAAATATGGAAGGCAGAGGTGGATGAAAGACTTGAAGGGATGATTGAGAACAGGATGGACAGGCTGCAAGGGGGCATTGGGTACAAGAGGAATGCCTGTTGAGAAGGGAAGAGAGAGGACAAGATATACTTGTGAGTAGAGTGGTTGTAAATGGATAAGAAAATGACACATCAAAGGGATTTCTGGTCTGTCTTGTAAAATTTTGAGTAATGACACATCAATGAGATTTCTTGTCTGTTTTGTAAAATTTTGAGAACTGACACATCAAAGGGATTTCTTGTCTGTTTTGTAAAATTTTGAGAGGATGAGAGGGGAGAGTCACCATGTAATAAAGCAGAGGGAGCAAACCAGCTTTGGCTATTGAGCCCTGATGAGGAGGTACAGTACTGCATCCTGATACATTACTTCAGACTTGAGCAGTGGGTCAGGGGCAAGGATGATCCTTCATATACAAGGAGCTACAAAAAAATTATATAACAAATGGGTATTGCATGGGTGTAGGATGGGCAAATTGTGGGTGTTTGCCTTGGCTAGGCTACCTCCCTTATAAGGGGAAAGGGCCTTTTGGTATATGTATTTACCTAGTTGTATTTTATGGGACATGAGCTATGCTCATAGTGACCAGTTTTTGTATCTCTCCACATCCAGTTTAGTCTTAAAATTGTGTAATCTATCTACATACCAAGGGCTTTTCCAAAACCTTATACATACATACATATACCAAGGCTTTTTCCCCCTTTCAAGGGAGGTAACCAAAAAGAAAAAGGCATAAAAACATTCCCACCCATTCCATCCCTAAATACACTCCACTCCCCTCCACCCTCCCTCTTATCTTAGCACCTACTGGATGACGGATCATTCCTACACCTTGCTCACTGCCCTGGGTCAGAGGCAGTGTTGCAAGTCAGAGCACATCCATAGCAAGGCTGCTTCATTAAATCAGCGACCCCCCTCTCCATCCCCCCATGCATAAAAGGAGATGGGGAGAAATCCCTTCAGGCTGCGTCAAATTTTGCTCACACATACTACCTCACCCCCCCCATCCCCCCACCCATTCCACCTCCTGCATCACAACATCATCCATATACAACCATTCTCCATTCACCCCTGTCTTCTGTCCTCTCCCATCCTTCCTCAACAGACATTCCCCTCTTCCCCAAAGCCCCTTTCACCCCATCCATCCATCTCATCCTACGACGTCCCCTCATGTTCACTCCCTCCATATCTGCCTTTCATACCTCTTTTACTAGTCTTTCTTCACTCATTCTTTCCATGTGTCCAAACCATCCTAATACTCTTTCATCAACCCTATCTCCCAACTCCCTTTCCACCCCTGTTCTCCTTCTCATTTCTCACTCTATCTAGCCTAGTAACCCCCATCATACTTCTCAGACACCTCATCTCAAACACATTCAAACTCCTTCTCTCTTCCTCTCTTATGTTCCATGTTTCTGCTCCATACAGTGCTGTTGGCACAATCACTTCTTCATACAGTCTCCTCTTAGCATCCATTCCCAAATGTCTATTCCTCATTACACTCTTCAATCCACCAAGGCATTTACTCGCTTCTCTCAATCTACATTCTACCTCCACCTTTACTCCACATTTGCACCCAAGTATCTGAAACTATCCACTTCCTCCAGTCGCTCTCCCTTAATGCTCACTTCCAGTCTACTGCCACTCTCACCCCTTGTACATCTCATCACCTTACTTTTACCCACATTTATCTTTAGCTTTCTTCTATCACATACACCTCCCAAACTCTGTCACCAACTTCCTCAATCCCTCCTCCGATCCTGCCACAAGCGCAGTGTCGTCCGCAAACAACAACTGGCTCACCTCCCACTTTTCTCCATTTTCTTTAACCATCTCCAATCCCTGACTCACTACCCTTGCATTTACCTCTCGCACTACCCCATCCATGTATAAGTTGAACAGCCAGGGCAACATAACGCATCCTTGACGAAGTTCCACCTTTACCTCGAACCACTCACTCTCTCCATTTCTCATTTCTAATCCTGACACAAGCTCTACTACTCTCATAAAAACTCTTGACAGCTCCTACAAGCTTTCCTCCTATCCCATATATCTGCATAACCTCCCACAGTGCCTTCCTGTCTACCCTATCGTAAGCCTTTTCCAGATCCATAAAAGCCTAAAAAACATCCTACCCGTCCTAAAACCACACTGTTCCTCACCAATTACTCCCTCTGTTCCTCTCCTAATCCTCTCAATCAAGATCCTCCCATAAGCCTTCCCAACTACACTTAACCCCTTCCATATGGTGCCACATACGTAGGCGTCATGAGGAGCAAGTGGATACGCGACGCTGCCATATCGGCGTCTTGATTATATTTATTGTAGTTGCCCCTCCGTAATGACATTCTCCCTAAACTGTCTGTAATCACATTTTCTATGGTTATCAAAATTCACGGGTGAAAGAGAGAATGATTGATATAAGCGGTGACTATATTTTATGATGCGAGTATTAATACGACACGTCGTACGGCTGGCATCGGCTGCTGCCCGCGAGATTTAAGGCCCGTACTGAAGAGGTTAACAAGCTAATCCCTCTGAAACTACTACATTCACACTTGTCCCCTTTTCCCTTGTAAAGTGGAACTATACAGGCACTCCTCCAGTCATCCGGCACTCTACCCTCTCTCCACCAAACATTAAGTAACCTCAACAGCCAGTCCACCATCACTGTACCTCCTTTTTTTTTAAACATTCTGCATGGCATCCATCCAGACCAGGTGCCTTACCTGCTTTCATCATCTTAACAACTGCCTTCACTTCATCCTTCCTCCATTTTCCTCACTCATCGTGGTCATTTTCTTAGCTTTTCCCACTGCAACTATCTTTCCCTCCCTATCCTCCTTCACATTTAGCAACTCCCTAAAATATTCTGCCCATCTTCTTCTTACTGCCTTCTCTTTCATTATCATCTCTCCATCTGCACCTTTTACCTTTTCTTCTTTACTTGATTCGTCTCCTCTTCCTCTCTTAATTTCTTTCCAAAACATCTTTTTATGGCTTTCAAAATTTTCTGTCATACTCTTAGCCCACTTCACATCTGCTCTCCTCTTTGCCTCCTTTACCTTTTGCTTCACTTCTCTTTTCTTTTCTTTGTACCTTTCATATGACTCCCTCGTCCTATTTTGTAACCAATCTGTGAAAGCTCACTTCTTCTCTTCTACAACCTTCTTTGTTTCCTCATCCCACCACTCAATACCCTTCCTTCTATTTCCTCCTGTCCTTCTTGTTCCACACACCATCCTTGCACACTTTGTGACTCCCTCCTTGAACCATCCCCATTCCTCCTCCACACCTAGCTCCCCTCTATCCTTCACTCCCTCCCACTCCTCCTTCAGCTTCTTCTTGTACTCCTCCTCCTTTTCCTTTTCATTTAAAGAGTTCACTCTAAGAACCTCCCTACCTTTTGTCCCTTTCCTCTTTCTCCATCTATCCTCCATTTTCAACTTACCTTCCACCAAAAAAGGATCTGATATTCCCCCACCCTCTCCTCTTAGCACATGTACATCCTTAACTCTTCCTATCATAATCCTATTTACCACTACATAATCCATTAACGCTCTATCTACCACCCTTCCATCCACCACCCTCTCCCATGTGTACTTGTGCTTGACTTTCTTCCGAAACACTGTATTTGCTATCGTCAACTCTCTAGACACATTTCCACCATCAACTCTCCACTACCATTCTTTCCTGGAACTCCACATTTCCCAACCACTCCCTCAATTGGACCATTTCCTACCCAAATCTAAAGGCACGCATTCACTCCTATCCACCTCCCTTGTTTCTCTCTCATTTTAGCTCCTCATGAATGAAGGGTCATCCCTGTCTCATGCCCACTGCCCTGGGCCAGAAGCAATGCACCAAGCCACAGCATATCCAATACAAGGCTTGACTGAATTGGCGGTATAAAATCCACTCCCACCCATTCCATCCTTACATACTCCACTCCCATTCCCCCTCCTCCCTCCCTCTTATCTTGATGTTCAATAAATGAACACAATGTCATGGCTTTCCTGTTCGGAAATAGATTATTTACTTAGTTGTATTATACGGGAAGAGAGCTATGCTCGTGGTGACCCATCTTTGTATCTCTCAGCATCAAGTTTTTTCTTAAAATGTTGAATAGTGTTTGCACACACTGTTTCGTTGTCTAATTTGTTCCAAGTATCTATCTCTCATATGTTTGTCACTCAGGACAGAACCATCCAGCACTTACTGTGTGCGAAGAACTTGTTGATCACGGTCCACTCTGATTAGGTTTGGATACATTCCTGACACTAGTGCTGCTTTAACTACAGCCCAGTTGTCACTATTACTATTTACATCCCTTGGAAAAGAAAATTAAGAATATAGTGAAAATCAAGAAATTAACATAATTTCTTTGGTATCATCCATGAAACAATATCAAATATGTGATTTGAACATATGTAATTCATTTAACACTATGAAGGAATAGGAAATTACCTGATATCACCTGGTCCTCTTGCCCGAACAAATCCAGCACCCCTCAACTGAGCAAGCACCTGTGCACGCATCCCATGGATCATTTCCATCGTTGCTCCCGAAACAAAGTTCCTCTCACACCAGCCACGCTCCCAACTCTCTCCACATGCCTTTTGCCATGCCTACAACAAGAACACAAATAAAATTCTAAGAAACAGGTGTCTGGGAATGAACACAAAGAGACGGTTGTATTCACCTAGTTGTAATCTTCCAGGAAGGGGAGCTACATTCGTGGTGTCCTGGCTTTGTATCTCATAGTATCTAGTTTGCTGTTAGTGATTGTGCCCATGGCACTGTATAGAGCACAGATGATTGAAGTAAGACAGAAAGACAGGTCCTAAATTTGTTTGAGAAGTGTGGTAGAATTTAAGTAGAATTTAAGGTTGGGAAAAAAAAAAAAAAAAATGATAATAATAATAAAAAATAATGTGGAGTTAAGACCAAGAATGGGGATGGAGAAAATTGTCAGATATGATAGACCAACTAACCAATCAATTTGCTGTCCTAGGTCTCTTGCATGAGACCCATGGTTTCTAGGTAACTGGCAACAGCCATCATACTGACCTATAAGCTGCTCAAGGGTGAACAACATGTTGTTGCCTGGGTATGACTAGGGTAGGGCAGTGTAAGATGCCGTTCAGTGTCTTTTGTCATGGTCATGCATATTCTGTGTTGGTATCTTCTTGGTGCTGGGTGGTGACCATGCTACAGAGGTCTTGTATTGCTGCATTGTCTCTGACCCATGCAGTGGGCAGAGGACACTTAACCAATAATCCATGAGAAGCTACATTGGGAGGAACAATGAATGGATTCTTGGATGGGTGTGAGATGGGTGTGGTATAGGTATGATTTGAGTTTATTCTTTGACTTGGTCACCTCTCTCTCACATACATATACCAAGGCTTTTTCCCCCTTACAAGGGGGGTAGCCAAAAAGGAAAAGGCATAAAATCATTCCCACCCATTTCATCCCTCAATACACTCCACACCCCTCCACCCTCCCTCTTATCTTAGCACCTCCTGGATGACGGGTCATCCCTGCACCTTGTCCACTGCCCTGGGTCAGAAGCAGTGTCGCCAGACACAGCACATCCATAGCAAGGCTGCTTCATTAAATCGGCGACCCCCACTCTCCGTCCCCCCATGCATAAAAGGAAAAGACGGGGAGAAATCCCTTCGGGCTGTGTCAAATTTTGCTCACACATACTACCTCACCCCCCATCCCCCCACCCATTCCACCTCATGCATCACAACATCATCCATATACAACCATTCTCCATTCACCCCTGTCTTCTGTCCTCTCCCGTCCTTCCTCAACAGACATTCCCCTCTTCCCCAAAGCCCCCTTCACCCCATCCATCCATCTCATCCTACAACGTCCCCTCATGTTCACTCCCTCCACATCTGCCTTCCATACCTCTTTTACTAGTCTTTCTTCACTCATTCTTTCCATGTGTCCAAACCATCCTAATACTCTTTCATCAACCCTATCTCCCAACTCCCTTTCCACCTCTGTTCTCCTCCTCACCTCCTCATTTCTCATTCTATCTAGCCTAGTAATCCCCATCATACTTCTCAGACACCTCATCTCAAACACATTCAAACTCCTTCTCTCTTCCTCTCTCATGTTTCATGTTTCTGCCCCATACAGTGCTGTTGGCACAATCACTCCTTCATACATTCCCCTCTTAGCATCCATTCCCAAATGTCTATTCCTCATTACTCTTCAATCCACCAAGGCATTTACTCGCTTCTCTCAATCTACATTCTACCTCCACCTTCACTCCACCTTTTCCTGCCACATTTGCACCCAAGTATCTAAAACTATCCACTTGCTCCAGTCGCTCTCCCTTAATGCTCACTTCCAGTCTACTGCCACTTTAACCCCTTGTACATCTCATCACCTCTCTTATATGGATAAAAGGCCTTTTGAATATATTAGTTATTTAATTCTTATCAATATCCACGCATGCATGGATGACCTGTCATCCAAGAGGTGCCAAGATAGAGGTAGGGAATAGGGTGGAGGGGAGTGGAGTATGATAGGGATGGAATGGGTGGGAGTGGTTTTTATGCCCTTGTTTTTTGGCTACCTCCCTAATAAGGGGGAAAAAAAGCCTGTGGTATATGTATGTATCAATATACAATCTTTTTCCATATTTCTGAACATAGACTAAACACGTCTCACTCACCTGGAATGTTCTGAGTAACACCATGTGGTCACTGAAGGTATTTGCAGCGAACTTCTTGCGTATATTATTTGCATTTCTTTTCTCACTTGGGTGTTTGGGTAGTGTAAATGGGTCTCTGAAAAGAATATTTTATTTAGTGACAAGTCTTCTGTAATACAGTATTTGCTGGTAAAGATACCCATTACAAAGTGCATGAAGGATCCTTTCTCAAACTTTATACTGCTTGTGTCACTTTCACCTCCAGCAACCTTGCTTATAGTTAACAAATATAAATAAGCACAAACATCAAAATGAAGAAGAAACATGATCTTACTTGTAGGCAAGGCATGCTGCAATGGTGAGAACTGGATCAAGACACTTTAGTACTGTTGCAGTTAGGACCATCTTGGCCAAGCGAGGTGGCAGTGGTAGGTCCAGCAGGTGGTGACCCAACTCAGTCACATCTTCCCACCCATCAAGGGCATCCATGCTCTAAGAATGAAATCAAAGCCATTGTTAACCTCTTCACTCCAGGGCACATCGCACGTCTGGCAGCATTAGCTGCCCGACGTGCGATGTTGCGTCATAATAATCGCATTATAAAAAATAAAGTCAGTGCTCAATCGTTCGTTCTCTTTCACCCGTGAATTTTGATAACCATAGAAAATATGATGAAGCCAGTTTAGAGAGAATGGAGGTTACGTAGGTACGACTACAATAAATATAATCAAGACGCCGACGTTGGCATCATCGCGTACCCACTTGCTCCTCATGACGCCTGCGTAGGCGTCACCGTATGGAAGTGGTTAAACAAGTGGGAGTATGTGGTCTTAAACCCCTTATGGGAGGAGGAGGAGGAGGAGGAGGAGAAAGAAGAAGAATCCAAAGAAGAAGAAGAAGAAGAAGAAGAATCCAAAGAAGAAGAAGATGATGATGAAGGAGGAGAAGAGGAAGATGAAGAAGAAAAAGAAGAATAAAAATAATGAAAAGGAGAATGATCACTGCATTTATGTTTATGCATCTAGTTATATAAAGCATAAACAACATAAGGAAACAGTACAGTACACACAACTGCACACAGACCTGGACAAAATCTGGAAATGGACTCAAAAATGGGAAGTGAACTTCAACATCATGGAATGTAACATAATGGAGTTTGGAAAAAGTAAAAACAGAATCTCAAAAAATATGTAATTTTCGCAGGAAAATTAATATTTCCCTGATACAAACCTGAGGTACTCCTTACAATAGGATACTTTCACGTAGCGCAAATATTCCTACCGCTAAATTAAAATCCTCACTCTGTGGGTCTGGGCAACGCTTATCCTCAGTAAGGGGCCCTATTGGGGCAAGGGGGGGAGGGGGCCTTGCCCTCCACCCCAAGTCTCGCACACTATAACCATTCTCTGAGCCAGGTATGAAATTAAGCACAAGGTTTGTCAGGCAAGGAGAAGGAACTGTTTAGAGGGGTGGTTGAGGAGGGCCATTAAAGGTAAGGAGTACCTCAGGTTTGTATCAGGGAAAAATTAATTTTCCTGCAAAAATTACATTTGTTCCAAAGAATACAAACTCTTCGGTACTCCTTACAATAGGCGACTCGGACTTAGGAGGGAAGGAAGTTGTTATCTAGCCTGGAAAACCGCCGTAAGGAAAATCTAGTGTGCTAAGACTATGTTGACCAGACCCCTATACATTCCCCTCACTTTGAAGTGCACCCCTTTCTGTTCCCTGGAGTGGAGACAGACAGGTTATAATCACTTTCGTACCACTGAAGGGCTTGAATTGATTCCCTTGGAATGCTTGAGAGCCCGCGGTTGAGGTACGGGAATGTAGGAGTATGAGAAGGACTTTGGAAAGTTATCCCTGCAGTTGCCGAGCCAGAACCTGGATGAGTTGTCAGGGTCAGCTGTGTGCTCTTGAGGAGGGGTATATCATTTCAGGACTTCTTGGGCGGCCACTATTGGGGCCCAAAGTTAAGTTCCCTAAAGATTCCCACATAACTTCTTTGAGGTAAAAGGAAGTGAACGTATTTTGGCTCTTCCATATACCTGCTTGAAGAACCTGGTTGACTGACAGATTCTTTCTGAAGACTAGGGAGGTCCCTACTGCCCTAAGGTCATGGGCAATCTGTGTGGTTCATGTCGTAGGCTCTGCAGATGACTTCCTTTGTCCAGTAAGAAATGGAATTCTTAGTGATGGGCTTCGGTCTACCTTTAGTAGAAATGAACAACCTCTTTAATTCTGGTCGAAGATGTTCGGTTCTCTTGAGGTAGGTCCGGATGGCTCGTACCGGGCATAGTACTGTTTCAGTCTGTTCTCCCCCTACAAATTCGTCTAAGGACGGAACACTAAAGGACCAGAATCTAGGGTCGGATTTGGCAGGATCTTGGTTTTTGGCAATGAATTGAGGCATGAAAGTGAAGGAGACCTCTTTCCATCCTTTGGAATGGGCGACTCTATAAGAGATGGCGTGTAACTCCCCTACTCTCTTGGAAGATGCCAGGGCTAGCAGAAAAAACTGTCCTCAAGGTGAGGTCCTTCAGATGTGCCTCTCGGAGGGGTTCGTAAGGGGGACCCTGCAGAGAGTTCTGGACTAATGCCACATCCCGTGGAGGAGAACTGATTTCCCTGGGGGGGGGCATGATCTTTGAAGTGCCTGAAGAGCATGGAAATTTCCAGTGAAAGGGCTAGGACCATGCCCTTCAGAGAAAACACCTGAGTTAGAGCTGCCCTATAGCCTTGTACTGCCGAGAGGGAGATCTTCTTGGACTTCCTGAGGAAGTGGAAGGAGGCGATCTCAGGAATGGTGGCTCGATCTGGGACTATCTTCCTGGAGTGGCACCATTTTGCAAAGGCATTTCATTTCCCTTGATAAAGGTTAGCTGAGGAAGAGCAAATAGGAGCGGACATGTCCTCCGCCACTTCTCTGGGAAAACCCTTCTTTAGGAGGATCCGGACCATAGTCTGAACGCGTGAAGATTGAGTGCTGAAGGGTTCTTGTGCCAAGCCCCGTTGATGGGTGGATGCAGAAGATCTGGTCTTCCCTGAAGGGCCAGAGGCTCTTCTACTGCTAGCTCGAGGGCGTCTGGAAACCATGGGGCTTCGGGCCACCAGGGAGCGATCAAAGTCATCCGAAGGTAGGATGCGTGTCTTGCTCTCAGGAGTACCTTCTGGAGCAAGGGAAATGGTGGGAAAGCGTAGGAGTCTGGGTTGTCCCAACTTTGCAGAAGAGCATCTTCTCCTGCTGCCAGAGGGTCCGGGAGAGGGCTGAAATATATTGGGAGTTGGTGATTCCATCTCATTGCAAAAAGGTCCACTAGAGGGGAGCCCCATTTGCTGAGGATGAAGTTCGCTACCTCTCGATAGAGGGACCATTCTGTGCTGATTATCTGATTCTTTCTGCCGAGGTGGTCCGCCCAGACATTCCTCTTCCCCGGGATGTAGCGGGCTTTGAGTGACACTTGGAGATTCTTGGCTAGGTTGAGGATGTCCATTGTCAGAAGGCATAGTTCCTGGGAGACTGTTCCCCCCTTGCTCATTCAGGTAGGCTACTATCGAGGAATTGTCCGACATTATGCCCACTACTTTTCCCAAGACTTGATCCTTGAAGTGACGGAGAGCCAGGAGTACTGCTTTCAAATCAAGCCCATTGATATGGGCTGTCCGCTCGACTGTGGACCAGGAACCGCTGATGTGATCGTCGTTGAGGTGGGCTCCCCAGCCCTCCTTGGAGGCATCGGAGAACAGGAGGACTTCTGGGGGAGATGGGCCGAAGGGCATCCCCATGAGCAGGTTGCACGGGCCTTCCACCAGAGAAGAGAATCCTTGACTTCTTCAGTGAGGGAGATGTGTTGTAGGGGTTCTCCCTCTTGCGGGGCTCACTGAGACTTGAGGAGCCACTGTCTACTCCTGGGGATTAACCCCTTCCATACGGTGCCACACACGTAGGTGTCATGAGGAGCAAGTGGATTCGTGACGCTGCCATATCGGCGTCTTGATTATATTTATTGTAGTCGCCCCTGTGTTTTTACATTCTCCCAAATGCGCCCTGAATCCCATTCTCTGTGGTTTTCAAAATTCACGGGTGAAAGAGAGAACGATCGATATAAGCGGTGACTATATTTTATGATGCGAGTATTATTACGACACGTCATATGGCTGGCATTGGCTGCTGCCCGCGAGATTTAAGTCCCGTACTGAAGTGGTTAATCTCTCTACGGAGGCCATATGGCCCAGGAGGATTTGGCATTGTTTCGCCGTCAGGAACCTGGTCGATAGTGCCTGTGCAACTAGAGAAGCGAGATTCTGGATCCCCTTTTCTACTGGGAAGGACTTCATTAGGGAGGAGTCCAGGACCATACCCAGGTACGTGACTCTCTGTCTTGGTAAGAAATCTGACTTTTCCGGATTGACTACTGTGCCCAATTTCCGGACAAAGGTTAGGACCATTCTCAGGTGTTCTTGGCATAGCTGGGCAGAATGTGCAAGGATCAGCCAGTCATCCAAGTAACGGAGTAGGTGAATTCCCCTGGAGTGGGACCACGCTGAAACGAGGTTGAACACACTGGAGAAGACTTGGGGTGCTGTGGAAAGTCCGAAGCAGAGGCAAGGGAACTGGAAGGTGTTGCCCCTGTGGACGATTCTGAGGAATTTCCTGGAGGAGGGATGCACTGGTATGTGGAAATAGGCATCTTGGAGGTCCAGTGACACCATGAAGTCCCCTTGCCTGATAGGTGCCCTTAAGGACTCTGGGGTGTCCAGTCGGAACTTCATCAGGGAAAGGAACTTGTTGAGTGGAGACAAATCGATGACGTTGAGTGGAGACAAATCGATGACTGGTCTCCACACATCTGTTGTCTTTTCTACTAGGAATAGCCTTGAGTAGAACCCTGGGTCCGGAGTCGAGACTTCCTCTAAAGCTCCTTTCTGGAGCAGAACGGAGATTTCCTCCGCTAGGGCCCGCCCGCGAGCCGAGTCCGGGTGGTAGCTGCTGACTTGGATGGGATAGGGGGAGAGGTTTGGGACAGTGTGAAAGGGAAGACAATAGCCTGTCTTGATGACTTGGAAGGTCCAGTCTTCTGCCCCGGCCTCTTCCCATGCTCTCCAGTAGAGGGAGAGGCAACCCCCTATCTTGTGCGGAGGGGCTGGCGAATTCCTAGGATTCCTGTGAGGGAGTCCGGAGCCTCTATAATGTTTGCGTCTAGGATCTCTAGTCGTAAAGGGACGGGGCTTTCCTGTCTGCCTTTTCGACTTGGAGTGGAGGGGTGGCCTTTCTTCATTCTTCGAGTGAGGAAACAGCTGTCTTTGCGGCTGAGGGGTCCTATGGGCTGATGGGGGGGTTGGCCTTGGCCTCGAGGTAGGGACGGCTACTCTCTCGATGGCTCTGTTATGGCTCAGTTGGTTTTTGCTAGTGCTTGCTCAATCCACCTTGTCCGGGGGAATCAGTATGCGGGTTAGAAGGGGGGCCCTCTTCAATGGAGCATAAATTTCTCTGAGGAGGGGATCACTGGGGTCTCCTAAGAAGATGTCTCTCCTGCGGGACCCAATGTTGGCCCAAGACGTCAAGAGGCAGGCCGCTCGATGCTTCAGAGCTCTGCTCGAGCTTTCCCATAGAGACTGGAGGTTGCATTCCTCTTGGGGTTGCAGCTCGGGTAAAAACTCCCTTACTGAAGCCAAGACGCATTCCAGCCAGAAGTGCACCGCGAGAGAGAGAGCCAGGCCCTGAACGAGGTCTCTGGATTCTCTGCCGGAAAGGATGACGTTTCTTCTGAGCAGTGAATCCACGTCCGCTTTGACAAGCTCTGGTAACCGAGCCGGGATCAAGGTTTGTCCCTGATGGGAAGTAGAAGCGTTTTTGCTGTTCCACTGGAACAGAGCGCCAGCGCGGTTTTTCGGTTGCCCGGGTGGTGAGTGCGTCAGAGGCCTGGTTCATGGCTTGTACCGTCTGTGTACTCCATGGGAGTTGGATTGGAGGCAGTTTCGTTGTTTGAGAATTGCCCGTCCTGAAGATTTCAGACTCGAACGTGACTTCCTCTTCTTGTGGAAGGCTCAGTTGATTAGCTCTCCTAACTTTAGAGAGGATCTCTGAGCAGGAGGGTTCAACAACCATCGGGGATTCCAACTGGGAATCCTGCGAATTTTGGCAACTTGCCCTTTCATCCCCGGTGCTGTGGACGTCGTCGCCGTCGTAGCTGGCGTCTGTCCGGTCAACGAGAAACACCGCGTCTGCAACCTCGTCCCTGATCTCTGTCCTCGTGATCAAAGGGCATGGAAAGGTCACCGTTGATCACCCGGCTCTTCCTAGGGTGGGTGTTATGCGTACTGCGGGATTCCTGAATAGAAGAGACTAAGGGGCTCTTTGTCTTCGAACCCGGGTTCTTTGTCCATGCCGGCGTCGAGTTTCCGGGATGGGTCGGGGGCAAGCCGCAAGCGACCTCATCCGGGAAAAATCTCGTACAGGAGCGGTAGCTAGAGGTGGCCTGAGGCGCATGCCCGTCTACGCTAACCGTCCTGGTCAAAGGAATAGAGGACAACTTGGCTTGAGAATGACTCGAAGTCGACGTTGTACCACTTTCCTGTCTACTACGCGTTGGAGGAGGGACAGTCGAGTTTCTGGGATGGGTCAAGGGCAAGCCGCAAGCGACCACATCCGGGAAAAATCTCGTACAGGAGCGGTAGCTAGAGGTGGCCTGAGGCGCATGCCCGTCTACGCTAACCGTCCTGGTCAAAGGAATAGAGGACAACTTGGCCTGAGAATGACTCGAGGTGGACGTTGTACCACTTTCCTGTCTACTACGCTTTGGAGGAGGGAGAGAATTGCTCGTCTCCTCTAAAGACGTAGTCTGCCTTCTCTTGTTTTTGGGGGGTGAAGAGGGAAGCCATTTTCTATGCTTGCGCACCTGTTTCCCTGCATGTGCATTCCTGTGAACATGAAAGTACACGGACCACTGACTACCATCCCACTGAATGCACGTCTCACACGGGGATGAAGGTGAACACTTGAGAGCTATACACTTGATACACCAAATGTGAGGATCCACTTGGGCTGGCGGTAAGGGGGTGGCAGTAAGGGTTGTGTGCCTTCGGCGAAGGCACACAACCCATCTTGAACAACAACAATACTGTAGCCAGATTCCATACTTACAGTGAAGGGTAGGATACCCAGTGGGGGTTAAGGGAATAATACAGGAAAGGGAGATGGCACTCAATAAATTCCAGGACACAGGATGGCGTAGGGAAACCCCGATGAAATTGAAAGAAGACGAACTCTTTAGCGTCCTGGGAGTGAGCTGGCGACAATCGAAGCGGGTTGCTTGATTTTTGGCACATACATAAATATTAAACCGTTGATTAATTAACGGTTCGCTGTCGTGCTAATAATGGATTTTGACTGAGAATCGGCCCATTAAGGGGGAAACCCATAAAAACTAAACATGTATAGTTGAGAGATGTTAACTCGTTCACTACCGCGAAGAGAATGGTTATAGTGTGCGAGACTTGGGGTGGAGGGCAAGGGCCCCCCCCCCCTTGCCCCAATAGGGCCCCTTACTGAGGATAAGCGTTGCCCAGACCCACAGAGTGAGGATTTTAATTTAGCGGTAGAAATATTTGCGCTACGTGAAAGTATCCTATTGTAAGGAGTACCGGAGAGTTTGTATTCTTCGGAACAATATAAAATTGGTGAAGAAAAAATAAAAAAAAGTGCACTCTGAAAGGGACCTTGGAGTAATAATCAGCAAAGATATGACACAGGATAAACATATAAACAAAATAGTCAGAGAAACCTTCAACCAATTAAGGTCAATGAAAGGCATTTGACTACTTGGATGAAGAAATTATTAAAAAAATATTAGTTACATTGGTTAGACCAAAACTGGAATGCGCAGCGACACTATGAAGACCAAGTACTAAAAAGAATATAAGGAAACTAGAAAGAATACAGAGAGCAACAACAAAGTTGGCACCAGCTCTTTCCAAATTAACATACAAACAAAGATTATCGAAATTGGAACTACTAACACTGGAGCAGAGAAGAGAAAGAGGTGATCTACTGACTATATTTAGAATCATGAAAGGGATGGAAATCCATGATAGGAATGATTGACTAAAAAATGACAATGGAAAAACAAGAGGTCATGAAAAGAAACTCAAAAAGGATAACTATAGAAGAGATCTGGAGAAAAAAAAAAAAAAAAAAAAAAAAAAAAAACCACATAGAGTACTGGATATCAGGAGTAACTTGGATAAAGAAACTGTGTGTGCAAATACTATTCAAGATTTTAAGAAAAAACTTGATGTTGATAGATACAAACACAGATCACCATGAGCATAGCTCCCTTCCAGTGTAATACAACCAGGTAAATAAATACAAACCTTCAAAAGTTGCACAGCATTCCTGACGACCATGAAGGCAGGTGCCTCTGGAGCACGGGCTAGAAAATCAGCAATGGGCATGTTGGCAGGAGCAAGAAGTTTTGTGTGCAAACACAGTTCCTATCAAAAACAGGTGAAAGGGTTGCATTAGGTAAATTAGGTTACATGTTCAATTATTATTGTACAGTCAAAAAATACTAATACATAACTGACATGGAAGGGGTCACAGTATGCCCAAGATCACAGAAAGGTTAAACAACAACTTATATGGGTTACTCAAGATAAGCTTAAACCTGTTACATCAGTAACGAGTTTCCCTAAATCAAATAAAATCACCTGGTAACTGCCAAAATAAATGTCATATAGACATATATATATATACCAAATGCTTTTTCCCCCTTACATGGGAGGTAGCCAAAAACAAAGGCATAAAATCCACTCCTACCCATTTCTTACCCACATACTCCACTCCCACCCAACCCCCTCCCTCCCTCTTAATTTGGGTCCTCCTGGATGACGGGTCACCCCTCCATTTCGCCCCCTGCCCTGGGTCAGAAGCAATGCTGCAAGACACAGCACATCCACAGCAAGGCCACTTCATTTAATTGGCAACCCATCCTCTCTGTCCCCTCATGCAGAAAAAGAGAAGACAGAGAGAAATCCCTTTGGGCTGCATCAAAATATCATTCACCCCACCCTTCCATGCATCACACCATCATCTATACACAACCATTATCCACTCACCCCTATTTTCTGTTTTCTATCTTCCTTCCTCAACAGACATTCCCCTCTTTCCCAATGCCCATTTACCCCATCCATCCATCTCATCCTTGGTTGTCCCCCTCATGTTCACTCCTCCCACCTCTGCCTTCCACACCTTACTAAACTTTCTTCACTCATTCTTTCCATGTGTCCAAAACATCCTAATACTTTTTTAACAACCCTATCTCCCAACTCCCTTTCCACCCCTGCTCTCCTCCTTACCTCCTCGTTTTTCACTCTATCCATCCTAGTAACCCCTATCATACTTCTCAGGGATTTCATCTCAAACACATTAAAACTCTTATGTTCTATGTTTCTGCCCTATACAGTGCTGTTGGCACAATCACCCCTTCATACAATCTCCTCTTAGCATCCACTCCCAAATGTCTATTTCTCATTATACTTTTTAATCCACCAAGGCATTTACTTGTTACTCTCAATCTGTATTCTACCTCCACCTCTACCCCTCCCTTTCCTGCCACATTCACACCCAAGTATCTAAAGCTATCCACTTCCTGCAGTCTCTCTCCCTTAATACATCCAATTTGCTGCCATCCTCTTCCCTTGTACATCTCATCACATTACATTTATCCATATTTATCTTCAATTTCCTTCTTTCACACACCTTCCCAAACTCTGTCACTAACTTCCTTAATCACTCCTCTGATCCTGCTATAAGTGCAGAGTTGTCAGCAAACAACAACTGGTTTATCTCTCATTTTTCTCAATTTTCTATAACCATCTCCAATCCCCTTCTCTATTACCCTCACACCACCCCATCATGTATAAATTGAAAAGCCAAGGCGACATGACACATCCCTGGCGATGTCCCACCTTTATCTCAAACCATCCACTCTCTCCATCTCTAATTCTAACACAGGCTCTACTATATACATACGTACATACATATACCAAAGGGAGGTATATACGTACATACATATACAAGGGACGTAGCCAAAAACAAAGGCATAAAAACCACTCCCACCCATTCCATCCCAAACATACTCCACTCCCACCCATCCCATCCCAAACATACTCCACTCCCACCCATCCCATCCCAAACATACTCCACTCCCACCCACCCTCTTATCTTGTCACCTCCTGGATGAAGGATCATCCCTGCATCTCACCCACTGCCCTGGGTCAGAAGCAGTGTCATAAGTCACAGCACATACAAAGCAAAGCCACTTCATTATATCGGTGATCCCCTCCCCCCTCTCTGTCCCCTTATGCAGAAAAGGAGAAGACGGGGAGAAATCCCTTCAGGCTGGTCAATTTATTTTTCACACATACTCCCTTACTCCCATCCCCCAACCACTCCCCCTCATACATCACAGGCTTCTCTTGTAAAAATTCTTGACTGCTCTCAACACCGTTCCTCCTATCCCATATATCTGCAGTACCTCGCAGTGCCTTCCTGTCTACCCTGTCATAAGCATTTTCCAAATCCATAAAAACCTAAAAAATATCCTTACCTTTTCCTAAGTTTTCTCACATATCTGCCTTACCACAAAAATCTGATCCACACAACCCCTACCTGTCCTAAACCCACACTGTTTCTCACCAATTATTCCCTGTTCCTCTCCTAATCCTTTCAATCAAAAACCTACCATAAGCCTTCCCAACTACAATCCACAAACTCCCTCTGAAACTACTACACTCACACTTGTCCCCTTTTCTTTTGTAAAGTGGAACTATGCAAGCACGGTTCCATTCCTCCGGCACTCTACCCTCTTATAGACAATCATTAAACCTCACCAGACAGTCCACCCTCACTGTACCTTCCTTTTTTAGACACTCCACATGGCACCCATCCAACCTAGGTGCTTTATCTGTTCTCATCATTTTTATAACCACTTTCACCTCATATAGACACTGGAAGGTTAATCAAAATAGGCTATGGTGCTTCACTGCCAAGGGTGTCACAGATGAATAAAATAGCCTCATAAATGCCAGAATACAAGTGGAAGAGGGTGACACTGATATGGGGCAGCCAGAATAAGATACAAGTTGTCCAAACTGAGGCCTATAGTAATATTATACTCCTATCACTTGCAATATTATACTTCTCTTACTTGCAAAGGTGTCCTGAGTATTTCTGGTGTCTGGTATGGTCTAAGTGAAGCGAATCTTGTTCTAGAGAACAAGTGGTAACAGATCCCTGGTTGACATCTTCCAGCTCGGCCTTTTCTCTGTTGACTTGATGCCTGACAGATCCATACAGCCTTCAGGCATGAAACACCTGCTATGGCATCATAACTGATCTGTTTAAATAAATATCCCATTTGGTTATTGGTAACAAGGAAGTGATCATGCTTCACTACTGTTTTAAGGCTACCAAGTTATAATAAATTGCACAGTGATGATAAATGAAATACAATCAAACAAAATCTTCTACAATCAAACAGAAAAACTTTCCTACCTCCTTGACTTTTCCAGAATCAATGACATAAACTACATCATTTATGGTTACGCTAGATTCTGCGATATTTGTCGATAAAATAATCTTGCGGACACCGGTGGGTGCTGGTCGAAAGACTCGTTTTTGATCACTTGACTGAGGGCAATTAGAAATAATGTGAAAGTTGTAGCACAGAAACATGTCAAATATGAATACATAACTTTTGGAAAAATAATATATTCAGTTTATTCAATCACAATAGCAATAAGTAAAGCAGTATAATAAAATATTGTAAATATTATGGAAAGCTCAAATTGAACTATCTTCTTACTCACTTGCATACTTGAGTGTAGGCAAAATATTATATATTTTCCACCAGGAAGGAATTTCTTCTCTTCAGCAAGTATTCTTTCTCGTAATGTCACTATATCATCATATCCAGGCAAGAAAATTAGGATGGCACCTGTCATAAAATGAACATAAACCTGATTAAGCCAACTTTAATCCAAATCAATCCTTTAGACAGTTCATTTTATTCAATTAATTAGGTGATCTGACTGCCTGAATAAAATAATTTAGTACATTTCACAAGAGCACTTATTATCTTCCCTACTGAAACTTTATCAACCAGTTCAGTTTATTAATTTCAAGGCAGAAACTTCAACAACTGTCAGCATTTGGTGAAGATTTCATAATTGGCTTATTGGGCCACTATGAAATAACCTTTATTCTATTAAAGTGAAAATGTATATATAATTGTACAAACAAACCAAAGAACTTTTTCCCCCTTCTAAGGGGAGTGGCCATATCAAAACACTAATCCAACCCACACCCATTCAAACCCATTCATCACCGCTCGTATCTTTGCCATCCTAGATAAGGGTCCTCCCTTTCCCTGCCAAATTAGAATTACCAACTTTGGAACAAAGAAGGGAAAGAGGAGACCTACTATCTATAGAATTATGAAGGGATTGGAAATCTTAGATAAGAATGACTTATTGAAATGGGACAATGGAAAAACAAGAGAACACGAAAAAAATAAAAATAAAAAAAGATAATTACAGAAGAGATCTGAAAAAAAAAGCTTCCCATTCAGAGTGATAGATACAGACGCTCCTCTACTTACGTTCATTCGTTTTACGTTTTTTCGATTTTACGTTTGAACCGACTAAAAAAATGGTTTTTTTTTTGAGTGAATTTTTTAGTTTAGCGCACTCTCTGTAGTTCAAACGATACTTATGCATGACGCTGCGTCCATTGTTTAAATGGCACAAACTACAGACTGAACGTGTCTTGCCTCCTCCTCCTCCTCCACCATCTCAATTTATGTTGCTTGAATTTAATTTATTTGAAATTAATGTAATTATTTTACAATGTTATGTGTATAATTAATGATTTAGGGGTGTTTTATAAGATACGGTAATAGAATTTACGGATGTATGGTACAGTAACAACTTACGTTCATTTTCAACTTACGTTTGGCCGTTCGGAACGTAACTAAAACGTAGGTTGAGGAGCGTCTGTACTTGGAACAAATTGGACAAAGAAACAGTGTGTGCAAACACTATTCAAGATTTTTAGAAAAAACTTGATGCTGAGAGATACAAAGACGGGTCACCACAAGCATAGCTCCCTTCCCATATAATACAACTAGGTAAATACTTCCCAGGTCAAAGGCAATGTAGCAAGACACAGCATCTCCACAGTAGGGCCCAACAGCCACAGCTGTTTTAGTCCCACTTCCTCACCTTCTCAAAAAAATTATGGAACAGACAAGAACATCACTTCAGTTTGGGCCATTCCTTCATCCTTTCACTTCCATCTTTTCCACTCTCTCTTCCTTGCTTGCCAGACATATCTTAGGCATCTTATGCCCCCTTCATGTTCTCTACACACCTTTTACTAACACTTCCCCTCACGTTTACTCCATCAACTTCTACTTTCCACTCTTTGTCTTTCCTCATTCATTCTTTCCATATGACTAAATCACCTTAGTACTCTTTGATCTATCTTGCATTTCTCTCTGTTCCCTCCCCTCCTCCTTATCCCACAATGCAATTTTTTGTGCATTTCAGCACTTCCTCCTTGAAACATTCTCATTCTTCCTCTAGTCCTGTTTCTCCTTTATACTTCACCACATCTTATACCTTTTTGCCCTTTACAAGGGAGGTAGCCAAAAAGGAAAAGGCATAAAATCATTCCCACCCATTCCATCCCTCAATACACTCCACTCCCCTCCACCCTTCCTTTTATCTCAGCACCTCCTAGATGACGGGTCATCCCTGCACCTTGTCCACTGCCCTGGGTCAGAAGCAGTGTCACAAGACACAATACATCCACAGCAAGGCCGCTTCATTAAATCGGCGACCCCTCCCCTCTCTGTCCCCCCATGCATAAAAAGGAGAAGACGGGGAGAAATCCCTTCGGGCTGCATCAAATTTTGCTCACACATACTAACTCACCCCCCATCCCCCTGCCCATTCCACCTCATGCATCACATCATCATCCATATACAACCATTCTCCATTTACCCGTCTTCTGTCCTCTACCGTCCTTCCTCAACAGACATTCCCCTCTTCCCCAAAGCCCCCTTCACCCCATCCATCCACCTCATCCTACGACGTCCCCTCATGTTCACTCCCTCCACATCTGCATTCCATACCTCTTTTACAATCTTTCTTCACTCATTCTTTCCATGTGTCCAAACCATCCTAATACTCTTTCATCAACCCTATCTCCCAACTCCCTTTCCACCCCTGTTCTTCTCCTCACCTCCTCATTTCTCACTCTATCTAGCCTAGTAACCCCCATCATACTTCTCAGACACCTCATCTCAAACATATTCAAACTCCTTCTCTCTTCCCTCTTCCTCTTTTATGTTCCATGTTTCTGCCCCATACAGTGCTGTTGGCACAATCACTCCTTCATACAGTCTCCTCTTAGCATCCCTTCCCAAATGTCTATTCCTCATTACACTTTTTAATCCACCAAGGCATTTACTCGCTTCTCTCAATCTACATTCTACCTCCACCTCCACTCCACCTTTTCCTGCCACATTTGCACCCAAGTATCTAAAACTATCCACTTCCTCCAGTTGCTCTCCCTTCATGCTCACTTCCAGTCTGCTGCCACTTTCACCCCTTGAACATCTCATCACCTTATTTTAACCCACATTTACCTTCAGCTTTCTTCTATCACACATTCTCCCAAACTCTGTCACCAACTTCCTATATATGTACAACACTGAATGGGCCCAGTGATTAGAGATACATTCTAACAACCTCAACGCACTTTCATTCTAAGCCATCAACATCGGTAGACCCAATGGGGCCACATGCATACATACATACATATATCAAGGCTTTTTCCCCCCCTTACAAGGGAGGTAGCCAAAAAGGAAAAGGCATAATATCATTCCCACTCATTCCATCCCTCAATACACTCCACACATCTCCACCCTCCCTTTTATCTCAGCACCTCCTGGATGACGGGTCATCCCTGCACCTTGTCCACTGCCCTGGGTCAGAAGCAGTGTCGCAAGACACACCACATCCACAGCAAGGCTGCTTCATTAAATCACCGACACACCCTCTCTGTCCCCCCCATGCATAAAAGGAGAAGATGGGGAGAAATCCCTTCGGGCTGCGTCAAATTTTGCTCACACATACTACCTCACCCCCCATCCCCCCGCCCATTCCACCTCATGCATTACATCATCCATATACAACCATTCTCCATTCACCCGTCTTCTGTCCTCTACCGTCCTTCCTCAACAGACATTCCCCTCTTCCCCAAAGCCCCCTTCACCCCATCCATCCACCTCATCCTACGACGTCCCCTCATGTTCACTCCCTCCATATCTGCCTTCCATACCTTTTTTACTAGTCTTTCTTCACTCATTCTTTCCATGTGTCCAAACCATCCTAATACTCTTTCATCAACCCTATCTCCCAACTCCCTTTCCACCCCTGTTCTTCTCCTCACCTCCTCATTTCTCACTCTATCTAGCCTAGTAACCCCCATCATACTTCTCAGACACCTCTTCTCAAACACATTCAAACTCCTTTTCTCTTCCTCTCTTATGTTCCAAGTTTCTGCCCCATACAGTGCTGTTGGCACAATCACTCCTTCATACAGTCTCCTCTTAGCATCCATTCCCAAATGTCTATTCCTCATTACACTCTTCAATCCACCAAGGCATTTACTTGAAATCAGTGATCATATGACAACTGCCGTGGTAACTAACCAACTGGTTAGTTACTACGGCGCTTGTCATATGATCGCTGAGTTCGAGTCCTTGGCAGTACCATATTTCTGCATGTGGCCCCATTGGGTCTACCGATGTTGATGGCTTAGAATTAAAGTGTGTTGTGGTTGTTAAAATGTATATATATATATACACATATATATATATATATATATATATATATATATTATATATATATATATATATATATATATATATATATATATAATATATATATATATATATATATATATGTTATATTTTGCACATGGTAGCTCCTTAAACCCAAATTATGAGGTTAGCTCTGTGTTAAGATCAAGAAAGTACATGGGTTACTCACTTTCCTTACTTTTAAGGTAACATTACCTCAACAAATGAACACATGCATCTATGATTGTTTGATTACAAACCTGGGGGTTGTGCTGTATGAATGTGATGACAAAGCGTGAAGACTAGATCTGTATCAGTAAGATCATCAGGAACTGAGTGATGGTAAGCCTCTAGTAACTTCTTGTCCTCCAGACTCATTGAATCTCCTTTGACCCCATCACCTTTGATGTTGACATCTTCTTCAGGCTGGGCATAATCCACACCCTCGCAGGCACTGATAAATCAATGTGACAAATTTCATCCTATGGCTAACAATCAATGCATTTAAAACTAAATATATTATAATTATAAGTCCATGAAAAATAAGTGGGTAAACAATTAGCATGAATTCTTATGGTAAGCCTGTAACTCTGAACTTCAAATGTTACCTATATGCTTGTAATAAGTCCAAGGCTTCTTGCTGGCCTGTGCTCTTTGCCCATGTTGCTGCTGTCCAATTGTTAGCTGCTGTCAGCTGTAATGATGCACCCATGGCAAGAAGCTGTTCCATGATATCTACTGCTCCTCGCCCTGCGGCCACCATGAGTGGTGAGGCCCATGTCTCTGAATGCTGGAATGAATTTATGTCTAAGTTTGTGTACTGTATTTTCCAAAGTATGTGCCATCTGGGGTATTGGCTGCATGTTATTGTGGGGTTAAAAGCTGCATGCTACTGAGCAGCTTTTATACATACATACCCAGTACTATAAAGAATATAAGGAAATTAGAAAGTATACAAAGAGCAATGACAAAGATAGCACGAACACTCTCCAGAATGACATAGAACAAAGATTGTCTAAATTGGAACTACCAACCCTGGAACAAAGAAGAGAAAAAGGAGATCTACTGACTATTTACAGAATTATGAAAGGAATGGAAGTCCTAAATAGGGATGATTTATTAAAGTGGGACAAAAGAAAAACAAGAGGACATGAAAAGAAACTAAAAAAGGATAGTTATAGAAGAGATCTGAAAAAGAATAGCTTCCCCCACAGAGTGGTGGATTCTGGAATAAATTAGATGAGGCAACAGTGCGTGCTTGAAGAATTTAAGAACAAACTTGATGCTGAAAGATACAAAGATGGGTCACTATGAGTGTCACGTGGGTCACGTGACGAGCTTGGAGGACTGTCGGCGCGGACGTTTGGTCACCCCCGCTGACCACGTGAGTCGGCCCGAGCTTGGAGCTTGGAGCTTGGTGCTGGTTAGCGAGCACACCTGACCGGCCGAAGGTCTGTCAACGTGAGGCCATGCTTGGCTTCAGTGCTGCCAACTGTCCCTATACGAGGTCACTACTGCTGTGCGCATGCGCAGATCGCCACCACCCACTCTCCCTCACCCTCCCGGATGTATAAGAGGGAAGGACAGAGAGGGATAGTACACACACTTTACGGCCGTCTGCCGTTGAGGGCGGACCCCCCCCCCCTCCCAGTTCCACGGAGGGAGGGCACCAGGACAGAAGGAGACCAAGGAGGAGACGTGCGCCCGTCCACCAGGACACAAGGGGACTCGTCGGAGCAGGACACAAGGAGGAGACGTGCGCCCGTCCACCAGGACAACAAGGGGACTCGTCGCAGCAGGAGACCAAGGAGGAGACGTGCGCCCGTCCACCAGGACAACCAGGGGTCTCGTCGGAGCAGGAGACCAAGGAGGAGACGTGCGCCCGTCCACCAGGACAACAAGGGGACTCGTCGGAGCAGGAGACCAAGGAGGAGACGTGCGCCCATCCAAGGACACAAGGGGACTCGTCCGAAGAAGGAATCTACGCTCGAGGAGTGGTTTAGTATACATGTAGACTTGTAGTCTTGTAGTCTTGTAGACATCACGCTGGTGATATTTATTCTATTATGTGGTTTTGAGAAGTAGATAGGATAGTGCTCTGTGTTGATACCCAATAAAAACACGTGTTAGTGTTACCTTGGTGTTTCTTTTCTCTCACGTCCAAATTCTCAATGATACCGAGTATATACCTTTATTTGTACCCCCCTGACACTGGCGCCCGAACAGGGACTCGGTTGAGAAGAGAGAGATAGAAACATAAGGTGCTGGTCGACAGCTGTTGGATCCAACCCGAGCCGTAGGCAGTCAGAGCTGTAGGAGTGCTTAGTTTTTCAGCCATTCAGAGCTGTAGGAGTGTAGTTTCAGCTAGCGTGAGCTGTAGGAGTTTAGTTTCAGCTAGCGTGAGCCGTAGGCAGTCAGAGCTGTAGGAGTGCTTAGTTTTTCAGCCATTCAGAGCTGTAGGAGTGTCTAGTTTCAGCTAGCATGAGCTGTAGGCAGTCTTATTTTCCAGACTTGGAAATGTGTGTAGAACAAATACTGCTGTATCTTTTTGTCCCCAGATCCGGAGGAAGGAGACATCGTTTTTTTTTACAGTACACCTTTACATACACACACACACACAGACATTCGACACTTGTATGTCATGCCTTTTTTGGCCAGAGAAGCCACAGCTACTCCATCTTCCGACGGAGTTTTCCCTCAAGGAAAAAGAAAGATCCTGAGGTTTTTCGCTCATACCGGAAGATCGAGGTAGCAAGGCTAATAGGCACATTTTCAACTCGCGACCCGCGTCGCGAGTTGTTCCCGTCGGAGGAGGAATGTCACGTGGGTCACGTGACGAGCTTGGAGGACTGTCGGCGCGGACGTTTGGTCACCCCCGCTGACCACGTGAGTCGGCCCGAGCTTGGAGCTTGGAGCTTGGTGCTGGTTAGCGAGCACACCTGACCGGCCGAAGGTCTGTCAACGTGAGGTCATGCTTGGCTTCAGTGCTGCCAACTGTCCCTATACGAGGTCACTACTGCTGTGCGCATGCGCAGATCGCCACCACCCACTCTCCCTCACCCTCCCGGATGTATAAGAGGGAAGGACAGAGAGGGATAGTACACACACTTTACGGCCGTCTGCCGTTGAGGGCGGACCCCCCCCCCCCTCCCAGTTCCACAGAGGGAGGGCACCAGGACAGAAGGAGACCAAGGAGGAGACGTGCACCCGTCCACCAGGACACAAGGGGACTCGTCGGAGCAGGACACAAGGAGGAGACGTGCGCCCGTCCACCAGGACAACAAGGGGACTCGTCGCACCAGGAGACCAAGGAGGAGACGTGCGCCCGTCCACCAGGACAACAAGGGGACTCGTCGGAGCAGGAGACCAAGGAGGAGACGTGTGCCCGTCCACCAGGACAACAAGGGGACTCGTCGGAGCAGGAGACCAAGGAGGAGACGTGCGCCCGTCCAAGGACACAAGGGGACTCGTCCGAAGAAGGAATCTACGCTCGAGGAGGTCCTCGCGCCCGCAGTGCGAGGAGTGGTTTAGTATACATGTAGACTTGTAGTCTTGTAGACATCACGCTGGTGATATTTATTCTATTATGTGGTTTTGAGAAGTAGATAGGATAGTGCTCTGTGTTGATACCCAATAAAAACACGTGTTAGTGTTACCTTGGTGTTTCTTTTCTCTCACGTCCAAATTCTCAATGATACCGAGTATATACCTTTATTTGTACCCCCCTGACAATGAGCATAACTCCCTTCCCGTATAATACATACATACATACATATACCAAGGCTTTTTCCCCCTTACAAGGGAGGTAGCCAAAAAGGAAAAGGCATAAAATCATTCCCACCCATTCCATCCCTCAATACACTCCACACCCCTCCACCCTCCCTCTTATCTTAGCACCTACTGGATGACGGGTCATCCCTGCACCTTGTCCACTGCCCTGGGTCAGAAGCAGTGTCGCAAGACACAATACATCCACAGCAAGGCCGCTTCATTAAATTGGCGACCCCCCCCTCTCTGTCCCCCATGTATAAAAGGAGAAGACGGGGAGAAATCCCTTCGGACTGCGTCAAATTTTGCTCACACATACTACCTCACCCCCCATCCCCCTGCCCATTCCACCTCATGCATCACAACATCATCCATATACAACCATTCTCCATTCACCCCTGTCTTCTGTCCTCTCCCGTCCTTCCTCAACAGACATTCCCCTCTTCCCCAAAGCCCCCTTCACCCCATCCATCCACCTCATCCTAGGACGTCCCCTCATGTTCACTCCCTCCACATCTGCCTTCCATATCTCTTTTACTAGTCTTTCTTCACTCATTCTTTCCATGTGTCCAAACCATCCTAATACTCTTTCATCAACCCTATCTCCCGACTCCCTTTCCAACCCTGTTCTCCTCCTCACCTCCTCATTTCTCATTCTATCTAGCCTAGTAACCCCCATCATACTTCTCAGACACCTCATCTCAAACACATTCAAACTCCTTCTTTCTTCCTCTCCTATGTTCCATGTTTCTGCCCCATACAGTGCTGTTGGCACAATCACTCCTTCATACAGTCTCCTCTTAGCATCCATTCCCAAATGTCTATTCCTAGGTAAATACATATACCAAAGGCTTTTTTTTTTCTACCTACCTTATACAGGGGAAAAAACCTTTGGTATATGTATGAATGCATAAAAACTGCTCAGTAGCATGCAGTGGATACTTTGGGGTTTATATGGGTCATCCTTATGGACCAGAGCGACACATAATTTTGTCTGTGATAGAGGAAATATCTATTCGTAGATAAATGATGCTACTTTATTAAACTACGACCGTCTCTCTGTTACGCTATCCCTCAACTCTTACTACTGTCCTGCGCCACTTCTCTGAATATTTGTTTCCCTTTTTGCCGAACCCTGTGGTAGGGAAGAAAAAATACTGCCACTGAGTGTTACCACTAGTTGTAAAAGGCGACAAAAATGGGACAGGGATGGGACTAGGCATCCTACTCTCTGTAGCCCCAAAGGGGACATTCCTAGAAAAAAAAAGCAAAGGCATAAGAGGGATAGAATGGGTGGGGATGGTTTTTATGCCTTTGTTTTTTGGCTACCTTCCTTGTAAGGGGGAAAAAGCCTTTGGTATATGTATGTATAAGAGGGACTGGGAGTTTTCCAACCAGAACCCTAAGGGTTGGGTCTTTTAATATTCATGGATGTGGTACAGATGAGAGAGAAAGGGAAGAGATAGGCAGTATGTTTGTTCCTTATCCTATTAACTGAAATATACAGTTTGATGCACCCTGAGTACAACTGATATGACTTAAATGTTTTAATTATACTTTCATAGCTTCTGAACTGCACTGGGGTGCAGTAGCCTAGCCTTTCTTTTTAGCATCTACTAAGTACAGATGAGGTGATTACACAGTTTCTGGCTGCATTCATAACCAGTCATTTCAACACACCTAAAACAAAACAAAGAAACTAATATAACAATATACAAACAATGCATACGCTCAGTGATGAATTATGCGAGTCCTGCATGGGCTCCTAATCTCAGTGAGACACACCACAACACCCTTCAAATCATACAAAACAAAGCCCTAAAAACAATTACAGGCTGCACAAATACAACACCTACAGACCATTTACACCATGAAACAAAAGTCCTCAAAGTCAAGGACCACCTCAACATGAGAGGCACACAAACACTTGCCGCAGCCACCACAAACACATTACACCCGCTACACTACATAGCAGAACACCCACACACACCAAGAAACATTAAAACAACACCCAAAGACCTTTATCACGCACAGATACTCTCTTCTCTTCCTCCACAACCACCAAATAGCCTCCGGAAACATATTCATAATCATATCACTCACCGCTCCATTAACACACTGAAAGACAACACACTGCTGCATGCCAGACCCCCTGATATCCACCCATCTGAATCCTCTCTCCCACGAAAGGACAGAGTCCACTTGGCCAGACTGCGGTGCGGTCACCTCCCAGCACTTCTAAGCTACCAGAAGAGGCTGGATGACCGCGTTGTGAACAGCTGCCCAGGATGTAACACTTCACCCCATACCATACAACACATAATGGAAGACTGCATTATACACAATCATGCACGCAAACAACACAACATACGCTCTATAAAGGATTTGTGGGAAAACCCAGTTTCGGCTGTGGCATTCCTTGGGGAGACGGGACTGCTCGGACAGCCAGTCTAGGGAACGACAACAACAACAACAACAACACACCTAAAATTCCTCATGCAATTCTCACTACATTTACAATGATACAAATGCTGCACCATCTCTTAAGGGATAGCCTTGTCCTGTAATGGGCCACTAAGACTGAACTTGACATTCCGCTCGAACCAAAAGGAGAAATGACATCCAGCTGTTGCTCCTTTTTTTCCTATTTTTGTCCCATGCTTGTCCTGCACTAATACAACACAGACAGCAGTGCAAAGTTCTTCCTAGAGATCTATGGGAAGACCCACAAACCACTGTGGGGTTGTGGGCTTCCAGTCAGCGAAACTTAACCACTTCAGTATGAGTCAAATTCTCACATGCAGTATCAAGTGCCATATGTACAATGCATCACACTACTCACATTATAAAATATAAAGTCACTGCTGTATTACTTGTTATTTTACTCTGAGTAATAATAAATACAGAAAACATTATCAAACCAGTTCATAGAGTCTGGGGGTAACTCATGTACAACTACAAAAAAAATATATAATCAAGACGCTGATGTTGGCATCCTCGTGTACCCATTCATGCCTCATGATGCCTACGCAGGTGTCATCGTACCAAAGTGGTTAAGGCAACAATTACTATTATCATTATTATTATTACTATTATCATTATTACCTGATAATCAGGAGAGACATTCTCTGACAGAATGAGATACATCATTTGAGAGAAAGATTCCTCAGATCCCGTCAGAAAGGCCTCTTGTATGCATCGGTCCATCTCCTGGCGTAACGAAGCATCAGTTTCATTTCCTGAAAACACATTATCGTATATTAATGTGACAGTGGGTGGTAAGGTTATAATGCCCTGACTTTCTCTTGCAAGACATCCCTGGTTTTCAAGAAACCAGACACATCCACTAGTTCAGTTTATAAATTAATCAGTGAAGAGATTTTTTGTTAGTCATGTGTGAACAGTTTAAATAACATTAATAATAATACTTTTCTTTGTGGAACTCTATTGTAAATCTTTTGGTTCTATACAGATGGTTGCATTTGTATTCTCTGCCAACTAGGAAATGAGGGAGGGAAGGAGGGACAGAAGGAGGGGGAACATCAGTTTACAGTAGTAGGGCAGTGGACAAGATGCAGGGATGACCCGTCATCCAGGAGGTGCCAAGATAAGAGGGAGGGAGGGTAGAGGGTGGAGTGGAGTGGAGTGGAGTGTATTTAGGGATGGAATGGGTGGGAATGGTTTTTATGCCTTTTTCTTTTTAGCTACCTCCCTTGTAAGGGGAATAAAGCCTTTGGTATATGTGTGCATGTACAGTAGTAGGTAGAAGGTAGCCACTGGCTGTTAGCTCTATGTGAAAGGATGAAATGCAGTTAAATTCATACACAGATCTTGGACTCAGTCCAAAGATGATGTGCTAAACCCTACACTTCCAGATGAGGGTGGGGGTATTGACAGGTTTTAAAAATAAGTGACAAGGAAAAGATTATCTCTTGATGTCTGCTGCAGGACAATCATTTGCAGGTGCTGTCACTGATCCCAAGGAGGGAGAGAGAAAAGGAGAAAGGAAAGGACAGAGGAAGAGAAATAGAGACAGGAATGGGTAAGAGGAAAGGAATAAGAGGGGAGAAAATATACATACATACGTACATATACCAAAGGCTTTTTCCCCCTTACACAGGGGGTAGCTAAAAAGAAAAAAGCATAGAAACCACTTCCACCCATTCCATTTCCTATATATTCCACTCCCCTCCACCCTCCTCCCTCCCTCTTATCTTGGCACCTCCTGCATGACGAGTCATCCCTGCACCTTGTCCACTGCCCTGGGTCAGAAGCAGTGTCGCAAGACACAGCACATCCAAAACAAGGCCGCTTCATAAATTCGGCGACCCCCCCTCTCTGTCCCCTCTTGCAGAAAAGGAGGGGACGGAGAGGGGGGGAAAATATACTGTACGAAAAATCTATATATATTTACCAGCTCCAGAATTGTTTGTTTTGGATCTTGAATTTGCACCGACTGGTCCCTTTACGTTCAACTTGCCCGTGATTGCTGGAGGGAATGACTGAGGAGTGTGATTATTTAATACGTTGCTGGCAGACGAATGCTGTTGGTTCAATTGCTGCGTCCATGCGGTTGCCATCTTCTGTCCACTCTGTCTTTGCTGTAACTCCTTTTGAGCCCGTTGCATGGAAGGAGTCATGTAGTTTGTGCTGAAAGTGAATTTTACCCAATTAATGTATACAAGTAAAAACAAGACTTGTGTACAATGTTGATGCTAAATTTACAAAAAGATGGCACCATCTAGATAAGAATGAAAGGTGAGAAAAGGGAAGGAAGGAGCAAGCACAGAGAGAGAGAGAGAGAGAGAGAGAGAGAGAGAGAGAGAGAGAGAGAGAGAGAGAGAGAGAGAGAGAGAGAGAGAGAGGGAGAGAGAGGAGGGGAGGGAGAGAGAGGAGGGGAGGGAGAGAGAGGAGGGGAGGGAGAGAGAGGAGGGGAGGGAGAGAGAGGAGGGGAGGGAGAGAGAGGAGAGAGAGAGACAAAGAGAGAGAGAGAGAGAGAGAGAGAGAGAGAGAGAGAGAGAGAGAGAGAGAGAGAGAGAGAGAGAGAGAGGGAGAGAGAAGAGAGGGAGAGGGAGAGGGAGAAAGGAGAGAAGAGAGGGAGAGAGGAGAGAAGAGAGGGAGAGAGGAGAGAAGAGAGGGAAAGGGGAGAGAAGAGAGGGAAAGGGGAGAGAGGAGAGGGAGAGAGAGGAAAGAGAGGGGGAGAGAGGAGATAGGGAAAAAGAGAGGAGAGAGAAGAGAAGAGAAGAGAAAGAAAGAAGAGAGAGAGAGAGAGAGAGAGAGAGAGAGGAGACAGGGGGATAGGAGGGTAGGAGAGAAGGGAAAGAAGAGGAGAGAAATGGAGAAAGAGAGAGATTGAGAGAATGAAGGAAGGGGGAGAGGGGAGGAGGGGGAGAGGGGGGAGAGGGAGGGGGAGAGGGGGGAGAGGGAGAATGGGAGGAGGGGGAGAGGGGAAAGAGGGAGAGTGGAGGAGGGAGAAATAGGAAAGAGGGGGAGGGGGAGAAGGGAGGAAAAAGAGAGTGAAGGAGAAAAAAACATGAGGAATTTAAAATGTCATGAGAATAAATTAAGAAAGACAACATGTCTAAAGGAAATACAGGTTTCCATACAGACTAAAAAATTGTTTGGGAAAGGTTAGAAGGCAATGTAGTCCTTACTGGAACAATACATGAACTCAAATCTAAATATACAAACATATACCAATGTTTTTTTCCCCCTTACAAGAGAGGTAGCAAAAAAAAACAAAGGCATAAATCCACTCCCACCCATTTCATCCCCTCATGTTCCACTCCCAATTCACCACCCCTCACTCCCTCCCTCTTTCCTTGGCTCCTCCTGGATGACTGGTTATCCCTGTATCTCGCTCACTGTCCTTGGGTCAGAAGCAATGTAGCAAGACACAGTACATCCACAGCAAGGCTGTTTCATTGAATCAGCAACTCCTCATGCAGAAAAAGAGAAGACGGGGAGAAACCCCTTTGGGCTGCATCAAAATATCATTCACACATACTCCCTCACAACCCCCCCACCCCTCACCCACTCCCTTCCATGTTTCACTGCATCAACCATTCACAACCATTCTCCATTCACCCCTATCTTCTGTATTCTACCTTCCTTCCTCAACAGACATTCTCCTCTTTCCAAATACTCTTTTACCCCCATCCATCCATCTCATCCTTGATTGCTCCCTCATGTTCACTCCTTCCACCTCTGCCTTCCACATCTTTTACTAATCTTTCTTCACCCATTCTTTCCATGTGCCCAAACCATCCCAATACTTTTTCATCAACCCTATCTCCCAACTCCCTTTCCACCTCCACTCTTTTCTCACTCTATCCAGCCTAGTAACCCCTACCATACCTTTCAGGCATTTCATCTCAAACACATTTAAACTCTTACTCTCTTATGTTCCGTGTTTCTGCCCCATACAGTGCTGTCGGCACAATCACTCCTTCATACAATTTCCTATTAGCACCCATTCCCAAATGTCTGTTTCTCATTACATTTTTAACCACCCCCCCAGGCATTTACTAGCTAAATATATCTAAATATGATAAATGGAAATCAAGGCTACAGACCAAGTTGGAACAATATATGAATTTTAAAACAGACATGATAAATTGGAGAGGAGACAAGACCTCATGAATGCTGCTTTTTCCCTGTATACTACAATTAGGTGAATACATTTTGTTAAATACATGAAAGTGAGAGAGAAAGAGAAAAACTGAGTGCAGGGAGGGAGAGAGGGAGAGAGAGACAGAAGATTGAGATAATAGAGAGGATAGAAAGGGTGGAGAGAGAGAATAGAGACAGAGATACTTACAGTTTTAATACATCTTCAAGAAAATACTCTTTAACTGGATAACACTTTCCTGGAACTGAAAATATTTCATTATTAATATAAAAAAATTAATTGATAAATGTAGTAATATACATACATTCATATACCCAGGGCTTTTCTCCCTTACAAGGGTGGTAGCCAAAGTCAAAGGCATAAGTCCACTCCCACCCATTTCATCCCAACATACTTCACTCCCATTCACCACCCCTCCCTCCCTCTTTTCTTTGCTCCTCCTGGATGACAGGTCATCCCTGCACCTCCCCCCCACTGCCCTGGGTTAGTAGTAATGCAGCAAGACTAGACCTGTTCAAAAAACAACTTTTTCATATTTTCAGAAGTTACTGAACTCTCTCCCATACTTTTTGACCTGAAAATGCCAAAAATTACATCCACTTGTATCTAGGATATATGGAAGCATTGCTGCATGGAGGCTGAATTTTTATTCCAATCTATCTTACCAAAAGGGCCAATTGAAGCATTTATAAGCATATCATTCATGCATACTCCCTAATGTAGTACATACATACATATACCAAGGATTTTTCCCCCTTACAAGGGAGGTAGCCAAAAAGGAAAAGGCATAAAATCATTCCCACCCATTCCATCCCTCAATACACTCCACACCCCTCCACACTCCCTCCCATCTTAGCACCTCCTGGATGACGGGTCATCCCTGCACCTTGTCTACTGCCCTGGGTCAGAAGCAATGTCGCAAGACACAATACATCCACAGCAAGGCCGCTTCATTAAATCGCCGACCCCCTTCTCTGTCCCCCCATGCATAAAAAGGAGAAGATGGGGAGAAATCCCTTCGGGCTGCGTCAAATTTTGTTCACACATACTACCTCACCCCCCATCCCCCCGACCATTCCACCTCATGCATCACAACATCATCCATATACAACCATTCTCCATTCACCTCTGTCTTCTGTCCTCTCCCGTCCTTCCTCAACAGACATTCCCCTCTTCCCCAAAGCTCCCTTCACCCCATCCATCCACCTCATCCTAGGACATCACCTCATGTTCACTCCCTCCACATCTGCCTTCCATATCTCTTTTACTAGTCTTTCTTCACTCATTCTTTCCATGTGTCCAAACCATCCTAATACTCTTTCATCAAACCTATCTCCCAACTCCCTTTCCACCCCTGTTTTCCTCCTCACCTCCTCATTTCTCACTCTATCTAGCCTAGTAATCCCCATCATACTTCTCAGACACCTCATCTCAAACACATTCAAACTCCTTCTCTCTTCCTCTCTTATGTTCCATGTTTCTGCCCCATACAATGCTGTTGCCACAATCACTCCTTCATACAGTCTCCTCTTAGCATCCCTTCCCAAATGTCTATTCCTCATTACACTTTTTAAGCCACCAAGGCATTTACTCACTTCTCTCAATCTACATTCTACCTCCACCTTTTCCTGCCACATTTGCACCCAAGTATCTAAAACTATCCACTTCCTCCAGTCGCTCTCCCTTAACTACTTCCATACAGTGACGCCTACGTAGGCAGCATGAGGAGCAAGTGGGTACTCGATGATGCCGACGTTGCCATCTTGATTTTATTTATTGTAGTCGTACCTACGTAATTTCCATTCTCTCTAAACTGGCTTCATCAATTTTCTATGGTTATCATAATACACGGGTGAAAGAGAACGAACGATTGAGCACTAACTTTATTTTTTATAATGCGATTAATATGACGCAACATCGCACGTCGGGTAGCTAATGCTGCCAGATGTGCGATGTGGCCCGGAGTGAAGAGGTTAATGCTCACTTCCAGTCTACTGCCACTTTCACCCCTTGTACATCTCATCACCTTATTTTTACCCACATTTATCTTTAGCTTTCTTCTTTCACATACTTTCCCAAACTCTGTCACCAACTTCCTCAATCCCTCCTCCAATCCTGCCACAAACGCAGTGTTGTCTGCAAACAACAGCTGGCTCACCTCCCACTTTTCTCCATTTTCTTTAACCATCTCCAATCCCCTTGCATTTACCTCTCGCACTACCCCATCCATGTATAAGTTGAACAGCCAGGGTGACATAACGCATCCTTGACGAAGTCCCACCTTTACCTCAAACCACTCACTCTCTCCATTTCTAATCCTGACACAAGCTCTACTACTCTCGTAAAAACTCTTGACAGCTCCTAGAAGCTTTCCTCCTATTCCGTATATCTACATAACCTCCCACAGTGCCTTTCTGTCTTCCCTATTGTAAGCCTTTTCCAGATCCATAAAAGCCAAAAAAACATCCTTCCCCTCTCCTATAGCTTTCTCACATATCTGTCTTACCACAAAGATCTGATCTACACAACCTCTATCCGTCCTAAATCCACACTGTTCCTCACTAATTACTCCCTCTGTTCCTCTCCTAATCCTCTCAATCAAGATCCTCCCATAAGCCTTCCCAACTACACTTAACAACCTAATCCCTCTGAAACTACTACATTCACACTTGTCCCCTTTTCCCTTGTAAAGTGGAACTATACAGGCACTCCTCCAGTCCTCCGGCACTCTACCCTCTCTCCACCAGACATTAAATAATCTCACCAGCCAGTCCACCATCACTGTACCTCTTTTTTTTAGACATTCTGCATGGCATCTATCCAGACCAAGTGCCTTACCTGCTTTCATCATCTTAACAACTGCCTTCACTTCATCCTTCCTTATTTCTCCTCCATTTTCCTCACTCATCACGGTCATTTTCTTAGCATTTCCCACTGCAACTATCTTTCCTTCCCTATCCTCCTTCATATTTAGCAACTCCCTAAAATATTCTGCCCATCTTCCTCTTACTGCCTTCTCTTCCATTATCATCTCTCCATCTGCACCTTTTACCTTTTCTTCTCAACTTGATTTGCCTCCTCTTCCTCTCTTAATTTCTTTCCAAAACATCTTTTTATTACTTTTAATATTTTCTGTCATACTCTTACCCCATTTCACATCTGCTCTCCTCTTTGCCTCCTTTACCTTTTGCTTTACTTCCCTTTTCTTTTCTTTGGACCTCTCATATGACTCCCTCGTCCTATTTTGTAACCAATATGTGAAAGCTTGCTTCTTCTCTTCTACAACCTTCTTTGTATCCTCATCCCACCACTCACTACCCTTCCTTCTATTTCCTCCTGTCCTTCTTGTTCCACACACCATCTTTGCACACTTTGTGACTCCCTCCTTGAACCATCCCCATTCCTCCTCCACACCTAGCTCTACTCTATCCTTCACTCCCTCCCACTCCTCCTTCAGCTTCTTCTTGTACTCCTTCTCCTTTTCCTTTAAAGAGTTCACTCTAAGCACCTCCCTACCTTTTGTCCCTTTCCTCTTTCTCCATCTATCCTTCACTCTCAACTTACCTTCCACCAAAAAAGGATCTGATATTCCTCCACCCTCTCCCCTTAGCACATGTACATCCTTAACTCTTCCTATCATAATCCTATTTACAACTACATAATCCATTAATGCTCTATCTACCACCCTTCCATCAACCACCCTCTCCCATGTATACTTATGCTTGACTTTCTTCCAAAACACTTTATTTGCTATCATCAACTCTCTTTCTAAACACATTTCCACCATCAACTCTCCACTACCATTCTTTCCTGGAACTCCACATTTTCCAACCACTCCATCAATTGGACCATTTCCTACCCTTGCATTTAGGTCTCCCAGTTCTATTACATTGACATTTCTCCCTAAATCCTCTATGCACTCATTTAAATCTATCCAAAAGGCCTCCCTTTCTTCTACACTCTTCTCACTGCCAGGCCCATGTGCACTTACAAAAACCCACATATCCTTTCCCAGTTTCACCTTTATCCACATTATCCTTGAGGAAACCTCCTTCCACTCCACTACACATTTACCTATCTCTTCACTTACTAGAATAGCCACCCCTTCCCTCCCTCACCCTCTCTTCACTCCTGATAACCTCCCAAACTTACACTCACCCTTCCCTTTCAACTTAGTTTCACTCAAAGCCAACACATCCATCTTTCTTCTCACAAACATACTACCTATCTCTTACCTTTTACTCTCATCTGTACCACATCCACGCACATTAAAAGACCCAAACCTTAGGGTGCTGGTCCTAAAACTCCCAGACCCTCTTATGCCTTTACTTTTTCTTTTAGGAATGTCCCCTGTGGGGCTACAAGGAGAAGGATGCCTAGTCCCAGTCCCCGTCCCTTTCTTCTCGCCTCTTACGATCCAAGTGGAAATACTTGTTGGCAGTATTCTTTTCCCCCACCACCTAATGTAGTAATATAAAAAAAAAAAAAAAAAAAAAAAATGCTGAATTTTTTTGCAATCTATCTTGACGCAGCCCGAAAGGATTTCTCCCCGTCTTCTCCTTCTATGCAATGGGGGGGGGTCAGCGATTTAATGAAGCGGCCTTGCTGTGGATGTGCTGTGTCTTGTGACACTGCTTCTGACCCAGGGCAGTGGACAGGGTGCAGGGATGACCAGTCATCCAGGAGGTGCTAAGATGGGAGGGAGGGTGGAGGGGTGTGGAGTGTATTCAGGGATGGAATGGGTGGGAATGATTTTATGCCTTTTCCTTTTTGGCTACCTCCCTTGTAAGGGGGAAAAAGCCTTGGTATATGTATGTATGTATATGTATCTTACCAAAAGGGCCAATTGAAGCATTTATAAGCATATCATTCATGCATACTCCCTAATGTAGTAATAAAAAAAAAAAAAAAAAAAAAAAAAAAAATGCTTACTTATATATACAGTATAAACAATACATGTACTGGATATGACTTACTGTCAATAACTGGACAGTTATTGAAGTATTTAGCATACAGATTAACATCTAATGCAGCAGACATGAGTATCAGCTTCAGGTGTCTAAATTTGGGTAAACAATCCTTCAGAACAATCAGCAAGAAATCAGTGAAGCGATCTCTTTCATGAATTTCATCAACCAAGACTGTAAAGCAAAAAAGTATAATAATAACAACAATAATACTAATAATATTACCAGATAGATACTACAAGTTTGAAGACTCCAAGTCATTGATTCTTTTCTCAACTCTTACAACTCAATGTGATAAATCCTCCATAATACTTACTATGAGTAACACTGGCTAGTGATGAATCACCACCCATCAAAGTTCTCAATAAAACTCCATTGGTGCAGAATGTCAAGAGTGTTTTCGGGGAGAGCCTAGAAAAATGTATTTTTCCCTACATTAACCATAGTAATTAAAATATCTATGTATGGATGTGAATGTGGTAGGAAAGGGAGGAGTGGAGGTGGAAGTAAAATGTAGATTGAGAGAAGCAAGTGAATGCCTTGGGGGATTAAAAATTGTAATGAGAAAGACATTTGGGAATGGATGGTAAGAGGAGATTGTATGAAGGAGTGATTGTGCTGACAGCACTGTATGGTGTAGAAACATGAAAAATAAGAGAGGAAGAGTTTGAGATGAAATGACTGAGAAGTATGGTAGGGGTTACTAGGATGGATAGAGTGAGAAATGAAGAGGTGAGGAGGAGAGTGGAGATGGAAAGGGAGTTGGAGATGGGGTTGATGAAAGAATATTGGGATGGTTTGAACATGTGGAAAGAATGAGTGAAGAAAGATTAGTAAAAGAGGTATGGAAGGCAGAGGTAGAGGGAGTGAACATGAGGGGGCAATCAAGGATGAGATGGATGGATGGGGTAAAAGGGGCACTGGGAAAGAGGGGAATGTCTGTTGAGGAAGGAAGGGAGGAGACAGAAGATAGGGTTGAGTGGAGAATGGTTGTGTATGGTTGATGCTGTGATAGATGAAAGGGAGTGGGTGGGGGGATGGGGGTGAGGGAGTATGTGTGAATGATATTTTGATGAAGTTTGAAGGGATTTCTTCCTCTCTTCCCTGATCAAAGAATAAAGGAATGATCTGGACACACGGAATGAGTGAAGAAAGATCAACAAAACAAGTAAGATAATCAGAGGTTGATAAAGTAAATGTGAGGGGAAGCTCAAGAATGAGGTGGATGGATAGGGTGAAAGGGGCATTAGGTGCAAGAGGAATGTCTGTCAGAATGAAAAGCTGGTGCAACCTAAAGGGATTTCTTGTTGTTTGCTTTGTAATTCTTGGGTGGACAAGGCAGTAGGGTTGCCATGTAAGAAGTGGTGGTAGTAAAACTGGCTTTTGCTGTTGGACCATGCTGTGGAGGTGCCTTGTTTTGTCATATTGCTTTTGAAACAGGTATTGGGTCGGGGTCAGCAATGTCCTTTTGTCCACAAGGAGCTAAGGTAAAAGGGGCAAATGGATATCAGATGGGAGTGAGATAGGTGCAGGGTGGTGACTTGGTTGGGAGACCCCCATATTGGGGGAGAGAAGGCCTTTTGGTATATGCATGTTACTGGGTGGGTTTCTATGCCTTCATGTAGAAGAGCAGTGTGGGAGGGCTATTACTGGCAAGTTGACCTCATATGACAGAGGGAAAAAAAAAAAAATATATATATATATATATATATATATATATATATATATATATATATATTTTTTTTTGGGGGGAGGTGAAAGAAGGAAGTTGAAGATAAATGTGGGTAAAAGTAAGGTGATGAGATGTACAAGGGGAGAGAGTGGCAGCAGACTGGAAGTGAGTATTAAGGGAGAGAGAATGGAGGAAGTGGATAGTTTTAGATACTTGGGTGCGAATGTGGCAGGAAAGGGAGGAGTGGGGGTGGAGGTAGAATGTAGATTGAGAGAAGCGAGTAAATACCTTGAGGGATTAAAAAGTGTGATGAGGAATAGACATTTGGGAATGGATCCTAAGAGGAGATTGTATGAAGGAGTGATTGTGCCATCAGCACTGTATGGGGCAGAAACATGGGACATAATAGTGGAAGAGAAAAGTCTGAACGTGTTTGAGATGAAATGCCTGAGAAGTATGACAGGGGTTACTTGGCTAGATAAAGTGAGAAATGAGGAGAGGAGGAGAACAGGGAAAGGAGTTGGGAGATAGGGATGATGAAAGAGTATTAGGATGGCTTGGACATGTGGAAAGAATGAGTGAAGAAAGATTAGTAAAAGAGGTGCGGAAGGCAGAGGTGGAAGGAGTGAATATGAGGGGGCATCCTAGGATGAGATGGATGGATGTTACCCCATCCATCCATCTCATTCTATGGGAATGTCTGTTGAGGAAGGATGGGAGAGGACAGAAGATAGGGGTGAATGGAGAAGGGTCATGTATGGATGATGCTGTGATACATGAGGGGGAGTGGGTGGGGGACGGGGGAGTATGTATGAGAAATAAACTGATGCAGCCCGAAGAGTTTTCTCCCCGTCTTCTCCTTTACTGCATGAGGGGACAGAGAGGGGATTTGCCAAATTAATGAAATGGCCTTGCTGTGGATGTGGTGTGTCTTGTGACACTGCTTCTGACCCAGGGCAGTGGGCAAGGTGCAGGGATGACCCGCCATCCAGGAGGTGCCAAGATAAGAGGGAGGGAAGAGGGTGGAGGGGATGGAATAGGTGAGAGTGGTTTCTATGCCTTTATCTTTTGGCTACCTCCCGAGTATGGGGGAAAAAGCCTTTGGTATATGTGTATGTATGTATGTATATGTATGTATATATATATATATATATATATATATATATATAAATAAGAGAGAAAATAATTTGGTAGTGAGAAAAGAGTGAGCGTTTGTGCCCAATACAGCAACTGGCCCCTTAAGACTGCATCTCTTTGTACTTGATTTATTTGTATTCAGCTGCAATCAAATTTGTGTATTTGTACTTAAAATTATATTTGGGCATTTGGCTTGACCCTATCCCTGATTTAGATCTTATCAACAGTAGATAAATAACTCAACACCATGGTATAGCTAACAAACCACTGGTATTAGAACAATTCTAATGCACCATCAGAACTTGATTATTCTTTAAACTTCAAACAATTAGGTTCCCTTTATTCCCTCTTTACTCTGTTAATTCTACTAAATTACCAATCCCTTTCCAGTCTCTACTTACTTGCTTTCTAGTCGTATCTGGTAGCCAACTGTGTATCCAACTTTTTCACCTCTTTCTGCTGCTACTCTTTCAGCAATAGTCAATGCCGATATTCTGCGTGGCTGTGTACAAAAAATACGACAGGGTTTTCCATGAGATGATGATTCTTGAAGCAACATCTGGGGAACCTGTTGAAAAGAGTATAAAAACTATTATATATGCATACATACATATACCAAAGGCTTTTCCCCCCTTACAAGGGAGGTAACCAAAAAATAAAGGCATAAAATCCACTTCCACCCATTTCATCCCCACATACTCCACTCCCATTCACCACCCCTCCCTCCCTCTTTTCTTGGCTCCTCCTGGATGACGGGTCATCCCTGTATCTCGTCCACTGCCCTGGGTCAGAAGCAGTGTCGTAAGACAGCACATCCACAACAAGGCTGCTTCATTGAATCGGCGACCCCCCCCTCTCCGTCCCCTCATGCAAAAAAAGAGAAGATGGGGAGAAATCCCTTCGGGCTGTGTCAAAAAATTTTTTCACACATAATCCCTCACCCCCCCATCCCCCACCCACTCCCTTTCATGCATCACAACATCATCCATACACCATTCTCCATTCACCCCTATCTTCTGTCTTCTCCAGTCCTTCCTCAACAGACATTACCCTCTTTCCCAATGCACCTTTTATCCCATCCAGGGGGAGAAGAATGTCATAGAAAGCAACTAAATGGGATGGAGTAAGGGAACTGCATCTTTTCCCTACAAAAATTCAAGGCATAAAAGGGTCTACAAAGACTAGAACCAGAACCCTGGTAACTGGATCATTACATATGTATGGCTGTGGTACACATGAGGGTAACAGGGAAGAGATTGGTAGTATGCTTAAGAAGAAATATGGAGGGGTGAGGTGGAGTTTGGAGATTAGGTAGGTAGGGTGTCTGGAGTGACGAGAGGGCAAAGGAGGGACAGTGTGACACTGCTGATAAGTGATAATAGCTTAGTGAGTGATGGCTTGGAGGGAGGTATCTTCATGGATAATGTGGGTAAAGATGAAAGTGGGATGAGAGAGTACAAGAAGAATGGGCATGTTTCAAGATGCACAAAAATTATATATGGGATGAGGAGGATGGGAGGGAATAGGAAGGGAGGTGAATGGTTGGATAAAGCAGCAAATGTGGTAGTGGAAGAAAAAATGTGACCATATACTGTACTGGGTGTAAAGTAAGAATAGGGACACAAATGAGAGATAAAGAAGGAAGAGAGTACAGGCAAAATGCCAGGTGAAGGAGGTACATAGAGAAGACTTGGTGAAATCCTTTCGGGCTGTATCAAAATATTATTCACATATGACATGTGAATAAGAAAAAGTACAGGGTGCAGATGGACAGATGAGGAAATTGAAGGCTGTAAAGGGAAAATGGGAAGAGTAATTTAAGGATTTGTTGAACTGAAGGAGGTTGGAGAAAGGTTGATCATGGCAATAGAAGATGCCATGAAAATAACTCATGGGTGAGAAAAATGTTGGGGCTTGAGGAAAAAATGAGATACAAAGACTACTGAAGTGATGAAAGCTGATAAAGCACCTGGGTTAGATAGGTGTTATGTTGTGTTTGGTGAAGGGAGAAACAGCTATAACAGACTGGCTAGTGATCTTGTTTAAACTTTTCAATATAAGTTGAATTCTCATGGGTGGCATTATTCAATGATGCATCACAATACTTGCATTATAAAATATAAAATTACAGCTGTATTACTCATTCGCTTTCACTCTGAATGTTAATAGCCACAGAAAACACGATCAAGCCTATTCACAGAACACGGGGGTCACTCAGCTACATACATACATATACCAAGGCCTTTTTCCCCCTTACCAGGGGGGTAGCCAAAAAGGACAAGGCACAAAAACATTCCCACCCATTTCATCCCCGAAAACACTCCACACCCCTTCACCCTCCCTCCCATCTTAGCACCTCCTAGATGACGGGTCATCCCTGCACCCTGTCCACTGCCCTGGGTCAGAAGCAGTGTCGCAGGACACAGCACATCCACAGCAAGGCCGCTTCATTAAATCGGCAACCCCCCCTCTCCGTCCCCCCATATAAAGGAGAGGCACTACAAAATAAATATTATCAAGACACTGATGCCGGCATCCTCAAAACCACTCCAACAGAACACCTGTACACAGAAACCAAGATCATTATAAGAAAATAATAGATATACAAGTCTATACTAGATAACCCCACTCACCCATTACATTATATCACACAAGTACCACCAGCTGGAGAGAGAGAGAGAAAAAGAGGTGAGAAAGAGGGTAAGAGTGAGAGAGAGAGAGAACTCGTATGGTGGTAGGCAAGGAAGCTGAAGTGATGTTCTGTAGGTGGCAATTGGGGGTGGTTCCAAACAATAACAAGGCAGTTGATGGGTGTCCAATGTTGGTAAAAGCGACACATGCTGTATATACCCAGAAGAATTTTTGCTTGGGACAGGTCAACATCAACAGGGTAGTGGGTGATGAGATACATGGGAAATTTACATGGTCTATCGATCGAGTCCCGAACATTGAGCTTTAAGGATAAGAAGTTACCCTTCATGGTACTCTCAATGATCTCGGTATGTCTGCACAAAATATACACATACAGAGAGGTGACAGCAGACATTTTCACCTCAGCTAACTCCAGATCGAGCCTGAATGATTTGGTAATTTCAGCAAGCCAGCGAAGTTTCATATCCACGGTCGGGATTCTCATGGAAGAGAAGTTTAATATAAGCAGTTCTGGGGATGAAAGCAGGGGAGGTATTGGCAGCTAGGAGAGGTGAACTGTGGAGGAGAGGGTGAGGGTGAAGGTGAGGGAAGGAGTTATTGGAAGCCATGGGTTAAATGTTCTCAAAGTGCATGAACAACTTAAAAGCTGGAGAATAGGATTTGCTTGTGTTCAAATTCTGGTCCACAGATCATTTGGTGGCAGTGGTGACTCCGGTGGTGGGCTGGGTAGCTGGGAGCAGTGGCTGCCATGGTGTGGTACCAACATATTGCTCGTGCATTGGGAGTGAAGGCCAATGTTGCTCAGTGATGTCCTCATCCTCACTGAGGACAAGGTCAGCATCAATATTTGGTGAAGGTGGCTAGTCCAGAATAAGCCATGTTGCCTCAGCAATATGGCAGAATGAAGGCAATTGGTGCTAATGGGGCTGCAGTGACATGGGTATGACATTAGGACATGTCATACTCCTTGAACTGCGCATGTACACACAGGTGGAGCACTGGACAGAAGGGTTTTGGCCAAGGATATAATTTTCTTATGGCAAATATTGACCAAGTCCTTTATCCCTCAAGACTGATGTCTGGTGCTTACTGTTGTGCTCAGCTAAGGCTGGAATACAGTAGCTTGTTGGGTCTTCTACAATTTCTTCGAAATAGCAGGAGGTCAATTGCAGATGTGCTTACATTCAGTCAGCAATGACAGAGCTGAGAGATGGGGGTACAAACACAGAATAGGCCAGGCCACACAATCAAACTGCCATAGATGCAACCACTACACATAAGGCACTGAGCACCACCAATCCCTAGACAACAATATAGTATTTCTTCCAGTGAACTAAGATCTCGACTGATGACCCTTATCAGTTACCTGGCATGCCTGTACACATGCACCTACACAAGACTGACAGAATATAAAAGGCAGCAACCAAACTTGTTCCCAGCCCGGCAGATAATCCAAATGAGGAGAGACTATAAGCACTGTGTCTGCCAAAGATCGAAAAGAACGAGGTGATATGATTACAGCATTCAGGTTGCTAAAAGGAACACACTACATTGACAAAAGAGATCTGACTAAGGATGGGAGGGCTTTAAGAGATCATGCGAACACATCACAAAAAAACTACATGTCTAAAGGATGTGAAGAAATAAAATTTTCCATGTTGATACATAAATACTTAGAATTGCTTAGGAGATATAGACCAAGCTGGAACAACACATCAATTTAAACCCAAATATGATAACTGTAAATTAACCTCTTCCATATGATGATGTCTACATAGGCATGAGTGGGCATACAAGGATACCAGTATCAGTGTTTTGATTACATTTATTTTGTAACTGTTGCTAAGTGACCCCCAAATTCTGTGAACTGCTTTGATCATATTTACCCCCAAAATCTGTGAATTGCTTTGATCACATTTTCTGTGTTTATTATTACTCAGTGAAAGAGAATGAGTAATACAGCAGTGATTTTATATTTAATAACAAGAGTAGTGTGATGCATCATACATTAAGCTTCTGGTGCTGCACACGAGAATTTGACTCATATTGAAGAGGTTAAGGATATACACCAAGCTGGTTCTATACATGAATTTGAGGCTAGATATGATAAATTGGAGAGATGGGATACCACAAGCATTGCTGTATACTATAATTAGGTAAATACATATATACTATTAAAATTGTGCCTAACAATATAACCTTACCTGAGTAGTTTTTCCAGAACCAGTCTCTCCACACACAAGAATGACCTGGTGGTGGTGAATGGCTGGTAGGAGTTGGTCCCGCATTGCCCATATAGGCAATTTCCGTGCATCAACACTTAAGTCAGATGGTCCAGGTGGCGGCGGCACTTGCGGAGGTCCAGGAGTAAGGCGTCCAAGAGATCTTAAGACACTCAGGTCTCGTACTAAAGGAAGAAATCAAGAGGCCATATAAAGAATTATTAAATAGGAATTGAGCTTTATTATTTGGGTCTACATGAAATACTTCTGAAATTTTGGTTTGTCTATCAACTGATCCAGGCAGATTTGTGTGAAGGCTTTGGGAAGAGGTAATGATGTTTTTTGGGCCTTTATTTTGAGAAGGCTTATGACAGGATGAACTGGAAGGCACTATGGGAAGTTTGCAGATATATGGGACTTGGGGAAAGCTGTTAAAGGCAATAAAGTATTTTCACAAGAGTAGAAGAGCCTGTCTTAGAATTAGAAATGGAGAGGTAGAGTGGTTTGAAGTAAAGGTGAGGCAGTGTCAGGGCTGTGTCATATTGTTATGGTTATTCAATGCGTACATAGATGGGGTGGTGTGAGAGTTAATTGTAAGGGTAATAGGGAAGGAAATTGGAGATGGTTTAAGATAAATGACAGAAGTGGGAGGTGAGCCAGTTGTGGTTTGTTGGTGACACTTGTGGCAGGGTCAGAGTGGTAATTAAGGGAGTTAGTGAGAGAGTTTAGGAAGGTAAGCAGTAGGAGAAAGTTGAAGGTCCCCTACCTTTTCTAAATCCATTGTTCCTCACTAATTACTCCCCCAGTTTCTTTCCTAATTCTCTCCATTAAAATCCTCCCATAAGCCTTTCCAACTACACTCAACAAACTGATCCCTCTGAAACTACTACACTCACATTTGTCCCTTTTCCCTTGTAAAGAGGAATTACATGGGCACTCCTTTGGCATTCTACCCTCCTTTAGGCACACATTAAATAACCTCACTAGCCAGTCCACTATTATTGTACTTCCTTTCTTCACACTCCACATGACACTCATCTAAACCAGATGCATTACCTGCTCTCATCATTTTAACCACTTCATGCCGGGCCAAAATCTTGCGGGCAGCATTAGCTGCCAGACATACAATGTTGTGTCATAATGCTCGCATTATAAAAAATAAAGTCACCGCTGTATCGATCATTCTCTATTTCACCCGTGAATTTTGATAACCATAGAAAATATGATGAAGCCAGTTTACAGAGTATGGGGGTCACGCAGGTACAACTACAATAAATATAATCAAGACGCCGATATGGCAGCCTCGCGTACCCACTTGCTCCTCATGACACCTACGTAGGCGTCACCGTATGGAAGGGGTTAATGCCTATCTGCACTTCATCTTTTCTCATTTCTCCTCCACTTTCCTCACCCATCACTATCATTTTCTTAGTGCCTCCCACTGATACCACGAATCTCTCCCTATCCTCCTCCACATTTAGCAGCTCCCTAACATTCTCTGCCCACCTTCCCCTTACTGCCTCCGCTTCTGTTATTGTCTCTCCATCTGCACCTTTTACCTTTTTTTCTATACTTGATTCACCTCCCCCTCCTCTAACTTCCTTAAAAAACATCTTTTTATTACTTTCAAAATTTTCTGTCATATTTCTTCCCCATTTTATATCTGCTCTCCTTTTTGCCTCCTTTATCTTATGTTTTCCTTCTCTTCTTTTTTCTTTGTACTTCTCATATGTTTCATCCTACTTTGCAACCAGTCTGTGAATGCTTGCTTCTTCTCTTCAACAACCTTCTTTACTTCATCCCACCACTTACTACCCTTCCTTCTATTTCCTTCCATCGTCATTGTTCCACACACTATCTTTGCACACCTTGTTACTCCCTCCATGAAACCCCCCTCATTCCTTCTCCACTCCTACCTGTACTCTAACCTTCATCACTTCATACACTTCTCTCAGCTTATTCTTGTACTTTTGCTCCTTTTCCTTCTCAAATAAACAGTTTACTCTGAGCACCTCCTTACCTTCTGTCCTTTCCCTCTTTCTCCATCTATTCTCCACTCTCAACTTACCTTCCACCAATTAATTATCTGATATTCTCCCACTCTCTCTCCAAAGAACATAAACATGCAAAACTCTTCCTACTCTTCTCCTGGATACCACTACATAGTCTATCAAAGCCTTATCAATCCACAATCCTCTACATGAACAAAAAACACAAAATTGACAAAACTTTATCAATACACTTGATCACAAAACAAACACCAGCAAATTGTACAAAACACTCAACAGCATCACACTATCCAACACTAACACTACACGCTCTCACGCAGCAATAATCACAACGACAGATAATCTACCCTCAAACAGACAACAAGCAAACGCACTCGTACGTCATTTTGCACAGACGAGCCATCTTACATCTCACCCTGACGACCGACGCACCATTCGACGTAAGAAAGACTTCCCCACAGACTCAGACTATACACCCTTCATAGACAGTCAGACAAAACTCATAATGCATAATCTCAAGCACTCATCTGCCTGTGGCCCTGATAACATAAGCAACATCCACCTAAAACACATTGGACCACAAGGTATACACGCACTCACAAACATTGCAAACTACAGCTATTCACACTACACTATACCCGACATCTGGAAGCATGGTAAAATAATCACCATTCCAAAACCGAACAAAGACCCAACAATCCCAACATCGCACCGCCCAATCACACTTCTCTGCACCCCCTCTAAAGTCATTGAACACCTAATACTTAAACTTGTCACACCATATATTCCCCTTGCTGACTCACAACACGGTTTTAGGCCACTACACTCCACAAACACTCTTCTGACAAACCTCACACAAAGAATTTTAGATGGCATCAATTCAGATAGGCCCCACCACAGAACACTTCTTATAACATTGGACATTAGTAAAGCTTTTGATGCTATCCCCCGCCACAACCTAACAAATAAAATATATAACACAGACATGCACAATAACACCAAAAGATGGCTGGCCAATTATCTGGCAGGCAGGAATGCTCATGTGTCATATAATGGCCAATCATCGCACATCAGAAACATTAAGAACGGAGTACCACAGGGCTCAGTTCTATCCCCCACATTATTTAATCTATACATACATGACTTACCCACACCAGACACCTCAGAAATACAAATCTCTTCCTACGCAGACGACATAACAATCACATGCACACATCGTAACACAGACAAAGCTGCAGAAATAATCCAGCCTTACCTTGACACACTCAACACATGGTTCATCACAAACAGACTCAAAATAGCTCCAACCAAATCTACAGCAACACTTCTCACCAAGTGGACAAAAGAACACAAATACATACCTCATCTCTACATCAACAACACTCTAATACCACACACAAACACACCGAAAATTCTTGGTGTAACATACGATACATCCATGTCTTTCAAACAACACCTCACAAACATAAAAAACAAATGCACACCTAGACTTAACGCACTTAAGTCAATCACTGGAACAACATTTGGACAAAACAAAGAAACTAATATAACAATATGCAAACAATGCATACGCTCAGTGATGAATTATGCGAGTCCTGCATGGGCTCCTAATCTCAGTGAGACACACCACAACACCCTTCAAATCATACAAAACAAAGCCCTAAAAACAATTACAGGCTGGACAAATACAACACCTACAGACCATTTACACCATGAAACAAAAGTCCTCAAAGTCAAGGACCACCTCGACATGAGAGGCACACAAACACTTTCTGCAGCCACCACAAACACATCACACCCGCTACACTACATAGCAGAACACCCACACACACCAAGAAAAATTAAAACTACACCCAGAGACCTTTATTACACACAGATACTCTCTTCTCTTCCTCCACAACCACCAAATACCAGCCTCCGGAAACATATTCATAATCATATCACTCACCGTTCCATTAACACACTGAAAGACAACATACTGCTGCATGCCAGACCCCCTGATATCCACCCTTCTGAATCCTCTCTCCCACGAAAGGACAGAGTCCACTTGGCCAGACTGCGATGCGGTCACCACCCAGCACTTCTAAGCTACCAGAAGAGGCTGGACGACCGTGTTGTGAACAGCTGCCCAGGATGTAACACTTCACCCCATACCATACAACACATAATGGAAGACTGCATTATACACAATCATGCACGCAAACAACACAACATACACTCTATAAAGGATTTGTGGGAAAACCCAGTTTCGGCTGTGGCCTTCCGCTCGGACAGACAGTCTAGGGAACGACAACAACAACAACAATCCTCTACCATGTGTACTTATGTTTAATTTTTTTCCCTAAACATTGTGTTAGCTATTATCAACTCTCTAAACACATCTCTACCATCAACTCTCCACTGACATTTTTACCTGGCACTCCACTTCCCAATCACTTCACCTATTAGTTCATCCCCTACACTAGCATTGAGATCTCCCAATACCACTACATTGACATTTCTCCCAAAATTCTCTATGCACTTATTTAAATCTATCCAAAAAAACTCCCTTTCCTCTACACTCCTCTCACTACCAGGCCCATACACACTTTCAAAAACCCACATCTTACTTCCCAGTTTCATCTTCATCCATATTAACCTTGAAGAAACCTCCTTCCATTCCACTGCACATTTACCTATCTCTTCACTTACTAGTATAGCCATCCCTTTTTCTCCTTTGTCCTCTCTTCACTCCTGAGACCCTACAAACTACACTCCCAAACTCAAACTCACCCCTCCCTTTCAACTTAGTTTCACTCAATGCCAACACACCCATCTTTCTTCTCACAAATATACTGCCTATCTCTTCCCTTTTACTCTCATCTGTACCACATCCACACACATTAAAAGACCCAAACCTTAGGGTTCTAATTGGAAAACTCTTCCCAGACCCTCTTATGCCTCTGCCTTTTTTAGGAATGTCCCCTTTGGAGCTACAGGGAGAAAGATGCCTAGTCCTATCCTCATCCCATTTTTGCTGCCTTTTATGATAAGTGGAAATACTTGGTGTCAGTATGCTTTTCCCCTTCCACAGGGTTCGGCAAAATAAGAAAATTAATATTTAGAGAAGTGGTACAGAACAATAACAAGAGTGGGGGACAGCATAACAGAGGGACAGTTGCAATATAATAAATTATCATCATTTCTCTAAGAATTGATTTCCTCTACCACAGAAAAAATTATCTGTGGCTCTGGTCCATAGGGGCACCCCCAAATAGACCCTAAAGTATCAGCTGCATGCTACTGAGAAGCTTTTAATCCCACAATAACATGCAGCCAGTAACCCCAGACAGGGATTCAGAATAAATAAATTATATATATCTTACACTCAGGATTCATAAGACGATCCCTTTCAGTGGCTGGGAGGAGATCCTGACGCTCCTTGTTGGTGACGGGGCATCGATGCAGGAGGGCAAGAGCAGTAGTGCGAGTTGCCTCACTAAGTCCCAGGACTGCTTCACTGCTCATGATGGTGGAACCCTCCTTTTTGTACACTGTCAAATAACGTGAAGACCCCTTCCTGCAATGCAGTAAGATACATCCATTTACTATACATCAATAAACATTATCCAGTTTGTGAATGACTTTATGAAGTCACAAATTTCCTGTTAGAGAGAGAGAGAGAGAGATAAGAGAGTGGATAGAGAGTGAAGAGAGAGTGGAGAGAAAGAGAGTAAAGAGAGAGAGTGGGAAGAGTGGAGAGGGAAAGAGAGAGAGTGGGAAGTGGAGAGGGAGAGAAAGAGTGGGAAGTGGAGAGGGAGAGAGTGGGAAGTGGGGGGGGGAGAGAGAGAGAGAGAGAGAGAGAGAGAGAGAGAGAGAGAGAGAGAGAGAGAGAGAGAGAGAGAGAGGAGAGAGAAAAGGGGGAGGGAGGGATTAGCAGCTATATGAGGTGGTATACATTCAGGTATCAGCCCAGGGATTGTTTTGTAGTCATATTGGTTGGAGTTATGGTATCCTTGGGGTGTTCATGTGTTAGATGGTATGTAGACATTATGTAAGGCACCTTTTCTTTCTGTTTAAATAATAATTATTTCTACTTTAGCACCTGTGAGTATATTATTAATTTTCTTTTGCTGTGTTGGAGTATGCTTTTGTGTACATATTCATTTGCATTTATACTACGACATCCAAAATATTACTCACCCTCTACTTTTGCTTTTGAATCCCATTTGCTGTGAAACAAAATGAATATATTTCCGCTCCTCTGATGTGAGTGAGGACGGAAACTCAAGTTCTGTAAAAAGAAAACAATTTTTTTTATATGAAATCAATTAAGGAATACATACTCTGTATCTATATAAAATTTCAATGTATCTTTGCTTATGCACAATACAATCAACCAGGACCAAATGGAACCAATAATGGTTACCTGCCCTTGGTGGTCCACCAAGAATCAATGGGTACCTGCAAAATGGACAGTGAAGCTGCCCATTTTCAAACTCCATCAACAACCTCACCTCCATCAATAAGTACAGCCCTTAGGGGCTTGCACTTTATCTCCAGACTAAGTCAAAGGTCACTCTTTATCAACTTCAACTGCATATCTTACCCTTTTTCACACATGGAAAACTAATGACTGGTTAATGCTCTCCTCTCCCTACCACTTTGAGCTAGTGACACAGAAAGTTACATACTGTTACAACATAGAAAACAGTCCAAAATTTCTTCTGATAGAGATTTGTGCATGGTTCTGTGGACCATTGCCAGCCACTGTCTGGTTGTGTGTTTTCCACTTAGTAAAACTTCAGGTAACAATTGATTGATTGGTGGTTCTGCCAAATACATACATACATATACCAAAGGCTTTTTCCCACTTACAAGGGAGGTAGCCAAAAAACAAAGGCATACAATCCACTCCTGCCAAATGAACATCATAATTATCTTTCAGTTGCCTTCTTCAAAAACTGTCAACACCTTCACTTCTGTTTCGAAGTGCAGCCCTGAGAGGCTGACAATTGGTCTACAGACTAAGCCTAGAACATGGGGCGGACAATATTTTTAGGACCCCAATCTGTTGCCCAGTGCAGCATGGAGTTACCAATAGTCATACAAAAGAAACTGGAGGTTTATTAATTCTTTTTCTAAGGTGAGCTCTGGGTTTCTGTGTCGGTAAAATGGCATGGTTTCTATGCCTTTTTATTTTTGGCTAACCCCCATGTAAGGGGAAAAAAGCCTTTGGTATATGTAAAAAGTTGTTAGTGGGTCAAGTTTTGCACACATGGCAAGGGTTCCCCAACCCTGGCCTAGAAAATCTCTAATCAACATCTACTATATTTCCTCCACCTTACTGCACAGAAGAGGACTGACTACCAGTAACTCTCTCCTCCTACTATAAGCCAATAATCAGAAATGGTTCTATATCAACACAAAAGTCCATTTAACCTACTCTAAGACCAACAAAATTGTTAACTAAATACAACAAAAATTCCTTTTTAAGCAACACTTTATCTTACCTTTTTGATCATCATTGAGAGAGAGTTTCTTTAGAGATAAGGCAACAGTAATCTTCACCTCCTCCCCTACTTGTGCCTCATTCATGCGCCAATTTGGTTTCTTCCCCATTCTGTCAATCTGAAAAAGTTTACACCACATATTCTTTTTATCCAAATGCAGAAAACACGGTGGCTGGGCACAAGAAGAAGATCCTTACCCCTTTCACTCTCATTAAGTCTGGCAATATAAACACAATTCTTTAAAGGTTGCTCTGAAATTCAAATGCTCCTGTTGCACCCCTGCAAATCCATTTCTATCAGGTAATACATATTTTCAATACAATTTAAATCTAGTTTGCTGCCTAGCCAATTACTTATGAATGAATCTTTCCAATCCTTAAGACAGACAGAGAGAGAGAGAGAGAGAGAGAGAGAGAGAGAGAGAGTGAGAGAGAGGGGGAAGAGGGAGAGGGGGAAGAGGGAGAGAGGGGGAAAAGAGGGAGAGAGGGGGAAAAGAGGGAGAGAGGGGGAAAAGAGGGAGAGAGGGGGGAAAGAGGGAGAGAGGGGGGAAAGAGGGAGAGAGGGGGGAAAGAGGGAGAGAGGGGGGAAAGAGGGAGAGGGGAGAGGGGAGGTGGAGGAAGAGAGAGGGAGAGAGAGAGGGAGGGAGAGGGAGAGAGAGGGAGAGAGAGAGAGAGAGAGAGAGAGAGAGAGAGAGAGAGAGAGAGAGGGAGAGAGGGAGAGAGAAAGAAAGAAAGAAAGAGTGGAGAGAGAGAGGAGAATGGGTGAGGACAGAGGGTGAGATAAAGATGAAGATAGAGAGACTGAGATATAGAGGGAGAGAGATGTAGATAGATTAGGAAAGAGAGAAAAATACATATATATATATATATATCAGTAACAATCTCAAATCATCTAAGCAGTGTATTTCAGCCTCTGAGAAAGCAAATAAGATTCTAGGACTAATTGCATGATCTTTTGATTTCAAAAGTCCATCTCTCATTAACCACTTCACTACGGGACTTAAATCTCGTGGGCAGCAGCCAATGCCAGCCGTACGACATGTAATAATACTTGCATCATAAAATATAGTCACGGCTTATATCGATCGTTCTCTCTTTCACCCGTGAATTTTGAAAACCACAGAGAATGGGATTAAGAGCAGATTAGGGAGAATGTAAAAACACAGGGGCGACTACAATAAATATAATCAAGACGCCGATATGGCAGCGTCTCTAATCCACTTGCTCCTCATGACGCCTACGTGTGCGGCACCGTATGGAAGGGGTTAACAAGCTATATACATCATTAGTTCGTCCACATCTGGAATATGCTGCTTCCGTATGGTCACCGAATCTCATTAAAGACACAAATTGAAAAAAGTATAATGGCGAGCCACAAAACCAATTCAAAATGTAAAAAATAAATCCTAGGAAAATCGACTAAAACATATGAATCTGTTTTCCCTAGAAAAGTGTGGACTCAGGGATGACTTGATACAGGTCTTTAAGATTTTAAAGGGAACTGACAACATCAAGTGACAAAATTTTCACACTGAATGAGAATCTGACAAGAAATAATGGTCTCAAACTGTCAGGAAATAATTTAATTTAGAAGTGGGTAGAAACAACTTTGCCAACTGTGTAGTTCATGAATGGAATAAACTTCCTGCAAAGGCAGTGCAATGTAGTTCAGTTCAAAGCTTTAAGATTCGTTTAGATAAACACCTAAGCAAGATGCTGTAATACCTACCATCTACTCTATATTATTTGTTTGTTAATATTTGTCTGTTTCTTATTGCTTGATTTTCATTTATTATTATTTATCGGTCAATTTATTATTACTTACTATTTACCTGTTTATTTAATCATACCTATGCATTTATTCATTCTATTTATTATTATTTATATTATTATAATTTTTATCTATTTATCATTGTTTTTTCACATCCGACCTACTTATGGACCAAAAGGTCTCCTGTCAGTATGTTCCTCCTTTGTAATATATATATATATATATATATATATATATATATATATATATATATATATATATACACTTCAACGAACAGACGGCTTAGAGGACGTTCTGAAGAGTGAAATTTCGTGGATCCCGAAGCAAAGGAAGTACCTATTGTATTTACAGGGTGGGGGGAAATTGCTCGTGGTGTAGGGGATAGTGAGGAAAAAGGAGAAGGGGAGGGATTACTGAGGGAAATGGAAGGAAATGAGGAAGGAGAGGACTTGGCCCAGGCAGGCAGACGCCATGTAAACAAAAGAGGTCCCGACCAATTTAGTGATGACGAAATGTCTAACAAAAATGTAAAGATTAGAAACATAAGAAATAAAGGAGACCGCAAAAAACCATAAGGCCTACACTAGGCAGCTCCGTATCCATCACCACCTGTCATCCCCATCCATAAAGTTGTCTAATCGTTTTTTAAAACAACTGATAGTTTCAGCGCTTACTACATGGTTACTAAGTTTATTCCATTCATTGACCACCCTATTTGTAAACCAATTCTTGCCTATTTCCTTCTTGTTATCCTCACCTTCCTTCAATAGAAGGTGAGGATAATAATTTCCAAGGATTTAAAGAGGGGGAGGCAGATACCAACCTCCCCCGACTGGCAAAACTGGAGGAAAGGCTTGAACAAATGACTGAACATTGGGAGGTTAGGTTCGGTAAAATGTCAAAACTTGCAGAAAAGTTTGAAAGATTGGAAGAACTAGAGAAGGCGAACAAAAACTTAACTGATGAAATAGAAGAACTAAAAAGACATTTAAGAGAAGTAAAAGAGGAGAATAAAGAATTAAAAAGGAACAATAAAGACAATAAAGAAACAATAGCAAAAGAGGCACAGGGGTGGAGAAAGATACAGGAAAATAGTTAAGTTGCATTTACTGATATAATTAAACAGCAAATGAAAGAACAACCTGAAGACTCAGTTATCAAAGTGATGAGACAGAAGGAGAATATTGTAAGAGACTTAGCAGACAAAAAGAAATGCATAATTATATTAGGAATGGAAGAGAAACATAACCCAGATAGAACCTCAAGAATCAAAGAGGAAAATGAAAAAGTAAGCAGTTTACTAAAATTAGTTCAGGAAGAGGAACCACAAATAATGAAACAAATCGAAGAGAAGTTCAGACTCGGAAAGTACAGTACAGATAAGACCAGACCAATTAAGATTAAATTCAGGTCACAAACGACGGCAGAGAATATCTTATCCAAAACAGGGAAACTAGCAACAAGTGAACAATATAAAAAAGTTTTGGATAAAAAGGGAAATGAATAAAGAAGAAAGAGAGGAAGAAAAAAAGAAAAGACTTGAAGCTAAGGAAAAAAACGAGAACAGAACAGTCAGAAAAAGAGATTCTATTGGAGAGTAGTGAATATGAAAGTAAGAAAATTCGACACACAAGAGAAAAACAAAAGGGAAACAGAGAACACAATGGAAGTGGCAGAAAACTAAGAGTGTCTTACACAAATATAGATGGATTAATAACAGGATTGAATGATCTGAATGATTATTTGAAGAAAAAAGAACCAACATAATGGGAATTGTAGAAACAAAATTAAAAGGTCCACTACCATCCAACAGTGTAGGACATGATGCATATAATTATTGGAATAGAAACAGAGAGACAAAACAAGGGGGTGGAGTTATGTTCCTGACTAAGAAGGATATAAACGTGAGGTGTGTCACATATGGAAAGAATACAGTAGAGATGATTATGATCAAAGTGGAAGACAGAGATAAGAAGAGCAGAAAGTTTGTGATAAATTATGTGCCTCCGAAAACAGCCTCGTGGGAAGAGAGTGAACATATAAGTATGTTAGAGGACACAAAGATAACATTAAATAAGATAATGGAAGATGGAGGAAGAATAGTTATGATGGGCGACTATAATTGCAAAGAAATCTGCTGGGAAGAGACGACAGTAAAGGGTGGAGACGGCTCATGGGGAAACGCTCTACTTGAGATGATTACTGACAATACAATGACACAGTGGATACAGGAGAACACTAGGTATAGAAATGAAGAGCCATCGAGACTAGACCTAATAATTACATCTGAACCTAGAATAGTGGACAAAATTGAATATAAAACACCAATAAGTAAAAGTGACAACATATTGATTGAACTGGAACTAAATGAAGAAAAATATATGAAAAGAAATGAACAATATAGAAAAGGAAGAATGATGTATGAAAAAACGAACTTTGATAAAATAAGAGAATTCTTTCAACAAGAAAACTGGGAAGAAATATACAAAGAAGAAACAACAGTGGAAGAGAAATGGAATATTTTGACAAAAATTTACAAAAAAGGAGTGGAAAAGTATGTCCCAAGACAAAAACAAGAAAAAGAATATGTAAAATGCTGGTACAATAAAAGTTGTAGGGAGTTAAAAGACAAAAGAAACAAAACTTGGACCAGATGGAAAAAAGACAGAAGGCTTGATAAATGGAAAATATATACTTGTTATAGAAATGAATATGTACAAGCATGCAGAGAGGAAAAGAGAAAATATGAAAAAGATGTCATAGAAAAGTGTAAAGATCAACCAAAACTATTTTACAGATTTGTAAACAACAAATTGAAAAACAAACAAGACTTGGAGAAATTAAGACAAGGAGGAGTTGAATACACAGAGGAAATTGAAATGGCGGAAATTATGAACAAACATTTTAAATCAGTGTTTACAAGGGAGAACATACAACCTGAAGAGAAAGAATGGAAAGAGAAAGTCCCTCCCATGAAAGAAATAGAAGTAACAAAGAATGAAATATTGAAACACTTGAGTAATCTTGATGTCAGAAAATTGCATGGACCAGATGAAATAGCAAACTGGATTTTGAAAGAATGCAGGAATGAACTGCCAGACAAAATACATAGCATATTAAACAGTTCCTTGAAAGAAGGAAAAGTTCCAGAAGATTGGAAAAAAGCAAATATAGTACCCATATATAAAGGAGGAAATAAAGAAGACCCTAGCAATTATAGACCAGTCTCTCTAACAAGTACAATAGCAAAAATTTGTGAGAGAATTATCAAAAGTAGATGGGTAAAATATTTAGAAAAAAAAAACGTGTTAAATCCAAGGCAATTTGGATTCAGACAAGGACGATCATGCGTCACCAATTTCATATGTTTCTATTCAAGGCTAATAGATATAATACAAGAAAGAGATGGATGGGCTGATTGTGCATTTCTAGACCTAAAAAAAAGCTTTTGACAAAGTACCACATAAGAAGTTGCTTAAGAAATTAGAAACTGAAGGAGGAATACAGGGCAAACTGCTTAATTGGATGGAAGATTTTTTGCAAGAAAGGAAAATGAGAGTAGTGATAAGAGACAAAGACTCAAAATGGGATGAAGTAATAAGCAGTGTTCCGCAAGGAACAGTTCTGGCCCCAATAATGTTTGCTATATATATTAAAGATATGGATGAAGGAATTGAAAGCTATATGAGCTTCTTTGCAGATGATGCAAAACTACTTAAAAGAGTGAACACGGAAAAAGATTGTGAATCACTACAGAGAGATCTAAATAAAGTACAAGAATGGAGTAGGAAGTGGGAGATGGAGTTCAATACAAAAAAGTGTAGTATAATGGAATTTGGAAAAAGCAAAAACAGAATAACAAGATCATATAAATTGGAAGAAGGAATAAAAAAAAGTAAAAAATGAGAAGGACCTGGGAGTCATTGTTATGAATAATATGTCACCTGAGAAACATATAAATAAGATTTTTGGAGAAACTTATAATTTGATAAGAACAATCAAAGTTGCATTTACATACCTGGATGAAGAAATGGTGAAGAAAAATCTAATCACCCTGATAAGACCAAGATTGGAATATGCAGCAACGATATGGTCACCAAGTACAAAAAAATGTATAAGAAAACTTGAAAGAATACAAAGAGCAATTACAAAATTGGCACCAACACTCTCAAAACTATCATATGAAGAGAGACTGGCAAAACTTGAACTACAGACACTAGAGCAAAGAAGAGAGAGAGGAGATTTGATAGCTATTTACAGAATCATGAAAGGCATAGAAATTACTGATAGAGAGAATCTGATAAAATGGGATGATAGAAATACAAGAGGACACAGAAAGAAAATAAAAAAAGACAGCTATAGAAGAGATCTGAAAAAGAACAGCTTTCCTCACAGAGTAATAGACAGTTGGAACAAGTTAGATGAGAAAGTGGTGTGTGCAAAAACAATACATGAATTTAAAAATAGTTTAGATAAAATGAGATATGAAGACGGGACACCACGAGCATAGCTCCCCTTCCAGTAAAATACAACTAGGTAAATACAAGCATCAAAACTGTAGTGTCATTCTGAGTACTGCAACTACTACCCTCTTTTCTGAGAATAGAAAGTTACTCCAGTACCATTAATGAGTGTTATCTTATTTGTAGGTGGGTTCTTCACTTCAATTAAAAGAGAATTGTTGTGAGGCAGGGTGGGAATGCAAATAAGGGGCTTTAGTTTTTGGAGTGTTGTTGCTCCCTCACCCATTATTATGATTGTTGTTGTTTTGTTAGTCCGCTGGAGGGTAGCTCCACAGACAGGTAAAGTTTTGGGAGGCCATATTCATGGTACTTTTCTTAACCCCTGTTTCATGTGGGTGAACACTGCAGAGCCTGAAAAGGGCTGCTCATTGGTGTAGGCTGCTGCTAAGCCATGTTACTTCATATTCTATGACAGGGCATCCAATGGCCCTAAACAGACTATAATGTGGGTTGTGACTAACCAAAGGCTTCCAGAGACTGCCCCCACCATCATACACCTTTGTCAGAAAACTTGTAGTAGTTTGTTGAAGAATGAGGTTATTGTTAATTTGTGGGAGAAATGAAGGAGAGGAGCATATGTCAGGAGGTGCATAGATGTAGCAGTGAATAAACGGTCATTCTCAGTAGTACCCAAGGGTATCACTTGGTGGTGAGTTGGCAGTTGGTCTTTCTTCAATCTGCTTCTGAATTAGGTTTCAAGTTTTTGTCTCCCTCTTCTTGTATAGGTTATATGATGAAGGGGGACAAGAACTTGAAAAGGAATTCACAGAAGCAAGGTAAAACCTATACATATCATCATAGTTAAGGATGGACAAATCAGTTTTGTTTACATGCCGAGATTAACCCATCGTAACTATAGGGAAACCTATAGTTACCAGACTAAAAAATATTATAAACCATTTAGGTAATACCAACAACAATAATATACTTGCATTTATCCATATTTGATATTGGTATATGACAAATACTATTTCTTTTGTTATGGTAACAAATATTTTATATTACCTACATTAGTTTATTACCTTCACAAGTGGAGGGAAAAATTAATTTGCTGCTATCACTGGTATTCCCCCTACCATAGAAACTTAGGTAAACTTAAAACTGGTATTCCTTATATCTATAACATTACTGTCATGTTGCCTAAATTATCAGTACTCGTTAACACATCAAATTTACCCAAATTGATTCCAAATATTGGTTACAAATACCTTTTACAGATTATTTCATCTGTTCTACCTGAAGACAGTCAACATTCCTTTCTCGTTGCACTTGTCAATGCGATTATCTATTTGGAAGAGCAATTAAACTGTCACAATAATGAATGTTATTTAATTCCAGCAACTGTTACGATCACCATCTGTAACCCACTCCTCAACCATCGTTACTGCGTCTGGCGTTCAGAACGTTCAGAAACAAAACACACTGTCGTATACATGAAGTTCCAGGATCGTAGGTCGTACCCTGATTATGGTTTTCACTAATCACCATAAGCTGTGATGCACCAAGTATAAATTTGACAGTACTAAGTAGGAAGAAATTTTGTGGAGTTTTTTTCATGGAAGGTATTGGAAGGATAAGTGAATTGGGAATTAATGAGGTAAGGATTTCTTCCTCCTGCCGAACTATCTCGCATTATCATTATTATTATTATTATTATTATTATTATTATTATTATTATTATTATTATTATTATTATTATTATTATTATTATTATTATTATTATTATAGGTTTATTCAACAATATTAAATACAATTAGACATACATATATACATTTTTTTTTTTTTTTTACAAAATTGGTAGTTGAAAAGGGAGAGCGAGAAGCAAAGCTTATGGGGAGTTGCTAACTCCGACCTCACGTAGAAATCGGGGGCACGAGCGAGCATCGCAACTTGTGGGGGTCAGGTGAGAGGTGAGAGGTCAGGTCGATTGTTGACGGGACGATAATTGCTTAATGCGCAGATCTGGGTCACCGTGACCTGCTGAAATAGATTAAAGACTTTTTTAAGTATCGTTTGAATGATGATAAACATTTTGTCTTAGGTAAATCCTTTTCCAGTTTATTCCATGTGTTAACACCTATAATAGATAAGCATTGGCTTTTTTTGGTTGTTCTGTATTGAGTTTTAAAGAAGTCGTTTGTTTGCCTAGTCGGATAGCGGGTTTCGTAAGTTGAGTAAAATTTCAATATGTTTTGATTCATGTGTTTATTGTAGATTTGGTGCATAACAATGGCAGTTTTGTACTTTATTAAGTCATTGAATTTGAGTAGATTTAGTTTTTTAAATAAATTATTTGTATGTTCCAAACGACCTACATTGCAGATTATACGCAGTGTCCTTTTTTGAGAGGTAATTATGCGTTGAAGATTAGTTTGATAAGTATTACCCCAAATTTCTGAACAATAGTTTAAGTATGGTAGTAGTAGACAGTGCCGTTTCTAGCTTTGTGGGGGCCCTAGGCAAGAGGCAGTTAGGGGCCCTCAAAAGTTAGAGAGCTAGACAGATTGGTATTTCATTTATACCTGTGAAGTTTGCCAAACAGTAATTAAACGATTTCTATATCTTTTGATGGTGTTAAAGGATGCAAGTAACTATTACACCATATTTATTTATTTAAACATTTATTTTAACTTAACATCACAGTCTCTGAATACAAACCACACTTCAAAATATTGGTAACTTAACATCACAGTCTCTGAATACAAACCACACTCCAAAATAGTAGTAACTTAACATCACAGTCTCTGAATACAAACCACCACCAACTGCATTGTATTGGGCTCAAAATCTCTGCTTTCTGGCTTTTTTTTTTACTAGCAAAATCATCAATGATATCTTCATACAACACGTCTTTCCCCACTTCATGGTTGATGCTGATTATTGCAAGACCACTGAGTCGCTCCTGCCCCATAGATGATCTTAAATAGGTCTTGATGAGTTTCAGCTTCGAAAAGCTCCTCTCTGCTGAGGCCACAGTCACAGGCAGAGTACAGGCAATTCTCAGTGCAACCCACAGATTGGGATACAATTCCTCAAAATGTTTTTTGTGGATAAAGGTGAGGAGCTCAAGAGCAGTCATTTCGTCTGAGGGCAAACTTGGTAAGTGTTTAACTTCCATAGCCAGTTCCTTTCCATCAATGTCACTTTCATTTCCAGAGGTTAATGTCTTGCATAGTTTGTCACACTGGTTGTTCAATGACTGATCATCCAGTTTCTGGAAATTGAGCAGCACTCCAAATTGGTCTCTTACTTCACTCAGAGTTTTAAATCTATCAGTTAAGGATTGAATGGTAGTGTCAACAACAACATTAAAGAATGTTATTTCTAGCCTCTTCATTGCAGATCTCATCTGCGGCCTCATAAGCAAAGTGTCTTTTTGTACTTCTTAATCTCTTTTCTTTGAGTACAGCCTCTACATTCATTTCCTCACACATATTTTTAGCAGAGACTTGAGCTGAAGTGAATCCAATTCTTCTGTAGTTAGTCAGAGATGTTTTCGCTTTAGTAAGGAGGTCAACTGCCACATCAAGCTGCATTTTAGGAGACTGCAGGAGCTTACTGACATGGTTCACAATGTGTAGAATGTCATACCATATGACTGTGCAAATGATAAATCGGTATGACCCCACCTCTTCTGCCAGACTTTGGGCTTCAACCTTGGTCAGAGGATCAGACACTTCCCTGACCTTCAACAAAGCTTCCCTTATATTAGAGGCCTGATACCGCACAGCTTCTATGCTATTAATACGGCTCTCCCATCTTGTGTCACTCCAGGTCTTGAGTGCAACAGTGACATAATCTTTTAGGATTGCCCATCTTTGTGGTGAGGCTGAAAATAGGTTGTACAGTTTCTAAACAGTGCCGAAATAGCTAGTGGCATCTATTGAAGCTGTTGCTGCATCAGATATCATCAAGTTTAGGGAATGTGCTCCACATGGAACATAGAGTGCACGAGGGTTCTTCTCAAGAAGTCTGGCTTGAACTCCTTTGTTTCTCCCTTTCATGTTGGCACCATTATCATATGATTGTCCTCTGCAATCTTCAAGGAGAATATTCAGTTCCGTCAGTTTCTTTATAATTAGAGATGACAAACCAAGACCTGTTGTTTCAGAAGCTACAAGGAACCCCATAAAATGTTCCTTAATTTCTGGTTTCTTGTCCATTTTGACAGTCCTTATGACGACTGACATCTGTTCTTGATGGTTTACATCGGGAGTACAGTCCAAAATAATTGAATAATATTTGGACTGTTTAACTTCAGTCACCATTGTGTCCATTATTTTAGTACTGATTGAAGCAATAAGTTCATTTTGGATGATATTTCCAAGGTAGCTGGAATGACTGAACTGGCCACTCTCAACACGCTCAATGTGCTGCTTCATGACAGGATCAAATTTAGCAAGCAGCTCCACCTCTTTTAGAAAATTCCCATTATTCTGCTGGTGTAACGTGTTTGATGAACCTCTAAATGCAAGATTTCTCTCGGCTAAGGATTGGATAATGGCGATTAAGCGAGTCAGGACATTTCTCCAGCGCCTCTTTTCAGCCTCCAATAGTGTTCTTTCAGCTTGGTCTATTGTCTTTCCAGTTTGCAAACGGAGTTGTAAATCTTTCCAGGTTGCCATGTGCGCTATGTGTGCTGGACTGCTTTCATGACTTTTCAAAAGTGTGCCTATGTTTTTCCAGTCTGTCAGTCCTTCTGTCACTAACTTTTGTTCTTTGGTTGAAAATAATTTACAACAAAAGCAATAGAGAGCATTTTTTGTTTTTGAGTAGATAAGCCAAGTCCGCTTCATCTTTTCTCCATTAACCAATGTTCTACAAAAATAATGATAATGGAAACTTCTTCCGTCTTCTTTTTTTGGGAAATGTGAAATCAGAACTAATCTGAAATGGCCCTCTACCTACTGCATCCGTTCTAAATGCATCAGACAGAATGGTTGGCCAGTTAGCAGGATCTAGTGGTTTAGAATAAATGGGAGGCTGCTCAGAAGTAGATGATGCCTTCTGTGGTTCTGGGGAATGTGGTGGTCTTGGTGGCAGTACAGCTTCCTGGACAGATCCTGATGAATGTGATGGCACTGGAGCATCCTGTTCAGGAAGTTCAGAATATTCCTCTGGCTTGCTGTCTGGAGCTCCAATATATTTTAGAATTGATCCTGCAAAATTACAAATTTCCTTAGATGATTAGGCGTTAGTCTAAAATAATACTCACCATTCAGAAAACATAATAAAACCAAACTTTAATATGTTTCTTTAAATTATTAAATAAACGATAATGAATTACCTTTTTCTTTTGACCATTTTTCTTCGTCAAATTTCTTTTTCTTTCGTTTCTCTGCTCCGCTGAGATAAATTCGTTTTGATGCCATTACGGGAATGATGATTGGCGAGTCTTAGAGTCTAATGTAGGCCTAGCACAGAAATCTGTTAAGTGAAAACCTTATAAATACATGGAATCAATTTTACATACACGATATTCGAGTAGAATAAATATGATTATTTTTATCAGTGTAGGCCTAACACAGATATCTGTAAAGTGTAAACCTTTTAAATACCCCTTAATAAAAATAATTCTACATACACGAAATTCGGGTAGACCTGAAAGGTGAACAGATGGGTGATTGTTGAGCCTGTGGTTATCTTAATATTATATACGAACTAGAGAAACGGACCACACGACAAACGGAATAGAATTCATGTATTTCTGTCACTTCCTTTTGAGCTAACCTCGGTCCTGCCATCTAGTGTTTTTTCATTAGGTAGGTGAAGTGAGAAAATAAATAATCATAATTTTGATAATAAAGAAATAAGCGAATAAATGAATAAGGGATTGGATAAAATATCGATACAAAATCAACAAAATTGAACATATGAACATATATGAACATTGAATATTGAAAAAGGTGGAAAAGGTAAACATTCCATAGAATACAAACATTTCCTATTGTGCATACAAATATAATAAAAGGAATTCCAACTTACAGTCACAGAACACACAAACTTACAAATTTACACTATCAGAAGCTAAGCATGAAGCGACCAAAGAGTAAACAAGAACGCTGGTGATGCCAATTCCAGTGACAAATAAAGCCAAACAATTGGACAAAGAATAGTAAGCTAATGGCCAAAAAGAGTTTGTAATTAACAATTAGTAACATCTGTAGCCATAAGCCCTAGCTTAGTGAACACATAAATGAATAAATAAAGCCAATTAATGCTTACCATATTATATCTTTAGATTAAATAAGATATAGGTGATTTTTAACAAGATAGTATTTTTAGCAGACGATCAAAACATTTCAAACAATAACAAACACTGCAAGAGGCGTGTTGTTTATTTGCGCCGGCGAGCGGGAGAGGCACAGGCTCATATTTGACCTTCGGTAGCGTTACCTAGCCATTGGGCCGGCCGGGGGCCCCCTGGTAGGTTGGGGGCCCTAGGCAATCGCCTATACCGCCTATAGCTAGAAACGGCCCTGGTAGTAGACTACAATAAATGGTACGTAGGGTATTTTCATTGAGGATATTTCTCATTTTATACATAATTCCTAAAGTTTTGGATATCTTATTTATCACGTGATTTATATGATGTTTCCAGTTAAGTTGATCGTCTAAATACACGCCTAGGAATTTACTAACGGACGCTTTTTCAATAATTTCGTTGTTTATTTTGATCGGCTTAGTACTTTCATTGTTTTTGTAGAAAAGCAGGTAGTTAGTTTTTGATACGTTTAGGATGATTATACATATTATTGCTCTCCTAATTGTAATAGGGTGCAGGATTCAAGCCATGCTTGTTGGAATTTTGCAGTACCACATTTCAATTTCTGCATGTCGGCCTTTGATGGCTTAGAATTAAAGTGCATTGTGGTTGTTAAAATGTATCTCTAATCACTGGGACCCATTCAGTGTAGTACACACACACACACACACACACACTTTCAACGAACGGACGGCTTGACGAACGCTCTGAAGAAAAGTGCAGATTGAGGATACCAACGCAAAGAGAAGTGCCTTTTTGTATTTGCAGGGGGGGGGAATTGCTCGTGAGGTAGTGGGAAAGTAAGGAAAGAGGAGAGGGGGAGGGATTACTGGGGAAATGGAAGATAATGAGGATGTGGAGGACTTGGCCCAGGCAGACGGGCGGAAGATCAACATGAAACGACCACCGGATGACGTAATGGCAAATAAAAATGTAAAGATTAGAAGTATAGAGAGGAGAAATACAGTAGAAAGTGACGAGAATATGTTCCAGGGATTTAAAGAGGGTGGGGGGGACACAACCCCCCCCAGACTGATAAGACTAGAGGAGAGAGTTGATAAGGTGATCGAGGACTTGGAACGTAAGTTAGGTAATGTAGGCTCCATTCTACAAAGAATTGAAAGATTGGAACAACTAGAGAAGGCTAACAGAAACTTAACTGAAGAAGTAGAGGACCTAAAAAGACAGTTAGGAAATGTAAAGGAGGAGAATGAGAAATTGAAGAATAGTAATGAAAACAGTGAGAAAATAGCTACAGAAGCTAAAAATTGGAGAATAACTCAAGAAGGGAATAAGGTTTCATTCACTGACATAGTCAAACAGCAATTGAAAGAACATAATGAAGACTCAGTTATTAAAGTGATGAGACAGAAGGAGAATATAGTAAGAGAATTAGCTGACAAAAAGAAATGTATAATTATATTAGGAATGGAAGAGAAACATAACCCAGATAGAACCGCAAGAATCAAGGAGGAAAATGAAAGGGTAAGCAGTTTATTAAAATTAGTCCAGGAAGATGAACCAGAAATTATAAAGGAAAATGAGGAAAAATTCAGACTCGGAAAATATAGTACAGATAAGACCAGACCAATTAAGATTAAATTCAGGTCACAAACAACGGCAGAGAAAATTCTATCCAAGACAGGGAAACTAGCAACAAATGATCAATATAAAAAGGTATGGATAAAAAGAGAAATGAATAAGGAGGAAAGAGAGGCAGAAAAGCAGAAAAGAATTGAAGCTAAGGCAAAAAACGAGGAAAGAACGGAGTCAGAGAAAGAGAGATTCTATTGGAGAGTAGTGAACATGAAAATAAAGCAGTTCGACATACTAAAGAAAAACATAAGGGAAACAGAGAACACAATGGAAGTGGCAGAAAACTAAGAGTGTCTTACACAAATATAGATGGATTGATAACAGGATTGAATGAACTGAATGATTATTTGAAAGAAAAAGAACCAGACATAATGGGAATTGTAGAAACAAAATTAAAAGGCCCACTACCACCCAACAGTGTAGGACATGATACATACAATTATTGGATTAGAAACAGAGAGAAAAAACAAGGGGGTGGAGTTATGTTCCTGACAAAGAAGGATATAAACGTGAAAGGTGTCATATATGGAAAGAATACAGTAGAGATGATTATGATAGAAGTGGAAGACCGAGATAAGAAGAGCAGAAAATTTGTGATCAACTATGTGCCTCCGAAAACAGCCTCATGGGAGGAGAATGAACATAAAAGTATGTTAGAGGACACAAAGATAGCATTAACTAAAATAATGGAAGACGGAGGAAGAATAGTTATGATGGGCGACTTTAATTGCAAAGAAATCTGCTGGGAAGAATTGACAGTAAAGAGTGGTGATGACTCATGGGGAAATGCTCTACTTGAGATGATTACTGACCATTCAATGACACAATGGATACAAGAGAACACTAGGTATAGAAATGAAGAAGAACCATCGAGGCTAGACTTAATAATTACATCTGAACCTAGAATAGTGGACAAGATTGAATATAAAACACCAATAGGTAAAAGTGACCACATATTGATTGAACTGGAACTTAATGAAGAAAAATATATGAAAAGAAATGAACAATATAGAAAAGGAAGAATGATGTATGAAAAAACAAACTTTGATAAAATAAGAGAATTCTTCCAACAAGAAAACTGGGAAGAAATATACAAAGAAGAAACATCAGTGGAAGAGAAATGGAATATTTTGACAAAAATTTACAAAGAAGGAGTGGAAAAGTATGTCCCAAGACAAAAACAAGAAAAAGAATATGTAAAATGCTGGTACAACAAAAGTTGTAGGGAGTTAAAAGACAAAAGAGACAAAGCCTGGACCGGATGGAAAAAAGACAGAAGACCTGAAAAATGGAAAATATACTGGTTATAGAAATGAATATGTACAAAAGTGCAGAGAGGAAAAAAGAAAATATGAAAAAGATGTTATAGAAAAGTGTAAAGATCAACCAAAACTATTCTACAGATTTGTAAACAATAAACTGAAAAACAAACAAGACTTGGAGAAATTAAGACAAGGGGGAGTTGAATACACTGAGGAAATGGAAATGGCAGAAATTATGAACAAACATTTTAAATCAGTGTTTACAAGGGAAAATATACAACCTGAAGAGATTGAGTGGAAGGAAAAAGTCCCCCCTATGGAAGAAATAGAAGTAACGAAGAATGAAATATTGACACACTTGGGTAATTTTGATGTCAGAAAATCGCATGGGCCAGATGAAATAGCAAACTGGATTCTGAAAGAATGTAGGAATGAACTGGCAGACAAAATACATAGCATAATAAGCAGTTCCTTAAAAGAAGGAAAAGTTCCAGAAGATTGGAAAAAAGCAAATATAGTACCTATATATAAAGGAGGAAATAAAGAAGAACCTACCAACTATAGACCAGTCTCTCTAACAAGTACAATAGCAAAAATATGTGAAAGAATTATCAAAAGTAGATGGGTAAAATACTTGGAAAAAAACAACGTACTAAATCCAAGGCAATTTGGATTCAGACAAGGACGATCATGCGTCACCAATTTAATATGTTTCTATTCAAGGCTAATAGATATAATACAAGAAAGAGATGGATGGGCTGATTGTGCATTTCTAGACCTAAAAAAAGCTTTTGACAAAGTACCACATAAGAAGTTGCTTAAGAAATTAGAATATGAAGGAGGAATACAAGGTAAATTGCTAAATTGGATGGAAGACTTTTTGCAAGAAAGAAAAATGCGAGTAGTGATAAGAGATCAGCACTCAAAATGGAATGAAGTAATAAGCGGTGTCCCGCAGGGAACAGTTCTGGCCCCAATAATGTTTGCTATATATATTAATGATATGGATGAAGGAATTGAAAGCTATATGAGCTTCTTTGCAGATGATGCAAAATTACTGAAAAGAGTGAAAACTGAAGAAGATTGTGAATCACTACAGAGAGATCTAAATAAAGTACAAGAATGGAGTAGGAAGTGGGAGATGGAGTTCAATACAAAAAAGTGTAGTATAATGGAATTTGGAAAAAGCAAAAACAGAATAACAGGATCATATAATTTGGGAGAAGAAGGAATAAAAAGAGTAGAAAATGAGAGGGACCTGGGAGTCATTGTTATGAATAATATGTCACCTGAGAAACATATAAATAAGATTTTTGGAGAAACTTATAATTTAATAAGAACAATCAAAGTGGCATTTACATACCTGGATGAAGAAATGGTGAGGAAAATCCTAGTCACCCTGATAAGACCAAGATTGGAATATGCAGCAACGATATGGTCACCAAGTACAAAAAAATGTATAAAAAAACTTGAAAGAATACAAAGAGCAATTACTAAACTGGCACCAACACTCTCAAAACTATCATATGAAGAGAGACTACAAAAACTTAAACTACAGACACTAGAGAAAAGAAGAGAGAGAGGAGATTTGATAGCTATTTACAGAATCATGAAAGGCATAGAAATTACTGATAGAGAGAATCTGATAAAATGGGATGACAGAAATACAAGAGGACACGGAAAGAAAATAAAAAAAGACAACTATAGAAGAGATTTGAAAAAGAACAGCTTTCCTCACAGAGCAATAGACAGTTGGAACAAGTTAGATGAGAAAGTGGTGTGTGCAAAAACAATACATGAATTTAAAAATAGTTTAGATAAAATGAGATATGAAGACGGGACCTCACGAGCATAGCTCCCCTTCCCGTAAAATACAACTAGGTAAATACAACTAGGTAAATACACACACACACACACACACACACACACACACACACACACACACACACACACACATATATATATATATATATATGTCACAAGACGAAAATGTAGTAGCACATTTAGTCAAATGTTTTAGATAACCCACTGTCGGAGAAACAAAGCAAAAGAAACAGACGGACTGTATATTTCGACCACTACTGTGGTCCTCTTCAGCAGATTCTGAATTCTGAATTCCTAGGAAAGACCACCCGCTTGCGCGGGATCGGTTTCTGTGGGAGGGGAAGAATGTCTGTAAGAAAATGAAAATATAGTAGCGTATAAAAGAGGGCTATTGCCACCGGGCGAATTAGCGAGCGATTTGGGGCAGTTGGTGGTAGTGGCTCGGGAGAAATGGACTGGGAGCTTGGACGGCGGCGCCGACGCCGGGAGTAGGCTTAGGGTCACCAACAAAAGTTTGAAAATGGTAGGAGGCGTAGCAGTAGAGAAAGGTGGAAAAACGGAAAAATCTTTAGTGGGAGGTAAACTGAAATGAGAAGATGTGTATACGTACCATATATACGTGAGCATACACCCAGTCATATGACCCACTTACATCCTTACCCCAACCTCACACTGTTTCCTGTCTCGAGATTGCTGAGCTGAGCATCACGAGGTCCAATGCAACACACATCTCGCTGACCCAAGCAATCTCTAGCATCGCGACCACCAGGCAACACACACACACACACACGAACGCACACTTATAAGTGCAGTCGACCACCAACTCATAACATTACAGAACAACCCAATAACAACGAGCTTTTCCCCCTTGGAAATATTATATAACAAATAAATGGGATGTAATTAATAATTAAGTATGAGAATATTGGTTGTGGGAGGCCGAATACTCCCATTGAAAACAGTGTAAGTACAATTGCTAGCACCTGGAAATTTTGCATATCTAGCGTTTCCGCCGAACCAAACTGAGACGCACCGGGCAGGACCAGGAGTTGGTGCGACGACAGGTATTGTGCAAAAAGGCTAGTGATAGAGACAATTAACTGTATAAAATAGAAAAGACATGTAGTTAATACCAGTGTATTGTGAAACAAGTGAACCCTTTTGAATAAAGGAAAGGAACTTTCTAGGAGTTTGGATTAACCATCCCGACTTGTGTAAAATGTATGCTTTCAGCACCAGTTGAGGATACAGATGTAGTATAAGAGAAAGTTAGAAAGGAAGCGAATTTTAGTCGAAGAAAAAGTAAGTGTAAATGTCTGTGGGAGTGGCGTGGCTATGTTCGTGAGAGGTGTGTGTGTGTGTATCTTACAGGAAGTGAGTAGAGTTCACTTTCCGTGTGTAGAGCGCGTTCCTGTTAAGCCACAGGTGGGGCCTGAGTAGCCTGCTTTTCCCCAGGTTGGGTTTGAGTTGTATGTGCTTGCAGCCTGTCAATTATTGGGCTACATGCAATATTATTATTACTATTATTATTTCATCATTATTGCTATCACCAGTCAAAGCTGGTGAAGGGGTGTATTATTAGTAGGTACGGTTATACACGTCTTATCGTGTACACCGCACGTGGGACGGGCGCAGCTGACAGATAGTCTGTACGGTGTGGTCTAGGTGTAATGTGTTGTATCAGGTGTTTGTGTCTGCCGTGCAGTTTTTCTAGGTGTCTTGAGTGAAGTTTGTGTTTGTGTTGGTTGAGTGGACGGATGTTGGAAATTCGGTGTAGAGACTCAGTGGTTCTGAAGTCACTCCATCGCGAACCCGTGATGAAGATGACAGCGGCATTCTGAACCTTCTGATGCTCGTAGTTATTAGTGGGACATGTCAGCTGGCTTAGTCCCGGGGACTGGCACAGAATCGGTCTGACGAGGGCTAGGTACAATCGACGTTTGGTGGTCACTGTTGCAGTTTTGAAGCGTCTTAGCTTTCCCAGCACAGCCCTCGCCTTCGCTCCCTGCTTGCGGAAGTGTGGGGTCCAGGTAAGGCCACTATCAAGCGTGCTACCCAGCACACAGGTATGGTCCTTCACTGGGATGTTTGTGTTGTTTATTTTAAGAGGAGTGTGTGTGATTGTTCTGTTGGTTCGCTTGCAGCAGAAGTATACAGCATTGCATTTCGACGCGTTGGTCTTAATGCGCCACTGTTGCTCCCACGCGTGTGCCCCGTCAAGGATGTTTTGCATTACGTGTAACGCTCCCTGCAGCGTTTTGTGTCTGCTGATGTGGTTAGTGTCGTCCGCATACGAAAGAGTTAGAGCCTGGTTGCGTGGATAAGCTGGCTCTGGCAGGTCATTCGTATATAGATTGTACAGAGTGGGGGCAAGGACTGACCCTTGCGATACTCCAGCCTTCGGCACAAAAGGTTTGGACAGACAGCCCCGCCACTTTATTCTTATTGTCCTGTCGTCCAGGTAGTTGCAGAGCAACCTTGTGAACGGCAGGGCAAAGTCGAAATTGTGGTACAATTTGTACTTAAGGCCTTCATGCCAGACAGTATCGAATGCCTTCTCCACATCATTACAAACCAAAATGGCCTTACCAGGGCGACCGTCTGGCGGTCTTTGAACACATTGAGTGATCATGGATATTACGTCGTCTGCACCGCGCCCCACCCGAAAACCAAATAGGCAATCCCTCAGCACATTCTCCGTCTCTAGGTACACGGTCAGGCGGCGGCATAGGACGTGCTCAAACACCTTACCAAAGTACTCCAGAAGGGAGATCGGCCGGTATGAAAGGGGGGCGGAGGCGGGTTTCTGGGGTTTAGGAATGAGGATGGTGTGGGAGGCCTTGAATAGTTGTGGGAAGTGCCCAGAGGCTAGTGAGCTATTGTATAGTGTCGTCATGGGTGAGATTATGTTGTCTGGCATTCGTTTGAGTATGTGTGCATCGATGCCTGAGGGGCCAGGGGATTTTAGTTTTAAAGCCGAGATAACCCCCTTTACCTCCTCCATAACGATGGGGCAGATAAGGGGATCATCTTCATCTAACTGAGAGAGATCAACAGTCTCGTCGGGAATGAGGTCACTACATCTGCTCATGAAGGAGTTAACACTGTGCAAGGTGCTAAAGCAATGTGGTCCTTGCACAGGATGGGGTTTAAAGACCTCACTCCATGCTGACGCCAGAAGGTCAGCTTGGTGTTGGGGGGAGTGTGCAGAGTGGTTAAGATGGTTGATGACCTTGGGTGGAGGCACAGAGCACTCCTCCAGCTAACGTTTGAGGGTCCTCCAGAACTTGGAAGGGTCCGTCTCACAGGCGCCGGAGAGCGAGGCCATCAGTTGCTCCTCCTCACGATGTGAATCGATGTAGAGGGACTTCCTCAGGCTACTCTGTAGCCAGTGCATGTCTCATAGGATGGCGACACGGGCCTCTAGGGGTGCTTGTAATAGATCTGTAAATCTGTTCTGTAGTGCAATACGTAGTCTGTTAGTGCGCAACGGTGAACTTGGCAACCTTTCGGTGCTTTGTACTAGGAATGTGCTTTTTTACAGCGTTTTTGACAAACTTTGTAAGTGAGCGCCATTCCTGCTCTATCGCCGTATGTGGAGCGTTGTTCATGTTTGTGTTGGTGTTTGTCGTGAGAGTGTTTTTGAAGCCTTCCCAGTCGGCCTAACTGTAACGTAACCGAGGCTCACTGGGGATAAGGATGGGTGAGGTGGAGATGCGAAGGATTAAGGGTATGTGGTCTGAGAGGGTGGGGGCACCGGGTGAGATAGTAGAGTTGAGGAAGAAAGCTCGCTGTTGGGGAACACCAGGTCGGGCTTACCCTGCGATCCATGACCCATGAATGTGGGAAAGTCCGGACCTAGGAACTTCAGCCGGTGAAGTATAGTAAGAGAGTGCAGTTGCCGACTCACTGAGCTGCTGTTGTGCGTTCCAGGGTTCCAAGCAGCATGCCTGCTGTTGAAGTCGCCAATGAAGAAGGTTGGGACTTTGTATGACATCACCTTGGCAATGTCAACAAAGGGGAGGAAGGGGATACGGGGAGGGCGGTAGAGGGTACAGAGGAGGATGGGACCGCGAATGGTGCTCAACTTGATCGCGAGCATCTGCTCATAGTGAAATTGATCAAGTATAGTTGCCTGAAGGGACTTCCTGGCTAAAATACAGACGCCCGAGTGCAAAGCAAGACCCCGACTCCAAGTGTTGAAGCCTTGAATCTTGGGAAGAGAGTCGGGGGCTGGATCACCCATCGAAGTCAAACAAATGACATCAGGACCGTGTCTGGCAATCTCTAACAAGGTGCTGGTCCTTTGTGGGGTCCAGTGACGGACGTTCTGGTAGAACACACGTAAATCCAATATATCCATAGGAATAGTTGGCTTCAGTGAGTCCCACCAACTGGAAGGAGTTTTGAGAGGAAGCTTAGTTAGCCTTAGGGGCTTGGAGGGTTAGCACTTCGCTGTCGGAGGAGGAGGATGCACTATCGTTAGACTGGACAGTGTCTGGAGTAGTGCTGGTGAAGGGGATTATGTCCCGCAGCGTCTCCTTTGTGAGCTTAGTCAGGTTCAACTTAGGCCTCCCAGTCGAGCTGGCACGTGGTATGGCCACGCGGCGCGGGAGCCCGGAGGAGGATTTGTTTGCCCCTGACGAGGAGGAGCGAGGGCTTAGGATTGGGGAGCGTGAGCGGTTGCTACGTTGGTAGGATTCAAGTCTGGATGCCCTGGACTTGGGGCGTGATTGCCTTAGGTTAGGTTCTTGCGCAGCCTTCTTGGGGCAGGTGGAGGAGGAGGAGGTGGAGGAATCGGAGGGAGGTGTGGAGGGAGAGGGGGTGGAAACGGAAGGAAAAACAGAGGGAGCGGTGGTGGGAAGGGTAGGGGCTGGGTGGGGATAGGATGGGTTGTTGGGACCAAAGGGAATAGCCTCTAGGACGTGAGGTGGAATGGGGAAGGCAGGTAAGCCGAGGTGAGTGAGTGCTGTTGACAGCATCTCCTGCACCTGCTCCTTGCTGTTGGACATAAGCATTGCCGAATAGACAATACTCAGAGCAAGCACGTGAGCATCCCTCGCTTGGTTGTATCTTTCGTCTCCAGACGGGCACTGGAGATTACCAACTGCTTCCCCTTCCAAGGTGCTGCTGATAATTGATGCGACCGTATTTGGGATTCCGGTACAGGAAGAGGGCTTACTCGCATCCTGTCGAGAACGCTTGGACTTCGTTCTCTGTGTCCGCTGCTCCTTGGGGGCGCAAGAAGGCTCCTGGTCTGGGGCCGCAGCAGGGGAGCTAGCCCTCCTCTTTACACCTGGGTGGGTTCTGGGTTTGGGGTTGGGGGGTTGAGGGATTTTGCCTTGGGATGGGGAGGAGGGGGTGGAGGAGGAGGGGCGGAGGAGGAGGGGGTGGAGGAGGTCTTGGTTTTGGTTTGAGGCAGAGGATTAGAAGGTTGCGCAGGCAGGGGGCGGGTGTTGGGAGCTGACCTAGCCACCGGTTGTGCGGGCTGCGTTGTGTCAGCTGCCTTTCTCCTTTCCGGGCAGGAGTTGGAGATGGCACTGTGGGTTCCACCACATAGGAGACACGAGTCTCGCAGCTTCGCATTCCCTATACCGATGTCCATCGGAAGCACACTTCAAGCACCTAGTCAGCTTGGGTTGGGGGCAGGATCGGGAATCATGTTTTAGGGAGTAACATATCAGGCATTGCCTTACCTTGAGGTTCTTTACCTCTCTGATTGATGAAGGGGCCAGGTACATGAAACTAATCATGAGTCCTACCTTAAGAATCTTCTCAAGGTCGAACCTAGATTTCATAGATATTCTGACGATGTCAGAGGCCGGAGGCCGGAAGACGTCGACAAAGACAACATCCGTGTTCCTCTCCTTTAAATCACGCAGAATGGCGTCCTTATTTCCAAGCGAGTCAAGGACCATCCTACCCACAAACATGGACGCTCTAACATGAGCATAAGTGGGTGTGACCCTACGGGGAGAGAATCCCAGCTTCTTCAGCCTAATGACAGTCTTCTTCTCGAAGCAGGCGTCGAGACTTCCCTGATCCATCAAGTGGAAGAGGACATTTGCCCCTTCCGTCTGGGCGAAGCGCACAGGAGCACTGCCTATCACACCGCTCAATCGGTTGGCATCGTCAACGAGTGAGATGCCATCCGGGCGTGAGTTGCCTCTCACAAAAACCACTTGGAAATTAGTTCTCATGATGAGGGCGCTTGACGGTAACCCGTATACGAGAATCAGACACGCCAGAGAAGGAAAAAAAGAGAGAGCAGAAGCACCTTCGGAGAAGACGTCTAGTCACGAATTTTCGTTAGGCGCTAAGAGAAGAGGATACAGAAGGCGGGTAGTGTAGTTATGTATTGACTTAATCAAGTCAGACGCTTGTTGCTAGTGTCTTTTGTGTTAATTGTGACCTAGATGCAGACACAGCTAAATGTCTTGTGTTCTTTCTCTTTTCTACGAAAGCACGACTCTGAAAACAGAGAGCGATTACGTGATTTCGGAAGTGTTTGTGTAAGTAAAGTACACCAATGAGTATCAATGGATATTAAGCACTTTTGTGTCTGTGTCTACCCTGAGAGATTTCTTTACTTACGGAGAATAGGCGATGCTATTGAGTTCGTTGGTTGAGTTAAGTGCGAGCACGAGTGTTATGATACAAAGGGCGATGCTAGGGGCAATTGGCGGTGAGCTGGAGCGGAGACGTCCGACTTCTGCGAGCGCTGTGTTGATAGGTACAAGGCAAGATGTACAAGAATATATACAGTGAGAGAGGTACAAAGTGGGAACAAGGGGAGGTGCCTTGCTAAGAGCTTTTGTCAACAACCAATTTGGATAACCTAATTTGCTTAGTTGTAAGTTTATTGTTTCTAATTCTTTATCTAAAATTGAACGCTACAATCAGCCATTATAAGAACTCTTCCCAAACAAAGAACCAGCACAACTGGGATAATAAATGTATAAAGATCCCATACAACCATTTATTGGATGAAGCTTCTCAAATGTTACCACAAGATAAAATTAAATTGGTCTTCAACTATCCTAATAAAAATTTTCATAAAGTAGTAAACATACATCATAGACCCAAATCAGATAACAACCCTGGGGTATATAAACTACCTTGTAAAGATTGTAATGAGGTTTACTGGGGTCAAACTGGTAGGGACCTCAATACCATAGTAAAAGAGCACAAAAACTCTGTTAGGTATGCACAAAACAACTCCGCGGTCTTCCTCCATACATCAACTAAGGATCACCGCATAGATTGGAACAAACCAGAAATAATTTATAAATCCAATTGTAGCTTTAGGAGAAAGATAGTCGAATCTTTCTCATCAAACATTTGCCAAATTTCAACACATCAAAAGGGCAATGGTCACCTGATAGTATTGTCACAATTTTTGAATATTATTGTGACACCCGGCTCGCAGTCTCCCCTTCCCATTTTCTTTCGTCCGATTTCTCCCCGTTTCGGCCCTTCATTCCCTATACTCTGGGGAATTACCAGAGTCCTTAAGACTTCTAGTAGCTACTTCCTGTCCTTTCTCCTTCACCTTATCCTCATCAACTGTTGTGACATTTTGACAACCAATTACAGTGCCTTAACGAAGTGAGAGACTTCTAATTATCTAGAGAAACCCCCCCTCCCTTTAGATTCGTGTTCCCATAGCCTAGCCCAACGGTTTCCGCGCCCAAGCACAAAGCGACCTTGTTCCAGCTTCGTGCGAACCCCCCCCCCCCTGCGCTCTGCCACATATTTGTTTAAGCTAGGCAATTAGAATAATTAGGATCGTATCTAACACGCTCGTGAATAGTGTCTAACTCAAGGAACAATTGGAACTGTGTCATCTTCCACATGAACATTATTCGTAGTACCCTTCAACACTAGTGGCGGGAACGTAGAAGTATTGGCAACGTTGGATGCTAGCTGGCGGGCATTTTTGACCTCACATGCCGCGGGACACAGGTCCGTCTTCACATCGGGTTCAACAAGGGAGGTCGGGCCGCTCATTCTCGGAAGTCCAATCGTGTCCTTTCCTCCCTCATGTGGCTATTAAGGATTTTCATCCTTAAGTGACGATTGTGTATCAAGGGACATCAAACAAGTGATTTAGGTACAGACCCCTCCCGCCGGAACTCCACAAAGTGCAGTGTACGATTGACCAAGAATACGTCGGTGAAGTGTGTTGCTTACAAAGCCCATCTCAGCGCCCGTCCTTAACCATCAAGCTGCTAGGTCGGTCAGTTTCCCGCTCCGATCCACAAAAAACCGTCGCCCCCCGCCCCCACCAGAAGCGGAGCCGCGCCAGTCGGAACTCAGCAGGAGACCGCGCCAATTGAAGACGTCTCCACACGCAAGACACACATTAAGTTAAGGTGTTTTAGTATAAGTTATAGCTAGTATTCGCGCGCAGGGAATAGCTAGGATGTATGTGAAATCCAGTTAATTGTTAACTCACATTGTTAATGACAAGTAGCATAATTCTAGTGTCTAATTATAGAATTAATTAATCCATTAAAACTCACATTAGGAGTTCTGGGTTTCATTAGCCTAGGACGGTTCACTTAATGAGTTGCCCCATCACCTCCCCCCCTCTTTGATTTACATTCACGCTCGCTTTGGAGGGAGCGCGAGTGGTCCCGGATGGTGATACAAATCTCCTGGACTTCGGTTCCCCAACTGCAGTTATCCTCCCCCTCCCTTCATCACTCACTTAAGGTACGTATTACCCACACCCCCTCATCCATCACCTCCTTCCACTGTCCAGGAAATTCGTGTCAATTATTAGAACTTATGCTGTGAATAAATTGTTACCATTCCCGAGTTCGCCCCACCTCGGACATGTGACTTGAGCCACCTCCCCTTGTTCCCACTTTGTACCTCTCTCACTGTATATATTCTTGTAATCTTACCTTGTACCTATCTGCTGAAGAGGACCACAGTAGTGGTCGAAATATACAGTTCGTCTGTTTCTTTTGCTTTGTTTCTCCGATAGTGGGTTATTTAAAACATATATATATATATATATATATATATATATATATATATACTGTATATGTATATATATATATATACACATATACATATATATATATATATATATATATGTATATATCCTCGGCAATTTACATTTATTATTTCGAACTATGTGTTCTTGTCATTATTTGCACTTCATGTACATTGATTTATTGCCAAATAAAGTCTATCTATCTATCTATCTATCTATACATATATTATATATATATATATATATATATATATTTATATCCATATATATACAGTCACTATCCGAGTTACGACGTACGCGAGTTACGACCACCCGTACTTACGACCACATCTAGCAGATGCCTAATATGAGTTTACTGTACATGTCTGGCAGCCCAGTGCGTAAGATTGTTGTGGCAACCGGCATCGCGTACGGCAGTTATGGCAGAGATGGAAAAGTTGCTATACACGTGGTTGGAAGATAATAGGCAAAGAAATGTGAGAGTGACGTTGCAAGCAGTGCAAAGTAAGGCTACAAGTTAATTTCACATGTTGAAAGAACGTGCAGGTGAAGAATACGCTTCACATGAGTTCATAGTGAGTGCTGGGTGGTTTCGTTGCTTTCGAGAGCGTTACCAGGTTCACCACGTGTTGTCGAAAGGTGAGGCTGCTAGCAGTGATGCGCCTGCAGCTATGGCATTTGTGGAAGAGTTTGATAAATTATGGATGAAGGATATTTACGTACTTACGACCACGTCTAGCTGATGCCTATTATGAGTTTACTAATACGAATACACTATAATAAGTATTTTCTTTCTTCAACTTACCATATCATATTAACAACTAAGCAACTGAAAACAATACTGTATACAAAGGATTACAAAGGATTACAAAGGCGGAGCATGCCGACAGGAGACCTTTTGATCCATATCTAGGTCGGATGCGAAAAAAAATCATATCAATAATAAAATAATAGATAAAAACTATAATAATGTAAATAACAAATAAAATACATAAATAAATGCATAGGTATAGTTAAATAATAAACAAACAGGTAAATAGTAAATAATAATAAATTGACATATAACTAATAATAAATTAAAATCAGACAGACAAATGATAACAAAACAAAAACAAATAATATAAGATAAATTATAATCATTACAGCATCTTACTTAGGTATTTATCTAAATGATTCTTAAAGCTTCGAACTGAACTACATTGCACTACCTGTGCAGGAAGTTTATTCCATTCATTAACTACACGGTTGACAAAGTTGTTTCTACCCACTTCCAAATTGAATCTATTTCCGGACAGTTTGAGACCATTGTTTCTTGTCTGATTTTCATTCAATGTGAAAATTTTGTCACTTTTGATGTTGTCAATTCCCTTTAAAATCTTAAAAACCTGTATCAAGTCACCTCTGAGTCTACGCTTTTTTAGGGAAAACAGATTCATGTGCTTTAGTCGATTTTCGTATGATTTATTTTTGATATTTGGAATCAGTTTTGTGGCTCGCCGTTGTACTTTTTCCAGTCTGTCAATGTCTTTAATGAGATTCGGTGACCATACGGAAACAGCATATTCCAAATATGGACGAACTAACGATTTATATAGCTTGTTAATGAGTGATGGACTTTTGAAATCAAAAGATCGCGCAATCAGTCCTAGAATCTTATTTGCTTTCTCAGAGGCTGAAATACACTGCTTGGATGATTTGAGGTCGTTACTGATAATTACGCCGAGATCTTTTTCACTATCCACTTTTGTTAACGAATTTTCAAATAACTTGTAATCGTACTTACTGTTATTTTTACCTATGTGCATTACCTTGCATTTACTTGTGCTAAATTTCATTAGCCACTTTTCAGACCATTGCTGTAATTGATCTAAATCTTCTTGAATATCTAATTGGTTTGAGTGATCATTTGCCACTCCGCACATTTTTGTATCATCAGCAAATTTGGAAACAGTAGATTTTAGTCCATGGTCTATATCATTTATATATACTATGAATAGAAGTGGCCCAAGAACGGAACCCTGAGGAACTCCACTTGTAACATTTTTCCATCCAGAAGTTTTTCCATTTAAAACAACTCTCTGTTTTCGACCATTCAACCAATTACTAGTCCAACTTAATAGGCTACCACTTATTCCGTGTAAAGCTAATTTAGTAAGTAGTCTTTCGTGTGGGACGGTATCAAAAGCTTTTGCAAAGTCTAGATATATTAAATCTATATTGTTTCTTTTGTCATAATTCGAGATAACTGTATTGTAGAATTCGAGTAAGTTAGTCACGCAAGAACGTTTCCGTCTGAAACCATGCTGGCTATCATTTATCAAACGGTTACTTTCTAAATGATGTTCGATAGCATCTCTAATGATAGTTTCCATTATTTTTCCTACGATTGAAGTCAAACTTATAGGCCTATAGTTACTTGGTTTCTTTTTGTCACCTTTTTTGAATATGGGAGTAACGTTAGCTAGCTTCCATTCTCTTGGGATATCTCCGGATATGATGGATTTCTTGAAAATAATTTCTAATGGAACAACAATCTAATTTTTCATTTCCTTTAAGATTCTTGGATGCCAACCGTCAGGCCCTGGTGTTTTATTAACTTTGAGTTTGTCTATACACCTTTTAATTTTTTCTTTTGTTATATTTACCGTAGTGAGTAAGTTTACCCTAGACTTTTCACAGGTTTCAGTTTGGAATTCACTTTGAGGTGTTTCGTTAACGAATACCGAGCTAAAATAATTGTTAAAGATATTACACATTCCTTCATTTGAATATTCAAGTTGACCGTCAGCAGATAATAGTGGACCAATGTGATTCCTAACAACCTTTTTATCTCTAATGTAACCATAGAATTATTTGGGATTCTCTTTGGATTTATCAGCGATGTTCATTTCGTATTGTCGCTTTCTTTTTCTTATTGTCTTTTTTAAATCTCTCTGTATTGATACATAACTTTCATAGTCATTAGATGCGCCCGAGCACTCATATTTCTTATAAGCCTGTCTCTTTTTAGCAATACTTTTTTTCAGTTTCTTTGTCGAGCCACTTTGGGCGAGCCTGATTTGGGGGACGTCTGTAGGAGAGAACTGTAGGAGAGAAGCCAAACGCAGAGTAAGGGATCCAATGTTTTTAACGTTTCGCCCACCAGGGCTTCTTCAGAAATAACCTAGTGGACAAACATCTGACTCCTTATATAACCCGAGCTTGCGGGGAGAAACGAACATGGAACTGGTGTTAAAAAAAAAAAAAAAAAAAAAAAAAAAAAGACTGAACAACTTCACACCAGGCTTAATGACCCCCTTATGGATCGATAGCCATAAAAAAGTCCACTATGTTATTTCGGGAGAAGCCCTGCTGGGCGCAACGTTAAATTGGATCCCATACTCTGCGTTTGGCTTCTCTCCTACAGTGCTGTTGCAGTCGTTGCTGCTTTTACTCAATGCTGTATACCAAGATAAAAGTACTGTACCTATATCTCACACTTAGAATGGATTGAAATGGACGAAAAAAATAGATCTTAAAATTCACATATATTTAGAGTACATACAACAATTGAAGAATTACGAAAAAATTATTAAAAGTAAACTACAATTTAAAAAACTTAAAAATGTGTGTGTGTGTGTGTGTGCGTGTGTGTGTGTGTGTGTGTGTGTGTGTGTGTGTGTGTGTGTGTGTGTGTATACAGGTATAGTATATACATACAGTACCTGCATACGTACAGATACTGAAATACAGTACAATATTAAAACATTAAAAAAATAGAAAAAAAATAGAAAAATGAACATTGATAAATAAACAGTAAACAGCTTGTATTTAATAGAAAAAAAAAAAGATTGTTACTATAAACTTAGAACCTATCATGTCCATCCTAGAGGATCCCTCGTGTCATTTTTCCGACTTACGACCAATCCGACTTACGACTGGTTGGTCGGGACCTATCTAGGTCGTAACTCGGATATTGGCTGTATATATATATATATATATATATATATATATATATATATATATATATATGTGTGTGTGTGTGTGTGTGTGTGTGTGTGTGTGTGTGTGTGTGTGTGTGTGTATTTACCTAGTTGTATTTACCTAGTTTTATTTTACGGGAAGGGGAGCTATGCTCGTGGTGTCCCGTCTTCATATCTCATTTTATCTAAACTATTTTTAAATTCATGTATTGTTTTTGCACACACCACTTTCTCATCTAACTTGTTCCAACTGTCTATTACTCTGTGAGGAAAGCTGTTCTTTTTCAAATCTCTTCTATAGCTGTCTTTTTTTTATTTTATTTCCGTGTCCTCTTGTATTTCTGTCATCCCATTTGATCAGATTCTCTCTATCAGTAATTTCTATGCCTTTCATGATTCTGTAAATAGCATCAAATCTCCTCTCTTCTTTGCTCTAGTGTCTGTAGTTCAAGTTTTTCTAGTCTCTCTTCATGTGATAGTTTTGAGAGTGTTGGTGCCAATTTTGTAATTGCTCTTTGTATTCTTTCAAGTTTTTTTATACATTTTTTTGTACTTGGTGACCATATCGTTGCTGCATATTCCAATCTTGGTCTTATCAGGGTGATTAGGATTTTCTTCACCATTTCTTCATCCATGTATGTAAATGCCACTTTGATTGCTCTTATTAAATTATAAGTTTCTCCAAAAATCTTATTTATATGTTTCTCAGGTGACATATTATTCATAACAATGACTCCCAGGTCCTCATTTTTTTTTTTTTTTTTTTATTCCTTCTTCTCCCAATTTATATGCTCCTGTTATTCTGTTTTTACTTTTTCCAAATTCCATTATACTACACTTTTTTGTATTGAACTCCATCTCCCACTTCCTACTCCATTCCTGTACTTTATTTAGATCTCTCTGTAGTGATTCACAATCTTCTTCATTTTTCACTCTTCTCAGTAGTTTTGCATCATCTGCAAAGAAGCTCATATAGCTTTCAATTCCTTCATCCATATCATTAATATATATAGCAAACATTATTGGGGCCAGAACTGTTCCCTGCGGAACACCGCTTATTACTTCATCCCATTTTGAGTGCTGGTTTCTTATCACTACTCTCATTTTTCTTTCTTGCAAAAAGTCTTCCATCCAATTTAGTAATTTGCCCTGTATTCCTCCTTCAGTTTCTAATTTCTTAAGCAACTTCTTATGTGGTACTTTGTCAAAAGCTTTCTTTAGGTCTAGAAATGCACAGTCCGCCCATCCATCTCTTACTTGTATTATATCTATTAGCCTTGAATAGAAACATATTAAATTGGTGACGCATGATCGTCCTTGTCTGAATCCAAATTGCCTTGGATTTAACACTTTTTTTTTCTAAATATTTTACCCATCTACTTTTGATAATTCTTTCACAAATTTTTGCTATTGTACTTGTTAGAGAGACTGGTCTATAGTTGGTAGGTTCTTCTTTATTTCCTCCTTTATATATAGGTACTATATTTGCTTTTTTTCCAATCTTCTGGAACTTTTCCTTCTTTCAAGGAACTGTTTAGTATGCTATGTATTTTGTCTGCCAGTTCATTCCTGCATTCCTTCAGTATCCAGTTTGCTATTTCATCTGGTCCATGCGATTTTCTGACATCAAGATTACTCAAGTGTGTTAATATTTCATTCTTTGTTACTTCTATTTCTTCCCTAGGGGGGACTTTCTCTTTCCATTCTTTCTCTTCAGGTTGTATGTTCTCCCTTGTAAACACTGATTTAAAATGTTTGTTCATAATTTCCGCCATTTCCATTTCCTCAGTGTATTCAACTCCCTCTTGTCTTAATTTCTCCAAGTCTTGTTTGTTTTTCAGTTTATTGTTTACAAATCTGTAGAATAGTTTTGGTTGATCTTTACACTTTTCTATGATATCTTTTTCATATTTTCTCTTTTCCTCTCTGCACGTTTGTACATATTCATTTCTATAACAGGTATATATTTTCCATTTTTCAGGTCTTCTGTCTTTTTTCCATCTGGTCCAGGCTTTGTCTCTTTTGTCTTTTAACTCCCTACAATTTTTGTTGTACCAGCATTTTACATATTCTTTTTCTTGTTTTTGTCTTGGGACATACTTTTCCACTCCTTTTTTGTAATATTTTGTCAAAATATTCCATTTCTCTTCTACTGTTGTTTCTTCTTTGTATATTTCTTCCCAGTTTCCTTTTGAAAGAATTCTCTTATTTTATCAAAGTTTGTTTTTTCATACATCATTCTTCCTTTTCTATATTGTTCATTTCTTTTCATATATTTTTCTTCATTAAGTTCCAGTTCAATCAATATGTGGTCACTTTTACTTATTGGTGTTTTATATTCAATTTTGTCCACTATTCTAGGTTCAGATGTAATTATTAGGTCTAGTCTCGATGGCTCTTCTTCATTTCTATACCTAGTGTTCTCCTGTATCCATTGTGTCATTGTATGGTCAGTAACCATCTCAAGTAGAGCGTTTCCCCATGAGCCGTCTCCACCCTTTACTGTCATTTCTTCCCAGCAGATTTCTTTGCAATTAAAGTCGCCCATCATAACTATTCTTCCTCCATCTTCCATTATCTTGTTTAATGCTATCTTTGTGTCCTCTAACATACTTTTATGTTCACTCTCTTCCCATGAGGCTGTTTTCGGAGGCACATAATTTATCACAAACTTTCTGCTCTTCTTATCTCTGTCTTCTACTTCCATCATTATCATCTCTACTGTATTCTTTCCATATGTGACACACCTCACGTTTATATCCTTCTTAGTCAGGAACATAACTCCACCCCCTTCCTTTTTCACTCTGTTTCTAATCCAATAATTATATGCATCATGTCCTACACTGTTGGGTGGTAGTGGACCTTTTAATTTTGTTTCTACAATTCCCATTATGTCTGGTTCTTTTTCCTTCAAATAATCATTCAGCTCATTCAATCCTGTTATTAATCCATCTATATTTGTGTAAGACACTCTTAGTTTTCTGCCACTTCCATTGTGTTCTCTGTTTTCCTTTTGTTTTTCTCTTGTATGTCGACTTTCTTTAGTTTCATATTCACTACTCTCCAATAGAATCTCTCTTTTTCTGACTCCGTTCTTTTCTCGTTTTTTTCCTTAGCTTCAAGTCTTTTCTGTTTTTCTTCCTCTCTTTCCTCTTTATTCATTTCCCTTTTTATCCATACCTTTTTATATTGTTCACTTGTTGCTAGTTTCCCTGTTTTGGATAAGATATTCTCTGCCGTCGTTTGTGACCTGAATTTAATCTTAATTGGTCTGGTCTTGTCTGTACTATATTTCCCGAGCCTGAATTTCTCTTCGATTTGTTTAATTATTTCTGGTTCATCTTCCTGAACTAATTCTAGTAAATTTCTTACTTTTTCATTTTCCTCTTTGATTCTTGTGGTTCTATCTGGGTTATGTTTCTCTTCCATTCCTAATATAATTATACATTTCTTTTTGTCTGCTAAGTCTCTTACTATATTCTCCTTCTGTCTCATCACTTTAATAACTGAGTCTTCAGTTTGTTCATTCATTTGCTGTCTGATTATGTCAGTGAATGCAACTTTGCTATTTTCTTGGATTTTTTTCCAACCCTCCTTGTTCTCCTTATTATTCTCCTTTAAGACTTTATTCTCTTCTTTTACTTCTTTTAACTGTTTTTTTATTTCTTCAATTTCCTTAGTTAAGTTTTTGTTCGCCTTCTCTAGTTCTTCCAATTTTTCAACTCTCTGCACAATGTTGTTAACGTGACCGAACCTAAATTCCCAGTGCTCGATCATCTTATCGAGCTTCTCTTCTAGTCTTGTTAATCGGGGGGGTGGGGGTTGTGTCCCCCCCACCCTCTTTAAATCCCTGGAAAATATTCTCATCACTTTCTACTGTATTGCTCTTATCTATACTTCTAATCTTTACATTTTTGTTAGACATTTCATCATCGCTAAATTGGTCCGGCCCTCGTTTGTTTAGATTTCGTCTGCCTGCCTGGGCCAAGTCCTCACCTTCCTCATTTCCTTCCATTTCCCTCAGTAATCCCTCCCCTTCTCCTTTTTCCTTACTTTCCCTACACCACGAGCAATTTCCCCCCACCCTGTAAATACAATAGGTACTTCCTTTGCTTTGGGATCCACGAAATTTCACTTTTTCTTCAGAACGTCCTCTAAGCCGTCCGTTCGTTGAAGTGTGTGTGTGTGTATTTACCTAGTTGTATTTACCTAGTTGTATTTTACGGGAAGGGGAGCTATGCTCGTGGTGTCCCGTCTTCATATCTCATTTTATCTAAACTATTTTTAAATTCATGTATTGTTTTTGCACACACCACTTTCTCATCTAACTTGTTCCAACTGTCTATTACTCTGTGAGGAAAGCTGTTCTTTTTCAAATCTCTTCTATAGCTGTCTTTTTTTATTTTCTTTCCGTGTCCTCTTGTATTTCTGTCATCCCATTTTATCAGATTCTCTCTATCAGTAATTTCCATGCCTTTCATGATTCTGTAAATAGCTATCAAATCTCCTCTCTCTCTTCTTTGCTCTAGTGTCTGTAGTTCAAGTTTTTCTAGTCTCTCTTCATATGATAGTTTTGAGAGTGTTGGTGCCAATTTTGTAATTGCTCTTTGTATTCTTTCAAGTTTTCTTATACATTTTTTGTACTTGGTGTCCATATCGTTGCTGCATATTCCAATCTTGGTCTTATCAGGGTGATTAGGATTTTCTTCACCATTTCTTCATCCATGTATGTAAATGCAACTTTGATTGTTCTTATTAAATTATAAGTTTCTCCAAAAATCTTATTTATATGTTTCTCAGGTGACATATTATTCATAACAATGACTCCCAGGTCCTTCTCATTTTTTACTTTTTTTTTTTTTCCTTCCTCTCCCAATTTATATGTTCCTGTTATTCTTGACCAATCTTGGTCTTATCAGAGTGATTAGAATTTTCTTCACCATTTCTTCATCCAGGTATGTAAATGCTACATTGATTGTTCTTATTATATTATAAGTTTCTCCAAAAATCTTATTCATATGTTTCTCAGGTGACATATTATTCATAACAATGACTCCCAGGTCCTTCTCATTTTTTACTTTTTTTATTCCTTCTTCTCCCAATTTATATGCTCCTGTTATTCTGTTTTTGCTTTTTCCAAATTCCATTATACTACACTTTTTTGTATTGAACTCCATCTCCCACTTCCTACTCCATTCCTGTACTTTATTTAGATCTCTCTGTAGTGATTCACAATCTTCTTCAGTTTTCACTCTTTTCAGTAGTTTTGCATCATCTGCAAAGAAGCTCATATAGCTTTCAATTCCTTCATCCATATCATTAATATATATAGCAAACATTATTGGGGCCAGAACTGTTCCCTGCGGAACACCGCTTATTACTTCATCCCATTTTGAGTCTTTGTCTCTTATCACTACTCTCATTTTTCTTTCTTGCAAAAAGTCTTCCATCCAATTTAGTAGTTTGCCCTGTATTCCTCCTTCAGTTTCTAATTTCTTAAGCAACTTCTTATGTGGTACTTTGTCAAAAGCTTTCTTTAGGTCTAGAAATGCACAGTCCGCCCATCCATCTCTTTCTTGTATTATATCTATTAGCCTTGAATAGAAACATATTAAATTGGTGACGCATGATCGTCCTTGTCTGAATCCAAATTGCCTTGGATTTAGCACGTTGTTTTTTTCTAAATATTTTACCCATCTACTTTTGATAATTCTTTCACAAATTTTTGCTATTGTACTTGTTAGAGAGACTGGTCTATAGTTGGTAGGTTCTTCTTTATTTCCTCCTTTATATATAGGTACTATATTTGCTTTTTTTCAATCTTCTGGAACTTTTCCTTCTTTCAAGGAACTGTTTAGTATGCTATGTATTTTGTCTGCCAGTTCATTCCTGCATTCTTTCAAAATCCAGTTTGCTATTTCATCTGGTCCATGCGATTTTCTGACATCAAGATTACTCAAGTGTGTTAATATTTCATTCTTTGTTACTTCTATTTCTTCCATAGTGTAGTATAGTGTACTGAGCATAGGACTAATGTGAACTAGTGCAAGGGTGGTGTACTGCGTGCCCGACTCGCAGACGCCTCCCACTACAAGGACCCCTTTCATACTTTATACAAAGCCCCCCTGTATGTATGCGCGCCTACGGCGCCCAATGCCTTCGCCCACGGGCAGTTGCTCTATAGATTCCTTGGGCACTAGACGTGCCCCCTCTGTACGCATAACCTACCGATCAATAAACCCCCGAACCACACAACTTGTTTCACTGCTGCCCTTGCAACATGCTTGCGAAGATGGCGCAGTGAGTAGGATCTTGCAATTGCAAGCAACCTTGCAAGCAACCTTGCACTTTGCAGCGGTGGAACACAAGTGCGATTCGGTGCGGTTCGGCAATCGGCGGCGTACAAGTGAACGAGTGCCAATACGTGACAATACGCGATCCGGTGGTGCTAACGTGAACGTGGCGTTGCAGGAACCCTGCAATAGTGTGCACGTCGAACCGTGCAGTATCGCGCGGTTCAGTTCAGCAGTGGAGAATCGAACAAAGGGGTCCTTCATTCCAACCCCTTGGATACAGCGCTCTGGCAGAGCGCCCCCCTCCCTCGACGCGACCGTGACCCACTTAGTGAGAGCGATTACGTCACACCACGCCCAGCGTTCTCGCGCAGGCCGCACCCCCCAAACCCGGCCCATGGCACAAAGGAGCGATTCACCCACGTCACAAGACAGTGACGTCGAATATCACGCCCCGCCCGCGCTCACGCCAAACGTGATGCTTCCACGGGACGACAGCGACGACGCCGTGCAACGCCTAGCGGCGAGCGTGGCGGTGGCACGAGAGGAACGGAGGGAAGACCGCGCGAGGATGGACCAAATGGCGGAAACCCTTCAACAACTCCTGACCCTCGTCGCCCGCGCGCCCACCCCTCCGTCGGGCCCTCCGCCGGCTTTGTCCGCCCCGGCCCCTCCTGACGCCGGAACGACGCCCGCCCCTATGCCGCCGGGCAACCTGACGGTCCCACGCCCGCCACCGTTGCAGGCCGACGCCCACTTCCAGTCGTTCCTGTCGTGGCGCCACGGTTGGACCGACTACGCCGCCATGGCTGGCGTCAATAGGATGCCGCACGACATCCAGCTTATCCAGCTCAGATCGTGCTTATCCCTCGAAGTACAGGCGCTTCTGCGGAACTCATTGGACATCCCCCACGACACCCCACTCTCGGCCGACGGGGTGCTCGACCGGCTGCAATCCCATCTCCGAGACTCGCGAGCCGAGGCCCTCCGCCGCCGTGACCTGTTCCGATGCAGGCAAGAGTACGGCGAGCCCTTTAATGACTTCTACGGCCGTGTCATGGACAAGGCCCGAGAGTTCGACCTGTGTGCCGTAGGCGGCGCCGCTTGCGCGGAGGCCCAGATGAAAACGATCGTATTCATGGGCGTCCGGGACGAGGATCTCGCACAGCGCATCAGCTCTCTCCCCACAACTGCGACACTGCAGGAGGTAGTGACCCACTGCCGCTCGCACGAGTCGGCAAGGGAGTCAGTCTCGGGCCGCCAGGACGACCCGCAGGTGCGCGCCTTCTCGGCTTATAAAAGTGCTCAACGCCCGGCGCGCGCATCCCCACCTCAACTGCCTCCCGCACCCTCCTCGCGACCTGGCGACACCTGCCCCAATTGCGGGACCAAGGGACACCGCCCTCACACCCGCCAATGCCCCGCCAGGAACGCCCGATGCCGTGTCTGCGGCACGACGGGTCATTGGGAGAAATATTGCAAGTCGTCCGAGGATCAGGACGAGAATTACCACGGGCCGCCAAGCCCCGGCGCCCCTGGGAAGGCTGGAGCATGCCGACAGGTGTCCGACGGCTCCGGCCGCTCCCCGACAACTGTCAGCATTCGCATACGCTTCAGGAACGTGTCCTCGAGCTTGCATATGCTGCCGGACACGGGCGCGGACGTCACAGTGATAGGTGCACGGCACCTAGGCGAGATGGGGATATCTACGGCTAGCTTGCAGCCGCCAACCTCAGCGCCGACGTACATGGCCGACGGATCCAGGATGCCCCCCGCCGTGGGACGCTTCCAGGCCACTCTGACTCTCGGCGACAGGAGCTGCACCGCCGACATACGGGTTCACAAAGGGGTCAAAACCCCGCTCCTCTCTTTCGGCCACTGTCGGGAGTTGGCTATAATCCCGCCCGACTTCCCGAAGCCTATCCTCGAAGTGACGTACGCAAACAGGTGCGCCGCGCTAACACTTACCCCTGACAGCTCGCCAGCCGCCGCCCGCGACTACTTCCTACGGGAATTCAGCGACGTGCTGGTCTCCAAGGATGACCTCCGCTTCAAACCCCTAGGGAAGATGGTGGGTCCCCCCATGCGAATCCACCTGAAGGCCGACGCGGTGCCCTTCGCCATCCACACGCCCAGGCCGATACCGTTCGCGTTCCGGGATCAAGTGAAGGAAGAACTTGACTCGATGGTACAACAAGGTATCATCACACCTGTCGGCGACGAACCTTCGGAATGGTGCCACCCAATGGTCCTTGTGGCCAAGAATAAGGGCGTACGCATCACGGTCGACCTGACGAAACTCAATTCTCAGGTAACGCGCCCCACGCACCCCTCGCCCACGCCGTTTACCGCGGTCCGCAGCGTCACCCCCTCCGCGAGGTTCTTCACGACGGCGAACGCCCTACACGGTGTCTGGCAGATAGACCTCTCAGAAGAGGACCAGCATCTGACCACGTTCATCACCCCGTATGGACGGTACAAGCACTGCCGGGGACCTATGGGCTTCGCAGCCACCGGCAATGCCTACTACTTCCGGGGAGATGCAGCTCTGCAAGGCGTGGCCAACTGTGTTAAGGTGGTGGATGATATCCTCCTGTTCGACGACGACCTCCCCTTCCACTTCCGGAGGATCCACCACATGCTTACCAGATGCCGCGACCACGGCATCGCCCTTAACAAGGAGAAATTCACAGTCGCCGCCCCCAGTGTCAGCTTCTGTGGCTACCGCCTCTCCGCCGACGGCATATCCGCCGACGAGGACAAGGTCAGTGCCATAAGGGACTTTCCCACGCCCGCCAACTTGACCGACCTCCGCTCATTCATGGGCTTGGTGAACCAGCTGGCCGACTTCACCCCGGCCATAACGGCGGCGGCTCAACCCCTACGGCCTCTGTTGAGTCCTAAGCGCTCATTCACCTGGACCCCGGATCACGACAAGGCTTTCGCCGACGTCAAGCGAGCCCTGTCGTCACCGCCCGTGCTGGCGCCCTTCGACCCCGCCCTGCCGGTGGTACTGCAGACGGATGCCTCGCGCCTTTACGGCATCGGGTACGCCCTCCTCCAGGATCACGGCCAGGGACACCTGCGCCTCGTCCAGTGTGGCTCGCGGTTCCTGACGGACGCCGAAACCCGCTACGTCACGATTGAACTGGAAATGCTCGCTGTCACGTGGGCCACATCCAAATGCAAACTGTACCTGTTTGGAGTGCCCCACTTCACGCTGATGACGGACCATCGTCCACTCATCCCGATCCTCAACTCATACACCCTCGACGCCGTCGAGAACCCCCGCCTACAGCGGCTCAAGGAGAGGCTCTCGCCCTTCGTCTTCACGGCGAAATGGTGCGCAGGGAAGCAGCTCTGCATACCCGACGCCCTCTCACGGGCCCCGGTCTCCCGCCCCACGCCGGAGGACGAGACCGACTGCGACAAGGACGCCGCGCATGTCAGGAGCGTTGTCGCCAGCAGCGCCGGCGCCCACGAGGACGGCCCGACGCCCGACGCCGACAGGGCACTCCAGGAACTCCGGGCCGCGGCGCGAGCGGACCCTGCCTACGGTCACCTGCTTACCTGCATGTCCTCCGGGTTCCCGTCCAATCGCCTCGCCCTACCCAGCTCCGTCCTCCCGTATTGGAAGCTCCGCGACGCCCTCTCCGCCGACGGGGATCTGGTGCTCTACGGCCAGCGTATTGTGGTCCCCGCCGCCCTACGGAAGCGTACACTGGCTCGCCTCCACGATAGCCACCGTGGCACGGAAGCCACCAAGCGCCGGGCTCGACAAACCGTCTTCTGGCCCGGCATTGACTCCGACATCAAGAGCACGGTAGAAGCCTGCGAACCGTGTCAGGTGCTTCGCCCCAGCCAACAGCAAGAACCCCTGCTGTGCGACGACCGCCCCACACGGCCCTTCGAATCCGTGTCTGCCGACTTCTTTCACGTCGCAGGAAAGTCGTTCTTGGTTATAGCGGACAGACTCTCGGGTTGGCCAGTCATCGTGCCCTGCGGTCAGGACACGACGGCTACCCGAGTCATCCGGAAGTTCTGCTGCTACTTCCGGGAGGTTGGCGTTCCCCTCCGCCTTCGCACCGATGGTGGCCCTCCATTTACCAGCGCTGAGTTCAACCGTTTCACGGAACGCTGGGGCGTCCACCATTCGGTCACCTCCCCGAACTACCCCCAGTCTAATGGACACGCCGAAGCTGCAGTCAAGGCAGCTAAGCACCTCATCCTTAAGACCGCGCCCAATGGCAACATCGACTGCGAGGAGTTCGACCGCGGTCTCCTCGAACTACGGAACACCCCGTCTCTGGCCGGCCGCTCACCTGCCCAGGTCCTCTTCGGGCGCCCCCTCCGGACATGCGTCCCGGCCCACCCGAAATCCTTCTCGCCCGAATGGCAGGCTCGCTCAGAAGAATGCGATCGCAAGGCCGCGGCCTACGCCGCCCAGACGACCCGGCGATACGACGAGCACGCCCGGCCCCTCCCTGCCCTGGCCGTCGGCCAGCACGTGCGGATTCAGGACCGCACGTCCCTTCGGTGGGACAAGGTCGGCGTGATCATGGGCCGTGGCAGGTCCAGGGACTACGAACTTCGCCTACCGAGTGGTCGAATTTGGTGGCGCAATCGGCGCCATCTCCGTCCGGTGGCACCGCCCCCCGACGCCACCGCCGCGCCCCTCCCCTCGCGCGCGGACCCCCCTACCCCTCGCCGCTCGCTTCGGCTCGCGGGCGTTCCTGCCGCCCGCGTCGCCTCTGCAAGCGCGGTAGGGGGGGGGGAGGTGTAGTATAGTGTACTGAGCATAGGACTAATGTGAACTAGTGCAAGGGTGGTGTACTGCGTGCCCGACTCGCAGACGCCTCCCACTACAAGGACCCCTTTCATACTTTATACAAAGCCCCCCTGTATGTATGCGCGCCTACGGCGCCCAATGCCTTCGCCCACGGGCAGTTGCTCTATAGATTCCTTGGGCACTAGACGTGCCCCCTCTGTACGCATAACCTACCGATCAATAAACCCCCGAACCACACAACTTGTTTCACTGCTGCCCTTGCAACATGCTTGCCAAGACATAGGGGGGACTTTCTCTTTCCATTCGTTCTCTTCAGGTTGTATGTTCTCCCTTGTAAACACTGATTTAAAAAGTTTGTTCATAATTTCCGCCATTTCCATTTCCTCAGTGTATTCAACTCCCTCTTGTCTTAATTTCTCCAAGTCTTGTTTGTTTTTCAGTTTATTGTTTACAAATCTGTAGAATAGTTTTGGTTGATCTTTACACTTTTCTATGATATCTTTTTCATATTTTCTCTTTTCCTCTCTGCACGTTTGTACATATTCATTTCTATAACAGGTATATATTTTCCATTTTTCAGGTCTTCTGTCTTTTTTCCATCTGGTCCAGGCTTTGTCTCTTTTGTCTTTTAACTCCCTACAACTTTTGTTGTACCAGCATTTTACATATTCTTTTTCTTGTTTTTGTCTTGGGACATACTTTTCCACTCCTTTTTTGTAATATTTTGTCAAAATATTCCATTTCTCTTCTACTGTTGTTTCTTCTTTGTATATTTCTTCCCAGGTTTCCTTTTGAAAGAATTCTCTTATTTGATCAAAGTTTGTTTTTTCATACATCATTCTTCCTTTTCTATATTGTTCATTTCTTTTCATATATTTTTCTTCATTAAGTTCCAGTTCAATCAATATGTGGTCACTTTTACTTATTGGTGTTTTATATTCAATTTTGTCCACTATTCTAGGTTCAGATGTAATTATTAGGTCTAGTCTCGATGGCTCTTCTTCATTTCTATACCTAGTGTTCTCCTGTATCCATTGTGTCATTGTATGGTCAGTAATCATCTCAAGTAGAGCGTTTCCCCATGAGCCGTCTCCACCCTTTACTGTCATTTCTTCCCAGCAGATTTCTTTGCAATTAAAGTCGCCCATCATAACTATTCTTCCTCCCTCTTCTATTATCTTGTTTAATGCTATCTTTGTGTCCTCTAACATACTTTTATGTTCACTCTCTTCCCATGAGGCTGTTTTTGGGGGCACATAATTTATCACAAACTTTCTGCTCTTCTTATCTCTGTCTTCTACTTCCATCATTATCATCTCTACTGTATTCTTTCCATATGTGACACACCTCACGTTTATATCCTTCTTAGTCAGGAACATAACTCCACCCCCTTCCTTTTTCACTCTGTTTCTAATCCAATAATTATATGCATCATGTCCTACACTGTTGGGTGGTAGTGGACCTTTTAATTTTGTTTCTACAATTCCCATTATGTCTGGTTCTTTTTCCTTCAAATAATCATTCAGCTCATTCAATCCTGTTATTAATCCATCTATATTTGTGTAAGACACTCTTAGTTTCTGCCACTTCCATTGTGTTCTCTGTTTTCCTTTTGTTTTTCTCTTGTATGTCGACTTTCTTTAGTTTCATATTCACTACTCTCCAATAGAATCTCTCTTTTTCTGACTCCGGTCTTTTCTCGTTTTTTTCCTTAGCTTCAAGTCTTTTCTGTTTTTCTTCCTCTCTTTCCTCTTTATTCATTTCCCTTTTTAGCCATACCTTTTTATATTGTTCACTTGTTGCTAGTTTCCCTGTTTTGGATAAGATATTCTCTGCCGTCGTTTGTGACCTGAATTTAATCTTAATTGGTCTGGTCTTATCTGTACTATACTTTCCGAGCCTGAATTTTTCCTCAATTTCCTTCATAATTTCTGGTTCGTCTTCCTGAACTAATTTTAGTAAACTGCTTACTTTTTCATTTTCCTCATTGGTTCTTGAGGTTCTATCTGGGTTATGTTTCTCTTCCATTCCTAATATAATTATACATTTCTTTTTATCAGCTAAGTCTCTTACTATATTCTCCTTCTGTCTCATCACTTTAATAACTGAGTCTTCAGTTTGTTTTCTCATTTGCTGTTTAATTATGTCAGTAAATGCATCTTTACTGTTTTCTTGAATTGCCTTCCATCCCTCTCTGTTTTCTTTATTATTCATCTTTAACTCTTCATTCTCCCTTTTTTACTTCTTTTAACTGTCTTTTTAGGTCTTCTATTTCTTTAGTTAAGTTTTTGTTCGCCTTCTCTAGTTCTTCCAATTTTTCAACCCTCTGTACAATGTTGTTAACATGACCGAACCTACGCTCCAAGTCCTCGATCATCTTATCGACCTTCTCTTCTAGTCTTGTCAGTCGGGGGGGGGGGGGGTTGTGTCCCCCCACCCTCTTTAAATCCCTGGAAAATATTCTCATCACTTTCTACTGTATTGCTCTTATCTATACTTCTAATCTTTACATTTTTATTAGACATTTCATCGTCACTCAGCTGGTCGGGGGGCCGTTTGTTTACCTTTCGCCTGTCTGCCTGGGCCAAGTCTTCTCCTTCCTCATTTCATTCCATTTCCCTCAGTAATCCCTCCCCTTCTCCTCTTTCCCTACTTTCCCACTATCCCACGAGCAATCCCCCCCCTGCAAATACAATAGGCACTTCTCTTTGCTTTGGGATCCACGAAACTTCAATTTTCTTCAGAACGTCTTCTAAGCCGTCCGTTCGTTGAAGTGTGTGTGTATTCACCTCGGATCTGCTGCAGCCTCTTTTCGAGACAGCCAGACACCACCCTACGGCAGTGAGCTCAGAGCTCATTATTAGCAGATCTCTGGGTAGGTCTGAGACCACTCACACTCCACACACCGGGAATGCAAGGTCACAACTCTTTGACTAACGTCCCGTACCTACTCGCTGCTAGGTGAACAGGGGCGACACGTGAAAGGAGACAAACCCAACTTGTCTCCGCCCGGCCGGGGAATCGAACCCCGGTTCTCCGGCTTGTGAGGCCAGTGCCTTACCAATCCGTGTGTGTGTGTGTGTGTGTGTGTGTGTGTGTGTGTGTGTGTGTGTGTGTGTGTGTGTGTGTGTGTGTGTGTGTGTGTGTGTGTGTTTACCTAGTTGTATTATACGGGAAGGGAGCTATGCTCGTTGTGACCCGTCTTTGTATCTTCCAGCATCAATTTTATTCTTAAAATCGTGAATAGTATTTGCACACACTGGTTTTTTTTTTCATCTCAGTTGTTCCATATATCCAGCACTCTGTGAGGGAAGCTATTCTTTTTCCTATCTCTTCTATAGTTGTCCTTTTGGAGTTTCTTTTCATGACCTCTTGTTTTCCCATTGTCATTTTTAAGTAAATGTTTTCTGTCTAGGATTTCCATTCCTTTCATGACTTTATATATAGTCAGTAGATCACCTCTTTCTCTTTGCTTTAGTGTTGGTAGTTCTAGTTTCGAAAATCTTTGTTCGTATGTTAATTTGGAAAGAGCTGGTGCCAACTTTGTTGTTGCTCTTTGTATTCTTTCTAGTTTCCTTATATTCTTTTTAGTACTGCGTGTCCATAGTGTTGCTAATCAATGTGACTAATATTTCTTTATTATCTCTTCATCCAAGTATTCAAATGCCACTTTCATTTACCTTAGTAGGTTGTATGTTTCACCTACTATTTTGTTTATATGTCTGTCCGGTGTCATGACATTGCTGATTATATTATCACTCCAAAGTCCTTTTCTGAGTGCATTTTTTATTTAATTTTCACCAATTTTGTAATTCTTCGACATTCTGTTTTTGCATTTACCAAACTCCATTATGCTACACTTCTTGATATTAAAGTTCACCTCCCACTTTTGAGTCCATTTCCAGATTGTGTCCAGGTCTGGCTGTAATGAGTCACAGTCCTCATTTGTTTATACTTTCTTTAATATTTTTGCATCATCTGCGAAGAAATTCATATAACATTCAACTCCTTCGTCCATGTCGTTTACGTATATGGCAAACATGATTTGCCATATACGTATGTGTGTGTGTGTGTTTACCTAGTTGTATTTTATGGGAAGGGGAGCTACGCTCGTGTGTCCCGCCTTTGTATCTCGCAGTGTCTAATTTGCTCTTAAATTCATGAATGGTTTTTGCGCACACTATTTTTTCGTCCAGTTTATTCCAAGGGTCCACCACTCTGTGTGGATTTTTTTTTTCAGATCTCTTTTAAAACTATGTTTTTTTTTTTTTTTGTTTTTTTCCATATCAACTCGTGTTTCTCTTGTCCCAGTTTAACAAGTCGATCCTCTCTATCGAGTATTTCTGTGCCCTTCGTGATTCTGTAGATGGACAGTAGGTCGCCTCTCTCTCTTCTTTGCTCTAGAGTCGGTAACTCCAGTTTAGCCAGTCTCTCCTCATATGACAAGTTTGCAAGTGCAGTGGCAATTTTTGTGGCTGCTCTCTAGATTCTTTCTATTTTCTTTATTTTCTTTTTGGTACTGGGTGGCCACAATGTCGCCGCATATTCTAGTCTAAGCCACATCAGTGTGACCAATTTTTTTTTATTATTTTTATTATTTCTTCATCCAAATATGTAAATGCCACTTTTATTGACCTTAGCAAGTTACAGGATTCTCCGACAATTTTGTTTATCTGTTTATCATAGGACAAGTCGTTTGAGATAATTACACCCAAATCTTTTTCGGATTCCACTTTCTTTACCTCCTTAGCTCCAATTTTATATTGTCCTGATATTCTATTTTTACTTTTTCCAAACTCCATTATGCTACACTTCTTAATATTGAAGTCCACTTCCCACCTCTGACTCCAGTTCCATACCTTATTCAGGTCTTCCTGTAATAATTCGCAATCCTTTTCAGTTTTTACTTTCCTTAACAATTTGGCATTGTCTGCAAAGAAGCTCATGTAACAATGCACATCATCATCCATGTCATTCACATAAATAATAATCATTATTGGAGCCAATACAGATCCTTGCGGAACTCCACTGATCACCTCTTTCCAACACAATATTTTTCTCTGAGCACTACTCTCATCTTTCTACCAATCAGGAAGTCCTCCATTCATTTTAGTAGGTTCCCTTGTATCCCTCCTATATATTCCAGTTTTTTTTTTATATAATTTTGTGTGCGTGGTACTTTGTCTAAAGCTTTTTGTAAGTCCAGGAAGGCACAATCAGCCCATCCATTCCTTTCTTGCACTATGTCTATTAATCTTGAGTAGAAACCCCGTCTGGGGTATTGGCTGCTTGTTATTGTGGCAAAGTAGCCTGCAGTCGATACTTTAGGGTCTATATGGGGCGCCCCTACGGACCAGAGCCACACATCATTTTGTCTATGATAGAGGAAAACTCTGTTCATAGAGAAATAATGACACTTTTATACTACGACTGTCCCTCCGTTATGCTGTCTCCAACCCCTTGCTGCTGTCCTGTACCATTTCTCTGAGTATTCATTTTCTGTGGTGGGGGAATTCCCTGTGGTGGGGGAAAAGAATACTACCACCAAGTATTCCCACTTGGATCGTAAGAGGCGAGAAGAAAGAGACGGGGATTAGGACTAGGCATCCTTCTCCTTGTAGCCCCACAGGGGACAATCCTAAAAGAAAAAGTAAAGGCATAAGAGGGTCTAGGAGTTTTCCGACCAGCACCCTAAGGTTTGGGTCTTTTAATGTGCGTGGATGTGGTACAGATGAGAGTAAAAGGGAAGAGATAGGTAGTATGTTTGTGAGAAGAAAGATGGATGTGTTGGCTTTGAGTGAAACTAAGCTGAAAGGGAAGGGTGAGTGTAAGTTTGGGAGTGTAAGTGGGAGGTTATCAGGAGTGAAGAGAGGGTGAGGGAGGGAAGGGGTGGCTATTCTAGTAAGTGAAGAGATAGGTAAACGTGTAGTGGAGTGGAAGGGGGTTTCCTCAAGGATAATGTGGATGAAGGTGAAACTGGGAAAGGAGATGTGGGTCTTTGTAAGTGCATATGGGCCTGGCAGTGAGAAGAGTGTAGAAGAAAGGGAGGCCTTTTGGATAGATTTAAATGAGTGCATAGAGGATTTAGGGAGAAATGTCAATGTAATAGTACTGGGAGACCTTAATGCTAGGGTAGGAAAGGAGCCAATTGATGGAGTGGTTGGGAAATGTGGAGTCCCAGGAAAGAATCGTAGTGGAGAGTTGATGGTGGAAATGTGTCTAGAAAGAAAGTTGATTATACCAAATACAGTGTTTCGGAAGAAAGTCAAGCATAAGTACACATGGGAGAGGGTGGTGGATGGAAGGGTGGTAGATAGAGCGTTAATGGATTATGTAGTGGTAAATAGGATTATGATAGGAAGAGTTAAGGATGTACATGTGCTAAGGGGAGAGGGTGGAGGAATATCAGATCCTTTTTTGGTGGAAGGTAAGTTGAGAGTGGAGGATAGATGGAGGAAGAGGAAAGGGACAAAAGGTAGGGAGGTTCTTAGAGTGAACTCTTTAAATGAAAAGGAAAAGGAGAAGGAGTACAAGAAGAAGCTGAAGGAGGAGTGGGAGGGAGTGAAGGATAGAGTAGAGCTAGGTGTGGAGGAGGAGTGGGGATGGTTCAAGGAGGGAGTCACAAAGTGTGCATGGATGATGTGTGGAACAAGAAGGACAGGAGGAAATAGAAGGAAGGGTAGTGAATGGTGGGATGAGGAAACAAAGAAGGTTGTAGAAGAGAAGAAGCGAGCTTTCACAGATTGGTTACAAAATAGGACGAGGGAGTCATATGAGAGGTACAAAGAAAAGAAAAGAGAAGTAAAGCAAAAGGTAAAGGAGGCAAAGAGGAGAGCAGATGTGAAGTGGGCTAAGAGTATGACAGAAAATGTTGAAAGTAGTAAAAAGATGTTTTGGAAAGAAATTAAGAGAGGAAGAGGAGGCGAATCAAGTAGAGAAGAAAAGGTAAAAGGTGCAGATGGAGAGATGATAATGGAAGAGAAGACAGTAAGGGGAAGATGGGCAGAATATTTTAGGGAGTTGCTAAATGTGAAGGAGGATAGTGAGGGACAGATAGTTGCAGTGGGAAATGCTAAGAAAATGACCGTGATGAGTGAGGAAAATGGAGGAGAAATAATGAAGGATGAAGTGAAGGTAGTTGTTAAGATGATGAAAGCAGGTAAAGCACCTGGTCTGGATGGATGCTATGCAGAATGTCTAAATAAAAAAAAAAATAAATAAATAAAAAAAAAAAAAAAAGGAGGTACAGTGATGGTGGACTGGCTGGTGAGGTTATTTAATGTTTGCTGGAGAGGGGGTAGAGTGCCGGAGGACTGGAGGAGTGCGTGTATAGTTCCACTTTACAAGGGAAAAGGGGACAAGTGTGAATGTAGTAGTTTCAGAGGGATTGGGTTGTTAAGTGTAGTTGGGAAGGCTTATGGGAGGATCTTGATTGAGAGGATTAGGAGAGGAACAGAGGGAGTAATTGGTGAGGAACAGTGTGGATTTAGGACAGGTAGAGGTTGTGTAGATCAGATCTTTGTGGTAAGACAGATATGTGAGAAAGCTATAGGAAAGGGGAAGGATGTTTTTTGGGCTTTTATGGATCTGGAAAAGGCTTACGATAGGGTAGACAGAAAAGCACTGTGGGAAGTTATGCAGATATACAGGATAGGAGGAAAGCTTCTAGGAGCTGTCAAGAGTTTTTATGAGAATAGTAGAGCTTGTGTCAGGATTAGAAATGGAGAGAGTGAGTGGTTCGAGGTAAAGGTGGGACTTCGTCAAGGATGGGTTATGTCGCCCTGGCTGTTCAACTTATACATGGATGGGGTAGTGCGAGAGGTAAATGCAAGGATAGTGGGTCAGGGATTGGAGATGGTTAAAGAAAATGGAGAAAAGTGGGAGGTGAGCCAGCTGTTGTTTGCAAACGACACTGCACTTGTGGCAGGATCGGAGGAGGGATTGAGGAAGTTGGTGACAGATTTTGGGAGAGTATGTGACAGAAGAAAGCTAAAGATAAATGTGGGTAAAAGTAAGGTGATGAGATGAACAAGGGGTGAAAGTGGCAGTAGTCTGGAAGTGAGCATTAAGGGAGAGCGACTGGAGGAAGTGGATATTTTTAGATACTTGGGTGCAAATGTGGCAGGAAAAGGTGGAGTGAAGGTGGAGGTAGAATGTAGATTGAGAGAAACGAGTAAATGCCTTGGTGGTTTAAAAAGTGTAATGAGGAATAGACATTTGGTATTGGATGCTAAGAGGAGACTGTATGAAGGAGTGATTGTACCAACAGCACTGTATGGGGTAGAAACATGGAACATAAGAGAGGAAGAGAGAAGGAGTTTGAATGTGTTTGAGATGAGGTGTCTGAGATGTATGATGGGGGTTACTAGGCTAGATAGAGTGAGAAATGAGGAGGTGAGGAGGAGAACGGGGGTGGAAAGGGAGTTGGGAGATAGGGTTGATGAAAGAGTATTAGGATGGTTTGGACACATGGAAAGAATGAGTGAAGAAAGACTAGTAAAAGAGGTATGGAAGGCAGATGTGGAGGGAGTGAACATGAGGGGACGTCCTAGGATGAGGTGGATGGATGTGGTGAAGGGGGCTTTGGGGAAGAGGGGAATGTCTGTTGAGGAAGGACGGGAGAGGACAGAAGACAGGGGTGAATGGAGAATGGTTGTATATGGATGATGTTGTGATGCATGAGGTGGAATGGGCGGGGGGATGGGGGTGAGGGAGGATGTGTGAGCAAAATTTGACACAGCCCGTCTTCTCCTTTTATGCAATGGGGGGACGGAGAGGGGGGGTCGCCGATTTAATGAAGCAGCCTTGCTGTGGATGTGCTGTGTCTTGCGACACTGCTTCTGACCCAGGGCAGTGGACAAGGTGCAGGGATGACCCGTCATCCAGGAGGTGCTAAGATAAGAGGGAGGGTGGAGGGGAGTGGAGTGTATTCAGGGATGGAATGGGTGGTAATGATTTTATGCCTTTTCCTTTTTGGCTACCTCCCTTGTAAGGGGGAGAAAGCCTTGGTATATGTATGTATGTAGAAACATATTAAGTTTGTGGTACATCTTTCTTGTCTGAACCCAAATTGTCTTAGGTTTAATATGTTATTTTCTTCCAGGTGTTTTACACATCTATTCTTGATGATTTTCTCACAAATTTTGGCTACAGTGCTTGTTAATGAGACCGGTCTATAATTAGTTGGTTCTTCCTTGTTTCCTCCTTTATATGTTGGTACAATGTTAGCATTTTTCCAGTATTTTGGTATTTTTCCTTCTTTAAGTGAGCAACTTATTATGTTATGTATTTTGTCCATGGTTCTTCTTTGTATTCTTTTAGTAACCAATTTGCAACTCCGTCTGGGCCATGTGATTTCCTGACGTCAAGGTTTGATAGATGTTCCATTATTTCTTTTTGTGTTATTATTATCTAGCTCATGGGGGGAGATCGCATTTCATTTCCATCGTCCCAATATCGTGCTTTCTCTCGAGTGAAAACAGACTTGAAGTGATTATTCATGACTTCGGCCATTTCTAACTCTTCTGTGTATTCTATATTCCCTTGGCGTAGTTTCAACATTTCCTGTTTATTTTTAAATTTACCGTTCACGTATCGATAGAATAGCTTATGTTGCTCTTTGTATTTCTTTATAATGTCCTTTTCATGGTTCCTTTTTTCCTCTCTTCGCACTTTTACATACTCATTTGTATAGTTTATATATACTTGCCATTTTCCAGTTTTTATTTTTATCCTTTCTCCATCTTTTCCAAGCTCTGCCCCTTCTATTTTTTGCCTCACTGCATCTTTTGTTGAACCCGCATTTAATGTACACTTTCTCTAGCTTCTGTCTTGGCACTTGCCTATTCACCCCTTCATTGTAATTATCCATCAAGATATCCCATTTCTCTTCCATGTAAAAATTTCCCAATTTGCATTCTGGTTTTTTTTTTTTTTTTTTTTTTTTTTTTTTTTTTTTAGTTTTACAAAGTCCGTTTTGCTGTACATCAATCTTCCTTTCCTATGCTTTTCATTTCTCTACATGTATATCTCTTTCCTTAGTTCAGTCTCAATAAGTATATGGTCACTCTTTCCAATTGGTGTCTTGTATTGGATTTTATCCACAACTTCAGGTTCCGTTGTAAATATTAAATCTAGTCTTGACGGCTCCTCATTATTTCTGTATCCGGTGTTTTCACTGACCCACTGAGTCATTGTATATTCCATGATCATGTCCAGTAATATATTACCCCACAAGTCTTCTCCGCCTTTCACTGTCAAGTCATCCCAACAAATTTCTCTGCAAAGTCCCCCATAATTACCTGGTTACCTCCGCCCATTAGTATCTCATTTAATGAATGCCTTGTATCTTCTAGCATTTTCATATGCTCGTTCTCTTTCCAAGCGTTCGTTTTTGGGGGCACATAAGTGTGTATGTGTATACACACACACATATATATATATGTGTGTGTGTATTTACCTAGTTGTATTTTACGGGAAGGGGAGCTATGCTCGTGGTGTCCCGTCTTCATATCTCATTTTATCTAAACTATTTTTAAATTCATGTATTGTTTTTGCATACACCACTTTCTCATCTAACTTGTTCCAACTGTCTATTACTCTGTGAGGAAAGCTGTTCTTTTTCAGATCTCTTCTATAGCTGTCTTTCTTGATTTTCTTTCCGTGTCCTCTTGTATTTCTATCATCCCATTTTATCAGATTCTCTCTATCAATAATTTCTATGCCTTTCATGTTTCTGTAAATAGCTATCAAATCTCCTCTCTTCTTTGCTCTAGTGTCCGTAGTTGAAGTTTTTCTAGTCTCTCTTCATATGATAGTTTTGAGTGTTGGTGCCAATTTTGTAATTGCTCTTTGTATTCTTTCAATTTTTTTTTATACATTTTTTTGTACTTGGTGACCAAATCGTTACTGCATATTCCAATCTTGGTCTTATCAGAGTGATTAGAATTTTCTTTACCATTTCTTCATCCAGGTATGTAAATGCCACTTTGATTGTTCTTATTAAGTTATAAGTTTCTCCAAAAATCTTATTTATATGTTTTTCAGGTGACATATTGTTCATAACAATGACTCCCAGGTCCTTCTCATGTTTTACTTTTTTTTATTCCTTCTTCTCCCAATTTATATGCTCCTGTTATTCTGTTTTTGCTTTTTCCAAATTCCATTATACTACACTTTTTTGTATTGAACTCCATCTCCCACTTCCTACTCCATTCTTGTACTTTATTTAGATCACTCTGTAGTGACTCACAATCTTCTTCCGTGTTCACTTTTTTTTTTAACAGTTTTGCATCATCTGCAAAGAAGCTCATATAACTTTCAATTCCGTCATCCATATCATTAATATATATAGCAAACATTATCGGGGCCAGAACTGTTCCTTGTGGAACACCATTTATTACTTCATCCCAATTTGAGTGTTTGTCTCTTATCACTACTCTCATTTTTCTTTCTTGCAAAAAGTCTTCCATCCATTTAAGCAGTTTGCCCTGTATTCCTCCTTCAGTTTCTAATTTCTTAAGCAATTTCTTATGTGGTACTTTGTCAAAAGCTTTTTTTAAGTCTAGAAATGCACAATGAGCCCATCCATCTCTTTCTTGTATTATATCTATTAGCCTTGAATAGAAACATATTAAATTGGTGACGCATGATCGTCCTTGTCTGATTCCAAATTGCCTTGGATTTAGCACGTTTTTTTTTTTTTCTAAATATTTTACCCATCTACTTTTTACAATTCTTTCACATATTTTTGCTCTTGTACTTGTTAGAGAGACTGGTCTGTAGTTGGTAGGTTCTTCTTTATTTCCTCCTTTATATATAGGTACTATATTTGCTTTTTTCAATCTTCTGGGACTTTTCCTTCTTTCAAGGAACTGTTTATTATGTTATGTATTTTGTCTGCCAGTTCATTTCTGCATTCTTTCAAAATCCAGTTTGCTATTTCATCTGGTCCATGCGATTTTCTGACATCAAGATTACTCAAGTGTTTCAATATTTCATTCTTTGTTACTTCTATTTCTTTCATAGGGGGACTTTCTCTTTCCATTCGATCTCTTCAGGTTGTATGTTCTCCCTTGTAAACACTGATTTAAAATGTTTGTTCATAATTTCCGCCATTTCAATTTCCTCTGTGTATTCAACTCCTCCTTGTCTTAATTTCTCCAAATCTTGTTTGTTTTTCAGTTTGCTGTTTACAAATCTGTAGAATAGTTTTGGTTGATCTTTACATTTTTCTATGACATCTTTTTCATATTTTCTCTTTTCCTCTCTGCATGTTTGTACATATTCATTTCTATAACTAGTATATATTTTCCATTTTCAGGTCTTTTGTCTTTTTTACATCTGGTCCAAGCTTTGTTTCTTTTGTCTTTTAACTCCCTACAACTTTTGTTGTACCAGCACTTTACATATTCTTTTTCTTGTTTTTGTCTTGGGACATACTTTTCCACTCCTTTTCTATAAATTTTTGTCAAAATATTCCATTTCTCTTCCACTGTTGTTTCTTCTTTGTATATTTCTTCCCAGTTTTCTTGTTGAAAGAATTCTCTTATTTTATCAAAGTTTGTTTTTTCATACATCATTCTTCTTTTTCTATATTGCTCATTTATTTTCATATATTTTTCCTCATTGGTTCCAGTTCAATCAGTATATGGTCATTTTTACTTATTGGTGTTTTATATTCAATCTTTTCTACTATTCTTGGTTCAGTTGTGATTATTAGGTCTAGTCTCGATGGTTCTTCTTCATTTCTATACCTAGTGTTCTCCTGTATCTATTGCGTCATTGTATGGTCAGTAATCATCTCGAGTAGAACATTTCCCCATGAGCCGTCTCCATCTCTTCCCAGCAGACTTCTTTGCAATTAAAGTCGCCCATCATAACTATTCTTCCTCCATCTTCCATTATCTTGTTTAGTGTTATTCTTGTGTCCTCTAACATACTTTTATGTTCACTCTCTTCCCACGAGGCTGTTTTTGGGGGCACGTAGTTTATTACAAACTTTCTGCTCTTCTTATCTCTGTCTTCTATTTCTATCATAATCATCTCTACTCTGTTCTTTCCATATGTGACACACCTCACGTTTATATCCTTCTTAGTCAGGAACATAACTCCACCCCCTTGTTTTATCTCTCTGTTTCAAATCCAATAATTATATGCATTGTGTCCTCTGCTGTTGGGTGGTAGTGGACCTTTTAATTTTGTCTCAACAATTCCCATTATGTTCGGACCTTTTTCCTTCAGATACTCTTTCAGTTCATTTAGTCCTGTTATTAATCCATCTATATTTGTGTAGGATACTCTTAACTTTCTGTTATTTCCATTGTATTCTCTGTTTCTTTTTGGTTTCTCTCTGTTATGGTCCATTTCTTCAATTTCATATTCACTACTCTCCAGTAGAATTCTTGTTTTTCTGACTCCGTTCTGGTCTCGTTTTTTTCTTTAGCTTCTTTCCTTTTCATTTTTCCTCCTCTCTTTTCTCTTTATTCATTTATCTTTTTATCCATACCTTTTTATATTGTTCACTTGCTGCTAGCTTCCCTGTTTTTGCTAAGATATTCTCTGCTGTTGTTTGTGACCTGAATTTAATCTTAATTGGTCTGGTCTTATCTGTACTATACTTTCAGAGTCTAAACTTCTCTTCAATTTGTTTCATTATTTGAGGTTCATCTTCTTGAACTAATTCTAGTAATCTACTTACTCTTTCATTTTCCTCCTTGATTCTTGTGGTTCTATCTGGGTTATGTGTCTTTGGGATAATCTGATCACAGTATCAAAAGACAGGTCGCCACTCAATTTTTGTGACATCATGAAAATTGAGAAAAATGAAAAATATAGAACGTTTAACATGATTGATTAAAGTTAGTAGGAATAACAAAATAGTTATGACGAAAGACAAATAATTGAATAATAAATTCTAAACATGATTCCAAGTTGTTACACACAATTTTTAACGGGGGTGAAAGAGAAATAATTACTAAGAGATTTGCTGTCCACGCTTCCCGCGTCACTGTTATAGACTTCACACACAATATTCTAATTAATATTATTAGCTGAGTTAGGTATATGAACAGAGGGAGGAAATGACTTACTTTAAATGCACGCAGCCAAAAATCCTGCCCTAGGCTTAGCGTCCTCTCTATGTCACTTCTTCTAGTCTTTCTCCCCTCTCACGCGCCCAGAGCTCTAATTCCTCCAGACCTACATCACCCCTGATTGGTCCATAGAACCAACGTCTATGAAGCTTGAACCTGATTGGCCAAGACAGACTAAACGTATTTGCACTCACGCTTGATGAGGCTTCTCGTACAATACGAGAACTAATACATAAATTTGCATTGTATTAACAGAAAAACATAATAATAGTTCGTATCGGCATGGTTACAGCATGATACACAAAAATAATAATGCATATTACCAAGCAAAACATGATTCAATAGAATATTAAGACGCCGACCCAAAACGTTTGGGTATCTCCCTACGCGTGACATCTAAAACGTAACGCTCCATTTTCGTTCGTTGAATAACTGACGTCTTTTCACCCAAAATAAAACCAAGATCTAAGAATATATTTAGACCTTGAATAAAATCACGTGGGATTGACGAACCTCCTGAGATTCTAGTGCGGGGTTGTTCTTTAAAGTAGAGAAGAGGTTTCTCTACTTTTGTAAAAGATTGTGAAGGACAAATTGTCACTTTCTTTTTTGGAAACTACGTTTTTATAAATTATGTTTTTCTTAATAATCTTCTTATCCTCCTTGTATTTGGTAGACATGTACGCTTTGTAAGCACCTTAATATCGGTCCCTTCGTGTTCTACTGTAGTGGGGCGCAAGGTCTAAATATACAGGTCAGACCGTTTACATTCTTCTGCGCAGCTTCATGACGTCATTTGGCTGAGTCCATTTTCTCTTTGTGATACACTGAAGAAAACTGTGAAACGCCAAGGAAGACAGGAACTATAATATTTTATATATTATATATATATATATATATATATATATATATATATATATATTATATATCATATATTCATATATATAGACAGGAACTATAATATTTTATATATATTTATGTATATATTTTATATAATATTTGTCAGAATATAACTAATTGCGTGGAGCGTTGCGAGCGAAGGAGACGTCATTTTCGAACGACGGACCAGCTTCAACTGACAGCTATAGGACCCGCTAACCCCACTTTGAACAGCCAGGTGACGTTCACGGGCCCGCTGCGCCAACTCCCTCGAAATTCGGTCGGAAGTGGTTAGACCTTATATTCTTAGATCTTGGTGGGGCGTGTTTGTTTGTACCAATTGTCGATCACTCTGCGGATATTGGCTTGGACCTCGTGATTCGTGTATCCAGTGTTGATAAGGAGTTGGTGGACCCGATCAAACTCCTTTCGAGTGTCACTCCAAGAAGAAGTGGCAGAGGGCTCTTCTGAAAAAGGCGCTAACTGTGGCGTCTTTGTATCTCTGGGGACACGCTCTCTCCATTCATGCCCAGTCCAGGATTGGTATATGTGATTCAAAAGTACTTACTTGTGCGTCGATGACGTCTTCGGTTTCAGTCGCTCCTGGGTGGGCCCTTACATTCCTTTGCGGCACTTAACTCTCCACTTCTCTAGCCTAATTCCCTACCTCCTAACCATTAATGCTAGCTTATCGTATCCCCCTTTCCGGGTACTGTACACTCCACTCACACTCGCATTCACCACCACCCACGCGCGGTCCTTGTTCGGCACTGTGCCACCCAAGCCAACGTGAGGCCACCCCCCCCCCCCCGCATTCGGGTGGGAAGGGGATACCAGCGCTCATGCCCTTTGACCCCTTCTCCCCCCCTCCCAGAGAGGGGGAGGGGGTGCCAACCGTCCGTCCCCATCCGCGCCATACACACTCACACCCCCCCCCCCCTTGATCTAGAGATCACCCTACTCCTCGTCTTCTCCTTCCTCTACATCGTAGTCCTGTAGCCACCTTGGCGGGCGTCTTTCGCGCTGGGGTCTCTGAGACACCCCATCCTCTTCTGTTGTCGCCCCGTGGCCTTCCTCCTCATCTTCTCCTTCACTCACTACCCGCCGTATATCCAAGATATGTCGCGGCACTCCCTCAACAGAAACATTGTTCCGGGAGTTCACCTCCGTCACTGTCCCTCTCGTCCACTGTGACGTGCACTTCCTGTCCTTTGGTCTCACCCATACCTCGTCCCCCACCTGCACTGAGGCGGGGCCTTCTTCGGCGTTGGCCGGCAGTTTCGGTCCCTGCAGCGGATGGCGCCAATCATATTTGAACACAGCCTTTTGCGGAACCGAGCGGTCGTCTTGGCCTGACCTGGGGGAGATATTATACCAGAAAACTGCCTCCGTCGGCGGTATTCGCGCCCTCTCAGCTATGGCCTTAATTGTACGATGGTGTCGTTCTACTATCCCATTTCCGCTCGGCCGGTACGCTGCCCGGAAGAAGCGTCTTGTGTTCCACTTGTCCAATGTACCTTTCAGTGCCTCCGACCGAAACGCCGTGCCGTTGTCCATCAGGACTTCATCCACTGGGCCCCGCTCCAAAAATACCTCGTCCATCACCCGCGCAATCTCTTCTCCAGTCTCCGCCTTCAGTTCTCGCCAAATGCCGAACCGCCCTGGGCCGCAGTCGACCATCGATAAGTATCTGGTGCCTTGATAGTGGGTTACGTCAATTGCCAGCCGCCCCCAATTCTCTTCCACGCAGAGCTCCCCCGCTGAATGCGGTCTGGGGGCTGGGTTTATGGACTGACAGCGGGCACACGCCCTCACCGCATGCCGCACCTCTTCCCTTGATATGTTCGGGTTAACCTTCCTTGCCAGGAACAATGACCTATCGACCCCTAGATGATGCGTTTCGTGCAACTCTTTCGCACGAAAGGACCCAGCGGCGCACATCTCGAGCTTCTCTTCCTGTTCTTCCTTCGCTTTCAGCCAGCTCCTCTTTACTCTGGTAAGCGCGTCCGCTTTGTTCGCCTCCGAGGATACCTTCCTCACCCTTATCTTCATGCCGAACTCGTCGATTAACTCTCTCAGGATCCCGAGGCGGCGCTTCACCAGGATCTCTGCAGCTCCTTTCGTGCGTACTCTCTTTTCAGCCGTCAGCACCGAGTTCATCCACCCCGCTACCGTGGCTGAGTCCGTCCTGATCTCGATCTCACGCAGCCCCCATTTCAGCGCCAAATTTGTTCCTTTTATGACCGCGTCCAACTCTGACACGTTAATATGGTGGTAGTCGTCCTTCTTCCGCTGCCACGCTCCATCTTCGACTATTACGTTCCCTATCTCCAAGACGGCGCCGGTTGCGATACTACTCGCGTCGCACCATACTACGCCATGGTTCTGCTGGGGCGCGTTCCATTGTCCTCTCACAGGATCATCGTGCATCGTCCTCTGGACAACGTCGTGCATCATGGTTAGCGTGTCCTCATCAACCTTCTCTCCCCAATCTTTCGATCCCGCCCTCCTCTTAATGTAGCTACATGCCGTACGAAGCCATCCGGCGATCGGGTAGTAGCCCACTAATTTGCCACACAGGGAGAAAAGTTCTCGTTTACACATTTCGTCCGTCACCTTTGGGATCTCGTTCCCTCGCTTGAACATCAGCGTTCCTGCCGCGTTCCTTTCCAGTCGCAGTCCCAACACCGCTCCTCCCTCCAACGGCTCCGGTTCCTTAGCTGTCAATCCGTATCGAGCCAGATGTTCCACCACGTTCGACGTCGATACTATGCCATCGTCCACCAGTATGTCGTCTAGGTACGAGTCAGTGCCCTTCTTCATCGCTTCAGTCTTCCCCAGTACCGTCTTCAGGATTCTCGTCATGATCCTCGGGGCCGAGCTGAGCCCAAAACCAAGTCTGGTCAAGCAGTAAATTCTCCCTTTGTATTTTACTAGCTGGTACTTCCATAACTTCTTAGTCACGTGAATTTGCAAGTAAGCCGCCCGCAAGTCTACAACGGCGGACGCCCCCCTCCTTCGGCGCCACCTGCGTAGGGTCTCACTACATACATCTACAAAATCGTCGCCAGTATGACACTTCACGAACTGGTTCAGCTCTCGGAAGTCCAGCACCGGTCGTACCTTTCTCTTGGTTGGCTGCACTACCGCCATCAAGGGCAGGAATCCGCCTTCCACCGGTTCCTCCCGGGGACTCAAGATTCCTTCCTCGATCCATCGCTCCACTTCGAGGTCAAAGTCCTCCCTCACCCCCTCTCTGAGGGTCCGTGTGTAGCAGTCGACTTTATTCTTCAAGACGGGCGAGCTTTCCTTCGGATACCACTCTACTTCCCACTTCCGGCCGTCAAATTCCGCCCGGAAGTCCTCGTCCTCAATCGTGCACGGCGTCGCCCTCTCCTCAGGGTCGAGCTTCGGGCCAGCACCGCCCTCCGCGGCTCCCATTGCCATTCCTACGTCCTCACCCGGCCTCGGTCGGTTCTTCTTCCTCTCTTCCGAGTCCTGCCTCATTCCAATCCGTACGAGCCCACCGATGAACGTGACTTCTCCAAGCTGGGTAATTCCGTCCATTCCCAGCACCACATCAATTCCCTCCAGAATCGTTCTAATGACGAGCACTCTTAGTCGTATCGGGATACCCTCCACTATCATTTCAATTTCCTGGTCGCCATCGCATATCGTCTCTCTCCCGTCGACTGTCGTCAGGGCCACATCTCCCCGTCTGAACTCTTGAACTATATCGGTCCTCACGATCGTGGTTGAACAGCCGGAGTCTATCAGCGCCCTCGCGCGTCTCCCTCGCACCCAAATATCCACGATCGGCATACGACTGAACGGTGTCCTTACACTTCCTCGGCGGCCCCTCGCATAGTGGCCGCCGATGTCCCGTTTCCCTGACTGCAATTTCGGGCCATGTGCCCTGGCTGATTGCACGAGTAACAGATAAGCTCTACCTCCTTACAGTCCCTTGCCAGGTGACCCAGTCTCCGGCACTCGTAACAACGGACCCTCGACAGCCCGCGCCATCTGTTGTAGTCACCCCCGAGCTCACCCGTTCTCCCTTCTCGGTTCGTGGCCTCTCTCACCCGCGCGCCTTCTCCTGCCGAGGGCAGTCTCCTTTGTGTCTGTTCGTTGGCCACGGCCACCATCGGCCCTTCATCCTTAGCCTTAGTCAGGAGCCTGGCGCGGGCTATAAGTTCGCTCATGTTTGCCTTTGCTGCATTTTCCATTGCCTGCAGCCCAGTCGATATGTAATCCGGAAACCCATTCACGAAAGCCATCCTCACTACCATCTCCAGGGAGTTGCCTTCGAGATTAATTAGGCCTGCCAATCGCCTAATGTCATTTGCGAACACGTCAACCTGTTCTCCCGTCCACCGCATTCGCCGTAGTTTGCAGTACGCTTCGAAGGGACTCTCGCCAAAAACTCCCTGTAACCTCTCCTTCACCTTTTCCACTTCCTTTTGATCTTCGGTTGTCATCTCCATGTAGACGGATAAAGCCGCGCCCTCTAAATTTAGCGCGATGTAACTCGCCACATCCCTCACTCCCGTTAGCCGCGCGACCAAGGCTGCCTTTGTTAGCCACACGGAGACATCTCCTGTCCCGTCAAACGGCCTTAAGGTGACACTATTCACCTTGAACGGTTCTTTTTCACTCTCAGGTCCGGACATTGACGGCCCGTTTCCACTTGCGGCCGTAGTCATTTTTGCAGTGCCTAGATAGCTTGTGATTCAAAAGTACTTACTTGTGCGTCGATGACGTCTTCGGTTTCAGTCGCTCCTGGGTGGGCCCTTACATTCCTTTGCGGCACTTAACTCTCCACTTCTCTAGCCTAATTCCCTACCTCCTAACCATTAATGCTAGCTTATCGTATCCCCCTTTCCGGGTACTGTACACTCCACTCACACTCGCATTCACCACCACCCACGCGCGGTCCTTGTTCGGCACTGTGCCACCCAAGCCAACGTGAGGCCACCCCCCCCCCCCGCATTCGGGTGGGAAGGGGATACCAGCGCTCATGCCCTTTGACCCCTTCTCCCCCCCTCCCAGAGAGGGGGAGGGGGTACCAACCGTCCGTCCCCATCCGCGCCATACACACTCACGCTCACACCACAGTATATTTGACGTGGACACTATAAGAAAAAGAAGGACAATTATTCTGCTTGAGTAGGACGTCCAGGAAGGGGAGGGAACCTCTTTCACCGTGCTCTACGGTGAAGTTAAGTCCAGACACCTCCATGAACTTCCTCCTCAAGATATCAATTTCTGAAAGGGAGTCAGTTTTTACAAATATATCATCTCTATATCTGCAATAAAGGCTAGGTTTTTCAAGATGGCTAAAAATAATTTCTTCTACAGTCCCCATGAAAAAATAGGCAAACAGTACACCAAGGGGGGCGGCGCGGGATCTCAAGGCGACTCAATTACTCCATCAGTTTGGCGGTAGAGTTTCCCACGGGGAGAGCGGAATGGGGCTTCTTTTGTGCAGAATTGAAGCAGGGTCCGTAGGTGTTCTTCAAGTATGTTAAGTCCGGGGGCTGGTCCGCTTCTGTAAACTTTGTCGCATATGAAATCTATCGTTCTAACCACAGGAACATTGGTATGCAGAGAAACTGAATCCCTCCGGACTGTGCAAAAAATTCAACCTGGACAAATTCAATTGCAACAGTACAAAAGGAAATAACTTATTTTGTCCGTCCCTATTAATCTTCAGAATATCTGTAAATTTAATTTGTAGTTGCAAATGTTGTCTTTTTGATTAACTTCACTCTACGACGTTCTAATTAACCTATAATATGTCGCCCGAAATGGACCACCCATAAGTCCGTTAGTGTATTTACATAATTCATTATTTATAAAGCATCAATGAGTTGTGAAAAAACATGCAAGTTATAACTAATTTTGCACATGTACCAAAAGATAGGTCATGGTCATTGTATATAATATATAATGTTTCTTGAAATGTTGTACCTTAAATAAACGCACAAACAATATATTATTCGTATATCTACAATACCGGGGTCGTTCTTCATAACAATTATTGCAAACTGATCTTGTAGCTCATAAACTGTCTGAGGGGCATAATATGCTGTAAGTAAATGGTTGAAGGGGATGTATGTACAGTACACCTTTCTTTTAGTTTTAGGGCCTGTGGCAAAAGGTTTTAAGGTTCAACGGATATGTTGGTCTGAGTCCTAGAGAATTAAACTCAAAGGACAAAGAGGAGACCGTGAATTTCTGAAATATACCATAGGCAAACCTTTGATTTACTTTATTGTTTATATAAATAAGCAGTTAAAAATGACAGCATTTGTTTTAGATGTCAACAAAGTCATAACATTATTGTCATCATTAATTGTAATAGATGGACCTCAAATCTGTGGGGGTCTTAGTTAAAGTTAAAAGTAGTCTTATTCTATTTAGTATTTTTGTTTTAGAGGACCAACCCCCTTAAGAATATACCTTGTAGACCTTGTAGGTAGTTTTTGGTGTTAACACCATGCAGTTTGGGGACACTCCACTCCCACGTCTTTGTCCAAGGCTCAAGTATTGTAACTGGTCTGGGATTAAGGTTGTTGCTGCTGCTTGTGAGGTTGGGCTATGCAAGATTGGAAGCTTATCTCGGATGTTGTCCAGGAATTTGTCTAGCCATCTCCTGAAAGCCTCCATACTGACTCAATGAATATATATTTTGATAGTAGGTCACTAGGTGCACATTAATTTAGAGGTAGTAGGCAAATATTATGCCCAGTAGTTTTGTAGTAAGGAATGTGGAGTAAGTAAGTAAGGAAACTACAGTTTTAGGTGTGTACAGTGAAAGTTACGGTCAATTTATAGTTTCACCCAACCATAGAATTTGATATGTGGCTTATGTGTTTCTGGTGAGAAATGTGATATGAACGATGGTGTACATCATTTCCGTCTCAAATGCATACTTTTGAAGTAATTAAGTATTGAAGTTATGCACTTATGCCTACATCTCCTGAACGATCTGGGGGGACGTGTGGGAAATCGGGTTTTTTGGGTGGGGGGAGACTAATAAATGGAGTAATGCGCATTGCCAAACAGGTGTAAAATGAAGAAGACTAAAGAAACCCATAAAAAACAAAAATATCCCATATCGGCGGGTACCGCGCGTGGCGCCATGTTTGTTTACTAACGATTGTAAGTATTTGTGAGTAGAAGCGCTAGATTTAGGGCAGCCGCTCGTGCAAGACTTGGTAACCGTAAACTAAACTAACCTAACCTAACGGAGGTAACATTAGTTTACGGTTAGGAAGTCTTGCGCGGCTGGAGTGGACTTCGCTAAGTGTAACAGATCTAGCGAGACATTTTTCGAATCGTTGGTAAAAAAAACAAAGATGGCTACCGCTGGACTCCGGCCCTAAAATGTGATTTTACGTGTTTTTGTTCATTTTATACCTGTTTTGCAATGCACATTACTCTATTTATTAGTCTTCCCCACCCAAAACCCCCGATTTCCCACATGTCCCCCCAGATCGTTCGGGAGATGTAGGCATAAGTGCATAACTTCAATACTTAATTACTTCAAATGTACGCATTTGCGACAGATATGATGTACACCATCGTTCATATCACAACATTTCTCACCAGAAACACATAAGCCACATATCAAATTCTATGGTTGGGTGAAACTATAAATTGTCCTATCAATGTATCCTAATTTTATGTTTTGTTTTCTTGCTGTTCACAGCATGTCACTCCTTCTGTATGGGAGAGGATAGTTATTTTTATTCTGACCTCTTTGAGGCTATATTATTTCAAAGTGACTATTTTCTCCATATATTGATTTTGGTGTCACATGCTGTTTTCAATGTATGACTATTTCCTTTTACCAGAATCAATCAGTCAATCTGTTGCCTCCAGATCTTTTTTGTAGGAGATACTTGACTCTTATAAAAAAAAAAAAAAGTTAGAAAATATTTTTTCAACAAGGTTAGGATATGTTTTGCCAAAATCCAGCTGAGATTTCCAAAACATTTTATATCTTACTGATATCAATGCTAATAACATGGCTGTCAGGCTATGATGGTGCCTGGAAAAAAAATGTTTCTGGTGGATTGTTTTTATCCTGAAACTGCCTTAGCATCTATAGGCTTTTAGCTTCTCTTAGTGAAAAAAAAGAATGGTATGAATTGTGGGCATGTTTGAAATACTGCACATTTGGTGACTTAGTGTATAGTTTCTTTTAAAATGTGATAGTAAATGGTCACAATTAACTTAATGTCGCTGGTGAATCATAGATAATAACTTAAGAAAACTATTGAGAATATTTGATTATTGTGATAGGGTACTGGTAGCAAGTGCTTAAAGGTGATTAGAAGTTAGTAAACTGAGAAAGGAAAAAATGATAATATTAATGATGATGATGATGATTCTGTTTAATGTCATGAATTTCCCTATCAGGAGGCTAGAACAGTGCCCTTAATAGAGGAGTTTGTAGCATGTTATTATAGAATAGATGAAATAGAATAGATAAGATAGAATAAATGAATAAATAACAACTTGAAGCTGTGTTTAGAAAACTAAGATGATGCAGTAGGATTTAGTTTGAGAAAGTTGAAACTGGGAAGGAAATGGAGTAGATAATGGCAACTGATATGGAAGACTTTGATCAGTTAGTAATATGTGAGCTGTGTGGTGAACCACCTCAGCAAAAAAGTTGGATGCTCTGATTCTGCTCACCATCCTCAGGGGTAGGCCTAAGGTCTGTCCTGGTTGGGATTTTTAGATTGATGCTGGGTTGCCTCCCTGCCTGGCCAGGGATATCAGGAACCAACACACAAATCCTGTAGCAGATTTTGGGAATTGAACTCTCAACCATCCAGTCCTGAGTTCATCACGGTTTCCACTGGGCAACTGTATGGCTTAATCCAGTGATTATAGGGAAAAATGTTTAGAAATACCAAATAGATATAAGGGCATATACAAAGTTTAATATATGTAGAAAGTTTGATATAATAAAACCTTTGGATATATTGAAGTTTTGGGTATAATGACCAAGCTTTCCCTCCAATTAGTTTGATACATCAAGGGTTCACTATACAGTAGAACCTTGGTTCTTGACCACAATCCATTCTAGAAAACTGTTCCAGAACCAGTTTGGTCAAGGCTGAAACAATTTTCCCCATAAGAAATAATGCAAGTAATTTTAATCCATTCCATGACTTCAGTCACTCCTTAGGCAGCTTTGGATATTGTAATAATATTTGTTTTTCAATATAGAGCTGATGGTTGCTTTTGCCATGCCATACTGCTCTGAGACACACTGTTGAGCAGTACAGGCTCTTTGAGCCCCAAGTTAACTTGGAAAGGGGTTTTAGAGCATTTGAAAGCATTGCTCCATGATTATATAATGGACTACCTGTGAAAGTCAAGAACTGTGATACCTTGATAACCTTTAAGATTGCACTGAAGACCCACTTATTCACGAAAACCTATGATGTTATTAATATGTGTATTGAGGATACTTATTGGTGTTGATACTGTATCTATAATGGCCCTGTGGAGCACAGTGTAACCAGTGAAGTGGGGCATGGAACTTTATCAATGGTAATGGTAATTGCTTAGCCAGATCAGGTACCCAAACACCCTCTGTATACTTGTTGATAATTTTTTTCTTGAACTTTATTGTTTTCATCATTATTTTCCTCTTTTCACTATCAGTAGGAGTACTGGATAAACTTGCTTTCTTTGGAATCATGATTATGGGCTAATACTGAATTAAGAAAATTATAATAAATGAATAAAAGAGAGAGAGAAAGAAACACAGTAGATGACCATGTATGTGAACAACAAAGATGGAAACATAACTAATGCTTGACTCCTCCATCATACATCTTCCTATGCATTTGGGTTCCCTCAGCTCTGTTTGGGTTGGTTGAGAACCAATAGTTTGGTCAACCACTGGAGCAAAATTTTTTTTTTCAACTTGTGAGATGTTCGAGAACCGAGGCTCTACTCTATATCTATATATTTCACTTGTGAAGAGGTTGAATCATGTAGGTGAGACTTGCTCCGTGTGGGACTCAAATGTTCAGTCATTCCAGATTTTGTTTTGTTTTGGGTTATTCAACACTGGTTACTAGCTAAGAAGTTTGGTAGCCATATCTTGTCTTTGTTGCTAATGTCTGTCAATATGATCTATGTTGATATCTCTTGTTGCCATGACTATTCTTTGTGGCTGTTTCCTTTTTTTTTTTTTTTCTCCTCTAGCACTTGTGTGACATTTGTGATAGTGTGTTGGTAAAATGTCCCTCCTTGAATTTATGTTGGTTGGGGAAGTTGGGTAGAATAGTCATGGTTTTTTTTATGCTAATATATAATATTTCCATTAACTTGGATATGGTGGATAGTAATATAATAGGTCTGTAGGTTTCTGGTTTGTTTGATTCTAATATGGGTATTATATGTTTTTTTTCCAGGTTGTTGGAATTCTGTTGTATGACCATTGAATGGTTGAATGTATCAGTGTAGACCTTGGCTTTTGGGCCAAGGTGTTTTAGATGCATGTTAGGTCATATTTGGGCCTTCTGTATGGAAGATTTTCAATTTCATCATTGCATCTTCCACATCTGTGTCTAGTTTGATTTCTTGTGTCCTGTTATTTTCCTATGCAGGCATGGTAAATGGAAAAACAAGGGGTGGTTCTAAAGGGAGTTGAGAACATCAAAAGTGATGATATTTTCACACTGAATGCAACTCAGACAAGAAATAATGGTCTCAAACTGTCAGGAAGTAGATTTAATTTGGAAGTGTATAGAAACAACTTTACCATTCAAGTAGTAAATTAATGGAATAAACTTCCTGTAGAGGCAGTGCAATGTAGTCAAGTTTGAAATTTTAAGATTTAGATGAATACCTAAGAAATGTGCTGTAATGCCTGCTATATATTTTATTTATTTATTATAATTTATTCATTATTCATGTTTAATTTATATTTTAGGGAATATTTTAGGAGTTGCTTAATGTGAAGGAGGATAGGGAGGGAAAGATAGTTGCAGTGAGAAATGCTAAGAAAATGACTGTTATGAGTGAGGAAAATGGAGGAGATATAAGGAAGGATGAAGTGAAGGCAGTTGTTAAGATGATGAAAGCAGGTAAAGCACCTGGTCTGGATGGATGTCATGCAGAATGTCTAAAAAGAGGAGGTACAGTGATGGTGGATTGGCTGGTAAGGTTATATAATGTTTGCTGGAGAGAGGGTAGAGTGCCGGAGGACTGGAGGAGTGCGTGTATAGTTCCGCTTTACAAGGGAAAAGGGGACAAGTGTGAGTGTAGTAGTTTCAGAGGGATTAGCTTGTTAAGTGTAGTTGGGAAGGCTTATGAGAAGATCTTGATTGAGAGGATTAGGAGAGGAACAGAGGGAGTAATTGGTGAGGAACAGTGTGGATTTAGGACAGGTAGAGGTTATGTAGATCAGATTCTTGTGGTAAGACAGATATGTGAGAAAGCTATAGGAAAGGGGAAGGATGTTTTTTTGGCTTTTATGGATCTAGAAAAGGCTTACGATAGGGTAGACAGGAAGGCAGTGTGGGAGGTTTTGCGGATATACAGGATAGGAGGAAAGCTTCTAGGAGCTGTCAAGAGTTTTTATGAGAGTAGTAGAGCATGTGTCAGGATTAGAAATGGAGAGAGTGAGTGGTTCGAGGTAAAGGTGGGACTTCATTAGGGATGCGTTATGTCACCCTGGCTGTTCAACTTGTACATGGATAGGGTGGTGTGAGAGGTAAATGCAAGGGTAGTGGGTCAGGGATTGGAGATGGTTAAAGAAAATGGAGAAAAGTGGGAGGTGAGCCAGCTGTTGTTTGCAGACGACACTGTGCTTGTGGCAGGATCGGAGGAGGGATTGAGGAAATTGGTGACAGAGTGTGGGAGAGTGTGTGAAAGAAGAAAGCTGAAGATAAATGTGGGTAAAAGTAAGGTGATGAGATGTACAAGGGGTGAAAGTGGCAGCAGACTGGAAGTGAGCATTAAGGGAGAGCGACTGGAGGAAGTGGATAGTTTCAGATACTTGGGTGCAAATGTGGCAGGAAAAGGTGGAGTGAAGGTGGAGGTAGAATGTAAATTGAGAGAAGCGAGTAAATGCCTTGGTGGATTAAAAAGTGTAATGAGGAATAGACATTTGGGAATGGATGCTAAGAGGAGACTGTATGAAGGAGTGATTGTGCCAACAGCACTGTATGGGGCAGAAACATGGAACATAAGAGAGGAAGAGAGAAGGAGTTTGAACGTGTTTGAGAAGAGGTGTCTGAGAAGTATGATGGGGGTTACTAGGCTAGATAGAGTGAGAAATGAGGTGAGGAGGAGAACTGGGGTGGAAAGGGAGTTGGGAGATAGGGTTGATGAAAGAGTATTAGGATGGTTTGGACACATGGAAAGAATGAATGAAGAAAGACTAGTAAAAGAGGTATGGAAGGCAGATGTGGAGGGAGTGAACACGAGGGGACTTCCTAGGATGAGATGGATGGATGGGGTGAAGGGGGCTTTGGGGAAGAGGGATAATGTCTGTTGAGGAAGGACGGTAGAGGACAGAAGACGGGTGAATGGAGAATGGTTGTATATGGATGATGTTGTGATGCATGAGGTGGAATGGGTGGGGGGATGGGGGGTGAGGTAGTATGTGTGAGCAAAATTTGATGCAGCCCAAAGGGATTGTTTCCCCATCTTCTCCTTTTATGCAAGGGGGGTCGCCGATTTAATGAAGCGGCCTTGCTGTGGATGTGCTGTGACTTGCGACACTGCCTCTGACCCAGGGCAGTGGACAAGGTGCAGGGATGGCCCGTCATCCAGGAGGTGCTAAGATGGGAGGGAGGGTGGAGGGGAGTTTAGTGTATTTAGGGATGGAATGGGTGGGAGTGATTTTATGCCTTTTTCTTATTGGCTACCTCCCTTGTAAGGGGGAAAAAGCCTTGGTATATGTATGTATGTATGTAATTTTTATTTATATATTATCTATTATAAGTTATTATATATATGTTTATTATTATTTATTTATCTGTTTGTGTATTATATATCATTATCTATTTATTTAATTTTTTTCTTGTATCTTCCTTTGTAAATCCTTTGTGGTGAAAAAGACCAATGGAAAAAAAAAAAAAAAAAAAAAAAAAAAAAAATATATATATATATATATATATATATATATATACATATATATACATATATATATATATATATATATATATATATATATATATATATATATAAACTTTCAGGAGAGTATGGTATGGGTTACTGCTATGGGACAGTCAAAACACACAAACCTGGTAATAAACTCCGTCCCATAATCTCACAAATCCCTGCACCTACGTACAAACTCGCCAAGAAACTGTGCTCTATTCTAACTCCCTACACTCCCGCCACCTATAGTCTACAATCTACATCTGATTTCCTAGACATTATTAAGGCAAACTCTGCTAAAGGTAGAATCGCTTCTCTTGATGTGGAGGGGTTATACACTAATATTTCCGTAGATCGAACAATTGATTACATCATCAACAAAGTGTACCACGATAACACTACACCTATACTAGACATTCCAGAACTTACACTACGTAAACTGCTTGAATGCTGTACAAAAGAAGTCCCGTTCACTTGCCCCCGTGGAAACAAATATTGCCAAATTGATGGAGTTGCAATGGGATCCCCCCTTGGAGTATTAATGGCAAACTTCTTCATGGGGTGCGTAGAAGAAGTATTCAGTAAAACAGAAAAGCCAGATATTTACTGTAGATACATTGATGATGTCTTCATTAAAACCAATAACAGCAATGAAGCTGAAAAACTCCGCCACCTATTACAAGAGACATCTGAACTCACTTTCACTATGGAAGATAGCATTGACGGAGCTTTACCCTTCCTCGACCTCTTAGTGAAACAAAATGAAAATTCTTTTAATACAACAGTGTACACAAAACCCACTAACCCTGGACACTGCCTTAATGGATCCAGTGAGTGCCCTCAAAGATATAAGGACTCTACCATCAGTGCCTATATTCGAAGAGCACTAACTCACTGCAGCATATGGACACAAGTGCATGATGAAATCGAACGTTCCACTCAAGTTCTGATCAATAACGGCTTCAATGAAAAAGAGATACATTTTCAAACAAAGAAAATAATGGACGGCTGGCATAACAACAACAATGATAAACAAAATAAAGAGAAAATCAACATATATTATAAATCCACTTTTTCGTCAGCTTATAAAGAAGATGAACGCATTATGAAGCAAATTATAAAAAGAAACATTAAACCAGTCAATCCAGAAAAAATACTAAATCTAGTGATTTATTATAAAACTAAGAAAACTAGCCACTGTTGGATGGTATCTCAACATATGAGTTGTGGTAGTACGTGGTCGTAGTTGAGCGGTGTTCGGAGGCTTTGAATAAAAAGCAGCGGAGCAACGTGTAGCTCTGTCTCTCTCTGTGGTCTTTCTCCTCTTTATTTGGTGACAGGAGGTGCTTATATACATGGCTCGTGGTTAGGTTGCCGACGAGATAATATTTATTTACAAGATGCAGTTTTAGCAAATATTAGAGATCAGGATAGGTTTTAACTACCTTATACATTGCATATACATATTTACAAATGACATACAGTTGTCCGAGGTTGGACAGGATAGACATATCCCGTAGGAAAGGGATTTAAATATAATGTGTATCAATGCTTGGCTTGGTGGCAATCCTTTAGGGTTGGCGAGGCGTCCAACTGCGCGTGAGGTGTCTGCCTGGACAATAGCGACCTGACCCGTAGTGACCAGGTGCGTGAAGATGTCAGGTCGAGTACCAGGCTACTCTGACTGCACCGAAATGCATCGGTGTCGTGCCGATAGTATAAGCAGAGGTGGTAGATGAATGTCTAGGAGATTTTGGTGGTAGATTACGTCTTCTAGGAGGTCTAGATGCTAACACCACCTTCTTATTAGAAACAGCCCCCTACAAGAGAGAAAGGAACTTCAGAAATCACATGCCATCTATAGGTTCACATGTACACGAGGGAACTGTGAAGCCCTCCCATCCACCTATATTGGCATGACGACAATGAGGTTATCCCGTCGCCTCTCATACCACCTGACATCTGGAGCCCCTAAAAATCATTTAAGAGAAGCCCACGGCATAACACTAGTAAGAGAGACACTAGAGAAAAACACCGAGATTTTGGATTTATGTACTGACGATAGACGCCTCCCAATTTTAGAAGCGTTGTACATTAAAGAGTTGAGCCCAAACCTAAATGTACAAGCAGAAGACCTCAGAGCCCTTCCAAGCATGAGACAAACCGTTACAAATAAAAACATGAGACATAACACCACAAACGCCAATACGAGACAAAACGCCACTCGTCCAACTACGAGACAAAACGCCACATTCCGCCACAACACAAACCCGGAGGCTCCCTAGCGCACGTGACATTTCGTCCCTGCCCGTAATACCAGGTGACCTCCCCCAGTGATTAGCAAGTATAGTAACTCTAGTATAAAACTTAGATCTTTACTAGAATCTTCGGATTAATTCTTATCCCTATAGCTACTGAAGAAGGGTCTTGAACCCGAAATCGCGATCTAGCTAATATGACTACATACAGCCAAGTCATAAATTTCCTTCCTAAGGAAAACAAATCCTTAATAAGGTATATGGAAAATACCATTAAGAAAATTATTAATGCACAACTAGCCATCACTTTTAATGAAACATGCATTAGAGAAAAACTCCTGCCCAAATACACTGACAATATATATATATATATATATATATTGAGACATTCTGACAGGTTGACATAAATGGAGTAGGAAACACAGGAGTCTTAGACTAAGACCTGTGTTTCCTACTCCACTTATATCATACATATATATATATATATATATATATATATATATATATATCCAGCAAAATATATATATATATATATATATATATATATATATATATATATATATATATAAGGTGATGAGATGTACAAGGGGTGAAAGTGGCAGTAGACTGGAAGTGAGCATTAAGGGAGAGCGACTGGAGGAAGTGGATAGTTTTAGATACTTGGGTGCAAATGTGGCATGGAAAGGCGGAGTAAAAGTGGAGGTAGAATGTAGATTGAGAGAAGCGAGTAAATGCCTTGGTGGATTAAAGAGTGTAATGAGGAATAGACATTTGGGAATGGATGCTAAGAGGAGACTGTATGAAGGAGTGATTGTGCCAACAGCACTGTATGGGGCAGAAACATGGAACATAAGAGAAGAAGAGAGAAGGAGTTTGAATGTGTTTGAGATGAGGTGTCTGAGAAGTATGATGGGGATTACTAGGCTAGATAGAGTGAGAAATGAGGAGGTGAGGAGGAGAACGAGGGTGGAAAGGGAGCTGGGAGATAGGGTTGATGAAAGAATATTAGGATGGTTTGGACACATGGAAAGAATGAGTGAAGAAAGACTAGTAAAAGAGGTGTGGAAGGCAGATGTGGAGGGAGTGAACATGAAGGGACGTCCTAGGATGAGGTGGATGGATGGGGTGAAGGGGGCTTTGGGGAAGAGGGGAATGCCTGTTGAGGAAGGACGGGAGAGGACAGAAGACAGGGGTGAATGGAGAGTGGTTGTATATGGATGATGTTGTGATAGCATGAGGTGGAATGGGCGGGGGGATGGGGGTGAGGTAGTATGTGTGAGCAAAATTTGACGCAGCCCGAAGGGATTTCTCCCCGTCCTCTCATTTTATGCAATTGGGGGACGGAGAGGGGGGGGTCGCCGATTTAATGAAGCGGCCTTGCTGTGGATGTGCTGTGTCTTGCGACACTGCTTCTGACCCAGGGCAGTGGACAAGGTGCAGGGATGACCCGTCATTCAGGAGGTGTTAAGATAAGAGGGAGGGTGGAGGGGTGTGGAGTGTATTCAGGGATGGAATGGGTGGGAATGTTTTTTGCCTTTTTCTTTTTGGCTACCCCCTTGTAAGGGGGAAAAAGCCTTGGTATATGTATGTAATATAAATCAATGTAATGTGAGAATGGGCTCATTTTACAACTCAAAGTTGTGAGTAATATCTGCAGTTCTTGTACTCCTTATCAATGTTGGTTATTCTTATGGAAAAATCTTCATATAATTTTTTATCATGCTTGATGCCTTACCAACATCTGGTTGATGTTTTTTTTTATTCAGAGCATGTTCTCTCTCAACTCTCTACTCTGAAGATGTCAACATACTATTATTTTCCTTAATAGTATTTTTGCTCATCTTTTATAATCATCATTCATGAGTATATTTTACAGACAGATTTCTTTCTTCATTTTTCAGAAATGCTGTGTGTCACAAGAGAAGCATGGAAGGCATGGTGTCCAAATTTTATGAATATACGACATATAGCTTTTGGCCCTGGAACTTACCGATTTGCTACCAAGATAACCGATGACCATGAGGAGGAACCAGAGATGTTCATACACAAATTAACAAAGAAAAAGCAGACCACAAAGAAGGAGTTGCAATCTAAAAGTCAAGAACCAAAAACTGTAAAGAACAAAAGAATAAGGACAACTTCTTCTTCTGTATTTCAATCTGCTTCTCAGGAAGTTCAAGATCTGGTTAGCAAGATGAAAAAAGAGTCATTACAAACAAATGCATTATATATTATTGAAAAAGATGCAGCACAGTGTCTTGTGAATCATCTGAAAAAAGACCTAAAGAAAACTGATAGTATTGTTGAATCCAGCCCAGGGCCAGGCATCTTAACAAAGCTGTTGTTATCTAAAACTGAAAATAACTTAGTGTTATATGAACCACATGCAGGATTTAGAAGTGAACTTCAAAGGTTCCAGCATAGCTTTGGCGACAGAGTCGTAATTTCCAATTTAGACCTGAAAAAATGTTACTCGTATTTCATTCAGGGTAGGAAAGACTCAGAAAAAGATAAATTACCCATGTTTTTAGAGCCTTTATTAAAAGAACACAAGAAAGGCAAGATTAAGATAATTTGCCCTGTTATTGACACCAAATTTTTATACAGACTTAATGTCAGTTTTGCCTTCCAGTGTTGTTTCTTTGATCAGTTGTACCCAGAATTTTACCTGTTTTTGCCAAACAGACTTTTGACCAAGGTAACATTAACACTGGGGAGTTTTGCATATTCCAAAGTTGGCTTACCTTTCCAGTTCTACTTCAAGATAAAGGTTTTGGACAAGGTGTCCAATTCAGCTTTCTTTCCAGTCTTCACATTGCCTGCTAATAGAAGGAAGAAAGATCCTAATGATGACTTTCTTCATTTACTGAAAATAACACCCGATATGGACTTATTTTCACAGGTGTGTATTTTGCTTTTGACCTTGCATGTTCTTCACCATTATAACATGGTTACATATTATATAGACTTTTCTTGATAATATTACTCATCTGTGGGATAGGACTGGGACTTTGTGGTATTTGAATTGATTGGGCTTCTGAATAAAATAGTTTAGCATTAAGCACAACAAGTTATACAAGATGATTATTATGCCCCCATACTGGATATTATTTATTCTACTGCCACCATTGCTGCTCAGTCATTCATTTCATTACTCCAGGTCTCTTGAAGGAGATCCATGGCCACCATATGCTCTCCCAAAGCCCAGCTCATCAAAGTCTTGGAAAGCTTCACATACCTTAGTAGTACATGCATAACAGTGGTGTTTCATGTTAGAAAATCCTTTGTAGGATTGGCATAGTCCCTGGTATTATCGGGTTGCTCAGCTGGATTATATCAACCTGGATGTATGGAGTTGTCAATATTTTTGCAACATGACAAATATCTGAATCTTGAAGTCGCTGTACTCCTGTCTTGCAGTATATATATAAGACATGGAGACTGAATGTGGACTCAAATAGGCATCTCAGTCTTTGGTACCAAATGCTTTCAAAGAGTTATGGGTTATTACTGGTATGGCTTTGCATCAAGTCAGCAACTGCTTTGCTAGACTCAGTCAAGGCCTGTTACCAGCATAGTTTGTGAATACCAGCTCCAGCTATATGGGCCAGTTGCATACTCTCTTGATGTTGATTCTACTGACAGAGTTATCTCCACAAGAGACAACCTTCAGTGGAGGGTTCAAAGGGGATGTCCATACAACTCATGGTGGTTGGAGGAAGCTGACTAATCCTGCCAAGAGCTGTTTGGATTGTGAGGGGTAGTAGCATAGGGCTTGCTTGGGGAAATAATGGTGAATGAGATTGATGTACAAATGACATGACACCCCCCCAGGCATATGCTCCCAATTGGTGATGATTGAGTGGCATCCCGACAGACCAGAGTCATGCAACTTTATGTACAGAGACAAATCTCCTTTATGAGGAATTTTATTATTGTTTGTGTTTGCTGTTTTTCTTAAATCTGTAATATATCACTACTAAGACTCCACCTTCTCTCCTGTGGTGAAAGGATAAGAATGTCATAATTATATTTTTATGCATATCATAAATACCAACTAAATGTGGATTAAGAAGATTGGGATTCTCATAGCTCTGTTTTATCCTTGTGAAGAGTCAAGACATGCTTTGACTTGGCCACCCTCCTTACAAAGGGGGAAAAAATCATTGATATATGCATAATGTGATTTTGTGAACAATCTTGGCTGTTTGTTGTAAATTGATATTAAAAATTGTTTCCATTAGATCAAAAAGGAAGAATTGGAGAGCTTCCACTATTTCATGAACTTTTTGACCCGGACAAGAAGAAACGATTCTCTCATCAATCAAATGGAAAAATGGATACCAGATTGTGGCCCAGAATTTATTAAGGTAAATGAATGCTTTATTTATTTATTTACCCTGTCTGGGGTATTTACCCTGGCTGCATGTTATTGTGTGGTATAAATTGTGCAATAGCATGAAATAGATACATTAAGGATTATATAGGATGATCTTATAGACCAGAGCCTCACATTTTGTCTATGCTTGAGGAAATCTCTAAGCATAGAGAAATGATGCTACTTTATTGTGCTGCAACTATTGCAATGTTATGCTGTCCTACCCCTCTCTTAATACTGTCTTGTACTACTTCTTTGAGTATATATTTCCATTTTTGCCTCTCCTATGGTAGGGGGAAAAAGAATACTGCCACAGAGTCTTTCCACTTAGGTCATAAAGGTGATAGATAGGCCGGAGTGTGGGACTAGGCATCCTGCTCTCTATATCACTATGGGTACATTCCAATTAGAAGTCAAGGCATAAGAGGGTCTAGAAGTTTTCCAACCAGAACCCTAAGGTTTGGTTCTTTTAATGTGCATGGATGTGGTACAGATGAGAGTAAAAAAAATATATAGGTAGTATATTTGTGGGAAAGAAAGATGGATGTGTCAGCATTAAGTGAAACTAAGTTGAAAGGGAGGGTTTATTTATTGTTTAGGAGTGTAGTGGGGAGGGTATTGGGAGTGAGGAGAGGATGAGGAAGGGAAGGGGTGGCTCTGCTCGTAAGTGAGAAGATAGGTAAGTGTATGGTGGAGTGGAAGGAGGTCTCTTCAAGGTTAATGTGGATGAAAGTGAAACTAGGAAGGGAGATGTGGGTCTTTGTAAGTGCATATGGGCCTGGTAGTGAGAAGTGTAGAGGAAAGGGAGACTTTTTGAATAGATTTAAATCAATGTGTAGAATTTTGGGAGGAATGTCAATGTAGTGGTATTGGGAGATCTCAGTGCTAGAGTAGGGGATGAACCAATAGATGGAGTTGTTGGGAAGTGTAGAGTGCCAGGTAAAAATCATAGTGGAGAGTTAATGGAGATGTGATTAGAGAGCTGATGATAGCAAATACAATGTTTAAGAAGAAAGTCGAGCATAAGCACATATGGGATAGAGTGGTGGACAGAAGGGTGGTTGATAAGGCATTAATGGACTATGTAGTGGTATCCAGGAAAAGAGCAGGAAGATTTTTGGATGTCCATGTTCTTGGGGAGAGAGTGGGAGAATATCAGATAATTTTTTGGTGGAAGGTAAGTTGAGAATGGAAGATAGGTGGAGAAAGAGGAAAAGGGTGGAAGGTAGAGAGGTGCTTAGAGCAAACTGTTTAAATGAAAATGAAAAGGAGCTGGAGTACAAGGAGAAGGTGAGAGAGTAGAAGTAGGAGTGGAAGAGGAATGAGGATGTTTCAAAGAGGAAATGACAAGGTGTGCAAAGATGGATATGGAACAAAGGGGATGGGATTGAATAGAAGGAAGGGTAGTGAGCAGTGGGATGATGAAGTGAAGAAGGTAGTAGAAAAGAAGCAAGTATTCAGGGACTGGTTGCAAAGTAGGATGAGAGAAAAACATGAGAGGTATAGAAATAAAAAGAAGCAAAAAGGAGAACAAATGTAAAATGGGGAGGAGTATTACAAATTTTTGAAAGCAATAAAACAATGTTTTGGAAAGAAATTAAAAGAGGAAGGGGAGGTGAGTCAAGTAGAGAAGAAAAAGTAAAAGGCACAGATGGACAGATATGAACCTCTTCAGTACGGGCCTTAAATCTCGCGGGCAGCAGCCGATGCCAGCCGTACGACGTGTCGTAATAATACTCGCATCATAAAATATAGTCACCGCTTATATTGATCGTTCTCTCTTTCACCCGTGAATTTTGATAACCATAGAAAATGTGATTACAGACAGTTTAGAGAGTATGTCATTACGGAGGGGCAACTACAATAAATATAATCAAGGTGCCGATATGGCAGCCTCGCGTATCCACTTGCTCCTCATGACGCGTACGTATGCGGCACCGTATGGAAGGGGTTAATGGAAGAGGAGGCAGTAAGGGGAAGATGGGTGGAGTATGTTAGAGAGCTGTTAAATGTGGAGGAAGATAGGGAGGGATTGGTAGTAGCAGTGGGAGGTGCTAAGAAAATGATAGTGATGGGAGATGAAAATGGAGGAGAAATAAAAGATGAGCTGCAAGTAGGTCTGAAAATGATGAGAGCAGGGAATGCACCTGGGTTAGATGGGTGTCATGCAGAGTGTCTGAAGAAGGGAAGTACAGTAATAGTAAACTGGTTAGTGAAGTTATTTAATATATGTCTAAGGGAGGGTAGAGTGTCAGAGGACTGGAGGAGGGCCTATATAGTTCTGCTTTATGAGGGAAAAGGGGACAAATGTGAGCGTAGTAGTTTCAGAGGGAATAATTTGTTGAGTGTGGTTGGGAAGGCTTATGGGAGGGTTTTGAGAGGATTAGGAGAGAAACAGAGAGTAATTGGTGAGGAACAGTGTGAGTTTAGGAAAGGTAGGAGTTGTGTGAATCAGATTTTTGTGGTAAGGCAGATATGTAAGCTTTTGCAAAAAATGAGGATGGTTTTTGGGCCTTCATGGATTTGGAAAAGGCTTATGACAGGGTAGACAGGAAGGCACTGTGGGAGGTTTTACAGATATATGGGATTGGGAGAAAGCTGTTAAGGGCAGTCAAGTTTTGATGAGAGTAGCAGAGCCTGTGTTATAATGGAAAATGGAGAGAGTGAGTGGTTTGAGGTAAAGGTAGGACTGCGTCAGGCATGTGTCATATTGCTGTGGCTGTTCAGTATGTACATGGATGGGGTGGTGCAGGAGGTAAAGGCAAGAGTAATGAGCAAGGGACTGGAGATAGTTAAAGAAAATGGAAAGAAGTGGGAGGTGAGCCAGTTGCTGTTTGCTGACAAAAGTGTGCTTGTGGTAGGATGAAAGGGGGATTAAGGGAATTAGTGATGGAATTTGGGAAGGTATGCAATAGGAGGAAGTTGAAGGTAAATGTGGGTAAAAACAAGGTGATGAGATGTACAAGGGGAGAGAATGACGGAGAGTTGGAAGTAAGTTTTAAAGGAGAGAGGCTGGAGGAAGTGGATAGCTTTAAGCATTTGGGATCGCATGTGGCAGGAAAGGGAGAAGTGGAGGTAGAGGTAAATTGAAGATTGAGAGAAGCAAATAAATGCCTTGGATGATTGAAAAATTGTTATGAGAAATAAGCATCTGGGAATGGATGCAAAGAGGAGATTGTATTTACCTAGTTGTATTTACCTAGTTGTATTTTGCGGGAAGGGGAGCTATGCTCGTGTTGTCCCGCCTTTGTATCTTGCAGTGTCTAGTTTGTTTTTAAACTCATGAATGGTTTTTGCGCATACTATTTCATTGTCCAGTTTGTTCCAAGTGTCCAAAACTCTATGAGGAAAACTGTTTTTCTTCAGTTCTCTTCTATAGCTATGTTTTTTTATTTTCTTTCCATGTCCTCTTGTGTTTCTTTTGTCCCAGTTAAGTAAGTTCTCACTATCGAGTACCTCTGTGCCTTTCATGATTCTGTAGATGGTCAATAGGTCACCTCTCTCTCTTCTTTGCTCCAGTGTCGGTAACTCCAGTTTAGCCAATCTCTCTTCGTATGATAGGTTTGCAAGTGCAGGTGCCATTTTTGTAGCTGCTCTTTGGATTCTTTCTATTTTCTTTATATTCTTTTTGGTACTGGGGGACCACAATGTCGCTGCATACTCTAATCTAGGCCTTATCAATGTAACCAATATTTTTTTCATCATGTCTTCGTCCACGTATGTAAACGCCACTTTTATTGATCTTAGCAAGTTGTAAGTCTCCCCGACAATTTTGTTAATCTGTATATCATAGGACAAGTCGTTCGTGATAATTACTCCCAAATCTTTTTCGGATCCTACGTTCTTTCCTTCATTGGTTCCAATTGTATATTTTCCTGATATTCTGTTTTTGCTTTTTTCCAAACTCCATTATGCTACACTTCTTCGTATTAAAGTCCACTTCCCATTTCTGACTCCTAGTTCCATACCCTAATTTAGGTCTTCTTGCAGTGCTTCACAGTCCTCATCAGTTTCTATTTTCCTTAGCAGTTTGGCGTCATCGGCAAAGAAGCTCATGTAGCAGTTTCACGTCCTCATCCATGTCATTCATATAGATAGCAAACATTATTGGTGCCAGCACAGATCCTTGCGGTACTCCACTGATCACCTCTTTCCAGTCTGAATATTTTTCTCTGAGCACTACTCTCATCTTTCTACCAGTCAGAAAGTCCTCTATCCATTTTAGTAGGTTTCCCTGTATTCCTCCTATGTGTTCCAGTTTTTTTAGTAGTTTTCTGTGTGGTACTTTGTCAAAGGCTTTTTGCAAAGTCTAGGAATGCACAATCAGCCCATCCATTTCTTTCTTGCACTATGTCTATTAGTCTTGAGTAAAAGCATATTAAGTTTGTGGAGCATGATCTTCCTTGTCTGAATCCGAATTGTCTTGGGTTTAATATGTCATTGTCTTCCAGATGTTTTACCCATCTATTCTTGATTATTTTCTCAAAAATTTTGTCAATGGTGCTTGTTAGTGATACTGGCCTATAGTTGGTGGGTTCTTCTTTGTTTCCTCCTTTGTGTATTGGTACAATGTTAGCGTTTTTCCAGTCCTCGGGAATCTTTCCTTCTTTGAGAGAGCTGTTTAATAAGAATTGTATTTTGTCTGTTAGTTCTTCTTTGCACTCCTTTAGAATCCAATTTGCAATACCGTCCGGGCCATGTGATTTTCTGACATCCAGCCTTGATAAATGTTCTGATATTTCCTTTAGTGATGCTGTAAACTCATTCATGAGGGGAGATTTCTTGTTTTTGTCTATGTCACAATTCGGTATTTTCTCTCTGGTGAAAACAGATTTAAAGTGATTGTTCATGACTTCGGCCATCTCTAAATCTTCTGTGTATTCTATGTTTCCTTGGCATAGTTTCACCAATTCCTGTTGTTTTTTAGTTTTACCATTCACATACCGATAGAATAGTTTGGGTTGCCTCTTTGCATTTGTCTATAATATCCTTCTCATGGTTCCTTTTCTCCTCTCTTCTCACATTAACATACTCATTTCTATAGTTAACATAAATTTGCCATTTGCTTTGTTTTTTGTCTTTTCTCCACTTTTTCCAAGCTTTGTCCCTTCTGTATTTTGCCTCACTGCATCTTTTGTTGAACCAACATTTAATGTACTCTCTCTCTCGCTTTTGTCTTGGTACATGCCTGTTTACCCCTTCATTGTAGTTTTCCATCAATATATTCCATTTCTCTTCCACTGATGTTGATTCCCGTAAAATATTTCCCAGTTTGCATTCCGGAAGAATGTCTTTAGTTTTGTAAAGTCTGTTTTGTTGTACCTCAGTCTTCCTTTCCTATGCTTTTCGTTCCTCTCTATGTCTATTTCTTCCTTTAGTATAGTTTCGATGAGTACATGGTCACTCTTTCCAATTGGAGTCTCATACTGGGACTTTATGCACTATTTCAGGCTCTGTTGTAAATATTAGATCTAGTTTCGATGGCTCTTCATTATTTCTGTACCTTGTGTTTTCATGGACCCATTGGGTCATTGTGTACTCCATGGTCATATCTAGCAGTACATTGCCCACGAGTCATCTCTCCTTGCACTGTCTTGCTGTCCCAACAAATTTCTTTGCAATTGAAGTCCCCCATAACTACCAGATTACCCTTACCCATTAGTATCTCATTGAGTGATTTTCTTGTGTCATCTAGCATTTTTGTATGTTCAATTTCTTTCCAAGCGCTTGTTTTTGGAGGCACATAAGTCACCACAAACTTTCTACTTTTCATATTCTTGCCTTCGACTTTTATCATGATCAATTCAGCATTACCTTTGCCCTCTCTGCAATTTTTGTCACCTTTAGGTCTTTCTTGGCCAAGAACATGATTCCCCCTCCCTGTTTCTTGTCCCTGTTTTTTATCCAGTAGTTGTATAAACCTTGTCCGATAACAGTGGATGGTATTTCACCTCTTAGTTTAGTCTCTACAATTCCCATTATGTCTGGTTTTGCTTCTAACAGATAATCATTGAGTTCGTTCAGTCCCGAAATTTAGTCCGTCAATGTTGGTATAGGCCACTTTTAATTTTCTTCCTTCTCCCTGGTTTCTTCTTCCCTTGTTTTGTTCGTTTTGAAGCGCCATTGTCTTAATCTCAAGTCTATTACTCTCCACTGGAATTCTTTGCATTCTGTCTCTGATCTTTTCAAGTTTTTTTCCTTTGCTTCTTCTCTTAGCGCCCTTTCTTTTTCTAATTCCTCAGTACTCATTTCTCTTTTTATCCATATCTTATTGTAGTTTTCACTCTTTGCCAAGTTACCTACTTTTTCAAATATGTCTTCTACTACCACTTGTGACCTTAGTTTTATCTTTAGAGGTCGATTCCTATCCTTAGTATAGCGACCAATTCTGTAAGTCTCTTCTAAGTCTGTGCCTGAATCACTATCTCCCCCCTGAATTTCATTAAGGATTTCTACTGCTGTCTCTTTTTCTTCTTTTTCTCTCATGTACCTCGCCAATCCTTGTTTTTCTTTAAGCCCATAAACCACAATACATTTCTTCCTATCTACTGTGTCCCTGACCCAATTTGCTTTTTTTCGTTAATCACTTGAATGATTGTGTCTTTTGCATTATCTTGCATTTGCTGCTTGACTATTTCTTTGAAAGCAATTTCTTTATTTTCAATATTTTCTTTCACTTCTTAATTTCCTGGATACTGTCCCCACCTAAGTTTTCTTCGATCTTTTGTGTCAATTCTTGGAATTTGTTGTTCACTTCCTGCTTTAGATTTTCGCTATTATTATCATTAGTTTTCTTCTTTTCATTATCATTCTTCAGTTCATTTATGTCTCTTTTCATTTCTTTAATTTCGTTTGTAAGATCCAAGTTAGCTTTTTTTCAGGTCAGAAATTTCATGGTTAGTCTTAGATAAACAATCAATTAAACCAATGACCTCTTTTCTTAAGTCCATGATTTCATTTTCCCACCGAGTCCTATTTTTGCTCATCTCTCTCTCTATCTCTAATAATCTACTTAAGTTCTTTCTTTCGTACTTACCAAACCCTAAGAAATCATTGTCGTAACACGTGGTGCTTTGTTTATTGTTTACATCGCGGTTCAGTGGATTGCCTCCAGATGGCTCTGATTCGCAACTGGCTTTCGAGTCGTTTTCATTCATTTTTGCTAATTTCGAGTTAACACAATTAACTAGCACTGCATAGATACCATTTCGGGCACTCACGTTCACTCCCCACCCTACAGTACAAACCAGGTTTTCCTTTTTCGTCGTAAATCCTCTTCTTCTTGGTCGCGCGACGACGAGCGGTGTTGCTTCGATGAGCGGATGATTGAAAGGATGATTGTGCTGACAGCATTGTAGAGACATGGAATTTCAGAGAGGCAGAGAAAAGTTTGAATGTATTTGAGATGAAATGCCTGAGAAGTATGGTAGGGGTCACTAGGTTGGATGGAGTCAGAAACAAGGAGATGAGGAGAGCAATAGTGTGCAATAGTGTAGTGGGGTGCTCAACCAACAGTGATACTCCCCAGACAAAAGCCTTTTCTTATGGCCAACAAGGCCATGTTGACAGTTACTCTCTAGACCAGCGTTTCTCAACCTTTTTACCCTTGCATAACCTTTAAAATAAATTGCATATGCCAAGGAACCCCTGTGAAAAAAAAAACATATACAGTATACCATATCTTTCTCATTTTATTTTCATTGTAATAATAGGTTAGATAGGATGATGATCTATATTACATTATTACAATAACCAAGAATATGTTGTGCGTGTTTAATTATATTACATATATGAACTTAAAAAAAAAAAATCAAAAGTGCATTAGCTTATCTCACTTGTTCTCTTGGAACCCTTAGGGACCTTTTGCAGAACCTTAGGGTTCCAGGGAATCATGGTTGAGAAATGCTGCTCTAGACTCCTTAGGCAACAATGTGTCCCTCCTCTGTATGCACAACCACCTACCAATTAATAAACACACAAACCATGTTTCACTATATGCTCCCTTTGCAATAGCAAACACTTCTATACCTGGTTTTTTGCTCCTCTCACTTTCCTAAAAAACAGTGCTCTCTTTTGTGAAGACCGATTGGAAACTTTCATTCATTATTTCTGCCTAAGCTAAAGCTTTTTTAAAGATCTCACCCACTATTAATTTGATGATTACTTCCCAGTGTCTTAATTTACCATTTATAAACCTGTAAAATGGTTTAGATTCATCTTTGCATCTACACTTCTTCAACATGGCTTTCTTTCTCCATGTAAGTTCTTTGTTTTCTTGCTTCTTTTCTTCCTCCATTTTCCCCAAGCCATGTTCCTGGCTGTTATTGCACTCTCACACTTTTAGTTAAACAAGTCCTGTTTCTGCTTCTTCCTCCCCCCCACTAGTCTTTGGCAAATGTTTGTTCACTCCTAGGTTGTAAATGTCAAGAAAGATTTCCTATTTTCTCCTTGTTCCTGTGGTATCCATGAATTCCTCCCAGTTTGTTTCTTCAAAGAATTTTTTCAACCCAAAGTAATCTGCTTTCCTAAAAGTCTCCCTTGCCCATATGATTCATTCCTTGGCTCTATTTCCTCATCCTCCAACTGAAACTCACTTGTTACATGGTCACTTTTTCCTCTGGGGTAAAAGTAGTTCAATGCACTGATGATGTCTGGCTCCTTTTACCCAGGTCACTTCCTTTAACCATTGGATCATTGTATTCTCCATTGCTATACTTAATAGGGTATGTCCCTAGGAATCTGCTTTGCCACTTGCTTTCCACTCTTCCCAGTTGACTTTACAGCAGTTAAAATCTCCAATAAGGACTATATTGCTAATTTGTTCAATATTTTTCCTTAGAAGAGCTGTATCAAATAACATTTCATGATATTCAGCTTCATTCCATGATACAAAGGATTACAAAGGATTACAAAGGCGGAACATGCCGACAGGAGACCATCTGATCCATATCTAGGTCGGATGCGAAAAAAAAATCATATTAATAATAAAATAATAAACAAAAACTATGATAATGTAAATAACAAACAAAATACATAAATAAATGCATAGGTATAGTTAAATAATAAACAAACAGGTAAATAGTAAATAATAATAAATTGACATACAACTAATAATAAATGAAAATCAGACAGACAAATGATAACAAAACAAAAACAAAAAATATAAGATAAATTATAATCATTACAGCATCTTAGGTATTTATCTAAATGATTCTTAAAGCTTCGAACTGAACTACATTGCACTACCTGTGCAGGAAGTTTATTCCATTCATTAACTACACGGTTGGCAAAGTTGTTTCTACCTACTTCCAAATTGAATCTATTTCCGGAGAGTTTGAGACCATTGTTTCTTGTCTGATTCTCATTCAATGTAAAAATTTTGTCACTTTTGATGTTGTCAATTCCCTTTAGAATTTTAAAGACCTGTATCAAGTCACCTCTGAGTCTACGCTTTTTTAGGGAAAACAGATTCATATGTTTAAGTCGATTTTCGTATGATTTATTTTTGATATTTGGAATCAGTTTTGTGGCTCGCCGTTGTACTTTTTCCAATCTGTCAATGTCTTTAATGAGATTCGGTGACCATACGGAAACAGCATATTCCAAATGTGGACGAACTAACGCTTTATATAGCTTGTTAATGAGTGATGGACTTTTGAAATCAAAAGATCGCGCAATCAGTCCTAGAATCTTATTTGCTTTCCCAGAGGCTGAAATACACTGCTTGGATGATTTGAGGTTGTTACTGATAATTATGCCGAGATCTTTTTCACTATCCACTTTTGTTAACGAATTTCCAAATAACTTGTAATCGTACTTACTGTTATTTTTACCTATGTGCATTACCTTGCATTTACTTGTGCTAAATTTCATTAGCCACTTTTCAGACCATTGCTGTAATTGATCTAAATCTTCTTGAATATCTAATTGGTTTGAGTGATCATTTGCCACTCCGCACAGTTTTGTATCATCAGCAAATTTGGAAACAGTAGATTTTAGTCCATGGTCTATATCATTTATATATACTATGAATAGAAGTGGCCCAAGAACGGAACCCTGAGGAACTCCACTTGCAACACTTTTCCATCCAGAAGTTTTTCCATTTAAAACAACTCTCTGTTTTCTACCATTCAACCAATTACTAGTCCAACCTAATAGGATACTACTATACAAGGAAGAGAGGGCTGGGAGGTGGGGGATATGGGGTGCTTATGTGTGACTGAGGGGATGGAGAGGGGGCCGCTGATTAGGTGAAGCTACTTTTGTGGATGTGCTGTCTTGCTACATTGTTTCTGACCTGTGGCAGTGGGTAGGATACAGGGATGACCTGTCATCCATGAGGAGCTAAGATGAAAGGGATGAAAGGGTGGTGGAAAGGAGTGGAATAGGTGGGAGCAGGTATGTGACTTTGACTTGGCTACCTTCCTGTAAGGGAAAAAAGCTCTTGGTACATAGAGTAGATTATTATAATTTTAATTTATTTATTATTATTTTATTTTTTCTTTATTTAGGAATGTCCCCTTTTGGGGCTATAGGTAGTAGGACTCCTAATCCCATCCCCTGTCCCATTTTTTGTCGCCTTTTACGACTCAAGTAGAAAGACTTGGTGGTAACATTCTCTTCCCCCACCACAGGGTCCGGCAAAAAAAGGAAATGAATATTCAGAGAAATGGTACAGGGCAGTAACAAGGGGTTGGGAGACAGCATAATGGAGGAATAGTCGTTGTATAAAAGTGTCATCATTTCTCTATGAACAGAGTTTTCCTCTATCTCAGACAAAAAGATGTATGGCTCTGGTCAGTAGGGGCACCCCATATAGACCCTAAAGTATCAACTGCATGCTACTTTGCCACAATAACATGCAGCCAATACCCCAGATGGGGTTGAGGAAGTTAGTGACAGAGTTTGAGAAGGTGTGTGAAAGAAGGAAGCTGAAGATAAATGTGGATAAAAGTAAGGTGATGAGATGTACAAGGGGAGAGAGTGACAGCAGGCTGGAAGTGAGCATTAATGGTGAAAGACTGGAGGAAGTGGATAGTTTTAGATACTTGGGTGTGAATGTGGCAGGAAAGGGAGGAGTGGGGGTGGAGGTAGAATGTAGATTGAGAGAAGCAAGTAAATGCCTTGGTGGATTGAAGAGTGTAATGAGAAATAGACATCTGGGAATGGATGCTAAGAGTAGGTTATATGAAGGAGTGATTGTGCCAACAGCATTGTACGGGGCAGAAACATGGAACATGAGAGAGGAAGAGAGAAGGAGTTTGAATGTGTTTGAGATGAAATGTCTGAGAAGTATGCTAGGGGTTACTAGGCTAGATAGAGTTTACTAGGCTAGATAGAGTGAGAAATGAGGAGGTGAGGAGGAAAACAGGGGTGGAAAGGGAACTGGGAGATAGGGTTGATCAAAGAGTATTAGGATGGTTTGTACATATGGAAAGAATGAGTGAAGAAAGATTAGTAAAAGAAGTGTGGAAAGCAGAAGTGGAAGGAGTGAATATGAGGGGGCATCCTAGGATGAGATGGATGGATGGGGTGAAAGGGGCATTACAAAAGAGAGGAATGTCTATGGAAGAAGGACGGGAGGGACAGAAGATAGGGGTGAATGGAGAGGGTTTGTGTATAGATGATGCTGTGATGCATGAGGGGGAGTGGGTGGGAGATGGGGGGTGAGGAATTATGTATGAGAAAAAATTTGATGCAGCCCGAAGGGATTTCTCCCCATCTCCTTTTCTGCATGAAGGGATGGAGAGGGGGGGTTGCCGAATTTATGAAGTGGCCTTGCTGTGGATGTGCTGTGTCTTGCAACACTGCTTCTGACCCAGGGCAGTGGACAGGATGCAGGGATGACCCATCATCCAGGAGGTGCCAAGATAAGAGGGAGGGAGGAGGGTGAAGGGGAGTGGAATATATAGGAAATGGAATGGGTGGGAGTAGTTTCTATGCCTTTTTCTTTTTGGCGTCCCCCTCGTGTAGGGGGAAAAAGCCTTTGGTATATGTATGTATTATTATTTTCATTTCTGCTACTCAAAATTCATAAAATTATCTACTTATATAGTAATTCCCCCATATCTGAACTAATTGGGACATGGGTGTTTGGATTTGGGAGCATTCAGATATGCCAAGTAAAATTATCATCCCCCATCTCCACTCTGCCACTTTAATGCTAAATTTTCAATTCTGAAGGATTGAATATTCAATAAACATAAGTCATTATCCTGTACTGTATTTAAACTGTAGATATATAACACAACCCAGAAAATGTAGCCTTTAAAGTTGATAGAAAAAAAATACATATGGTTCAAGATGTCATCCAATTGTGTGGAAAAGAAAAAAAAAAAAAAGTGCTAGAATTTCTGTTTCTCATTTCAGAATGGCTTCCGGGTGTTTGTACACCCAAAAGAACTAAATAAAGAGGAACTCATCAAGGCCTTTAAGGTATTTAGTTCTTTGCCTTCATATGAAGGCTCTATGTTTCATCATTACCGTCATCAGTGGGCAGTTACCTATGGAGAAAAAGATAGTGATAGTTTGAAACTGAAAGGAGATGATATTGAAGACTTGGAAGAGGTGATTCCACTTGACACTAATCATTAATTCTGTAATTAATAGTACATTTTGTTTATATAATAAATATTTCTATTTTAGATAGAATTTTTATTCATCCACTTAGAAGTCCTCAGTAGTGTTGTTTACAAGACTATAAAAAATCTTAGGAGTACCCAATAGATTAGATCTCCAACCTCTCACACTGGACATACATATACCAACAGCCCTTACATGGGGGGTAGCCAAAAAACAAAGGCGGCATAAAATTCACTCCCACCCATTCCATCCCCACATTCTCCACTCCCATTCACCCCCCTCCCTTTCTCTTATCTTGGCTCCTGGATGACAGGTCATCCCTGCATCTTGCCCATTGCCCAGGGTCAGAAACAATGTAGCAAGACACAGCACATCCACAGCAAGGCCAGAAAAAGAGAAGATGGGGAGAAATCCCTTCAGGCTATGTCAAAATATCACTAGCACATACTCTCTTACTCACTCCCCTTCATGCATCACAGCATAATCCATATACAACCATTATCCACTCACCCCTATCTTCTGTCTTCTCCCTTCTTCAACAGTCTTTCCCCTCTTTCCCAATGCCCTTTTTACCCCATCCATCCATCTCATCCTTGATTGCCCCCTCATGTTCACTCCTACACCTCTTTTAATATTTCTTCACTCGTTTTGTGTCCAAACCATCCCAATACTCTTCCATTAACCCTATCTCCCAATTCCCTTTCCCCATACCATACAACACATAATGGAAGACTGCATTATACACAATCATGCACGCAAACAACACAACATACACTCTATAAAGGATTTGTGGGAAAACCCAGTTTCGGCAGTAGCATTCCTTGGGGAGATGGGACTGCTCGGACAGACAGTCTAGGGAACGACAACAACAACAACAACAACTCCCTTTCCACCCCCACTCTCCTTGTTTCTCACAATTTCCAACCTAGTAACCGGTACCATACTTCTCAGGCATTTCATCTCAAACACATTCAAACTCCTCTCTTATGTTCCATGTTTCTGCCCCATACAGTGCTGTTGGCACAATCACCCCTTCATACAGTCTCCTCTTAGCATCCATTCCCAAATGTCTATTCATCATTACACTTTTTAATCTCCCCTTCCCCTCAAGGCATTTGCTTGCTTCTCAGTCTACATTCTACCTCCATCTCCACTCCTCCCTTTCCTGCCACATTTGCACCCAAGTATCTAAAGCTATCCACTTCCTCCAGTCTCCCTTAATATTCACTTCCAATTTGCTGCCACATTCTCCCCTTGTACATCTCGTCACCTTACTTTTATCCACATTTATCTTCAACTTCCTTCTTTCACTCACCTTCCCAAACTCTGTCACTAACTTCCTTAACCCCTTCACTCCGGGCCAAAATCTTGCGGGCAGCACTAGCTGCCAGACATGCGATGTTGTGTCATAATACTCGCATTATAAAAAATAAAGTCACCGCTGTATTGCTTGTTCTCTCTTTCGCCCATGAATTTTGATAACCGTAGAAAATGTGAAGCCAGTTTACAGAGTATGGGGGTCATGCAGGTACAACTACAATAGATATAATCAAGACGCCAACATTGGCATCCTCGCGTACCCACTTGCTCCTCATGACGCCTACGTAGGCGTCACCGTATGGAAGGGGTTAATCCCTCTTCTGATCCTGCCACAAGCAGTGTCATCAGCAAACAACAACTGGCTTATCTCTCATTTTTCTCCATTTTCTTTAACCATTTCCAATCCCTGGCCCATTACCCTTGCATTTACTTCTCACACCACCCCATCCATGTATAAATTTAACAACCAATCCGATATAACCTGGTGAAGTCCCACCTTTACCTCAAACCTCTCATTCTCTCCATTTCTAATTCTAACACTGGCTCTAGTACATACATACATATACCAAAGGCATTTTTCCCCCTTATAAGGGAGGTAGCCAAAAAACAAAGGCATTTAAAACCACTCCCACCCATTTCATCCTCATCGCACTCCACTCCCCTCCACCCTCTTATCTTGGCACCTCCTGGATGATGGGTCATCCCTGCATCTTGTCCACTGCCCTGGGTCAGAAGCAGTGTCAAAAGACACAGCACATCCACAGCAAGGCCGCTTCATTAAATCAGTGACCCCCGCTTCTCCATCCCCTAATGCAGAAAAGGAGAAGACAGGGAAAAATCCCTTCGGGCTGCATCAAATTTTTCTTGCACATACTACCTCACCCCCCCAACCCATTCTACCTCATGGATCACATCATCCATATACAGCCATTCTCCATTTACCCCTGTCTTCTCCCATCCTTCCTCAACAGACATTCCCCTCTTCCCCAAGGCCCCCTTTACCCCATCCATCCATCTCATCCTAGGTTGCCCCCTCATGTTCACTCCTTCCACACCTCTTTTACTAGTCTTTCTTCTCTCTTTCCTGTGTCCAAACCATCCCAATACTCTTTCATCCACCCTATCTCCCAACTCCCTTTCCACCCCCATTCTCCTCCTCATTTCTCACTCTATCCAGCCTAGTAACCCCTGTCATACTTCTCAGACACCTCATTTCACACACATTCGCACTCCTTTTCTCTATGTTCCATGTTTCTGCCCCATACAGTGCTGTTGGCACAATCACTCCTTCCTACATTCTCCTCTTAGCATCCATTCCCAAATGTCTATTTCTCATTACACTTTTTAATCCACCAAGACATTTACTCGCTTCTCTCAATTGACATTCTACCTCCACCTCCACTCTTTCCTGCCACATTTGCACCCAAGTATCTAAAACTGTCCACTTCCTCCAGTCTCTCTCCCTTAATACTCACTTCCAGTCTGCTGCAACTTTCACTCCTTGTACATCTCATCACCTTACTTTTACCCACATTTATCTTCATCTTCCTTCTTTCACACTCCCAAACTGTCACCAACTTCCTCAATCTCTCCTCTGATCCTGCTACAAGTGCAGTGTTGTCTGCAAAAAACAGCTGGCTTATCTCCCACTTTTCTCAATTTTCTTTAACCATCTCCATTCCCTGACCTGCCACCCTTGCCTTTACCTCTCGCACCACCCTATCCATGTATAAATTGAACAGGCTCTAGTACATACATATACCAAGGCTTTTTCCCCCTTACAAGGGGGGTAGCCAAAAAGGAAAAGGCATAAAATCATTTCCACCCATTCCATCCCTGAATACACTCCACACCCCTCCACCCTCCCTCTTATCTTAGCACCTCCTGGATGACGGGTCATCCCTGCACCTTGTCCACTGCCCTGGGTCAGAAGCAGTGTCGCATGACACAGCACATCCACAGCAAGGCCGCTTCATTAATCGGTGACCCCCACCTCTCCGTCCCCCCATTGCATAAAGGGAGAAATCCCTTCGGGCTACGTCAAATTTTGCTCACACATACTACCTCACCCCCCCACCTCCCCGCCCATTCCACCTCATGCAATCACATCATCATCCATATACAACCATTCTCCATTCACCCCTGTCTTTTGTCCTCTCCTGTCCTTCCTCAACAGACATTCCCCTCTTCCCCAAAGCCCCCTTCACCCCATCCATCCATCTCATCCTACAACGTCCCCTCATGTTCACTCCCTCCACATCTGCTTTCCATACCTCTTTTACTAGTCTTTCTTCACTCATTCTTTCCATGTGTCCAAACCATCCTAATACTCTTTCATCAACCCCATCTCCCAACTCCCTTTCCACCCCAGTTCTCCTCCTCACCTCCTCATTTCTCACTCTATCTAGCCTAGTAACCCCCATCATACTTCTCAGGCACCTCATCTCAAATACATTCAAACTCCTTCTCTCTTCTTATGTTCCATGTTTCTGCCCCATACAGTGCTGTTGGCACAATCACTCCTTCATACAGTCTCCTCTTAGCATCCATTCCCAAATGTCTATTCCTCATTACACTCTTTAATCCACCAAGGCATTTACTCGCTTCTGTCAATCTACATTCTACCTCCACCTTCACTCCACCTTTTCCTGCCACATTTGCACCCAAGTGTCTAAAACTATTCACTTCCTCCAGTCGCTCTCCCTTAATGCTCACTTCCAGTCTACTGCCACTTTCACCCTTTGTACATCTCATCACCTTACTTTTACCCACATTTATCTTTAGCTTTCTTCTATCACATACTCTCCCAAACTCTGTCACCAACTTCCTCAATCCCTCCTCCGATCCTGCCACAAGCGCAGTGTCTTCCGCAAACAACAGCTGGCTCACCTCCCACTTTTCTCCATTTTCTTTAACCATCTCCAATCCCTGACCCACTACCCTTGCATTTACCTATCGCACCACCCCATCCATGTATAAGTTGAACAGCCAGGGCGACATAACGCATCTTTGATGAAGTCCCACCTTTACCTCGAACCACTCACTCTCTCCATTTCTAATCCTGACACAAGCTCTACTACTCTCATAAAAACTCTTGACAGCTCCCAGAAGCTTTCCTCCTATCCCGTATATCTGCATAACCTCCCACAGTGCCTTTCTGTCTACCCTATCGTAAGCCTTTTCCAGATCCATAAAAGCCCAAAAAAACATCCTTTCCCTTTCCTATAGCTTTCTCACATATTTGTCTTACTACAAAGATCTAATCTACACAACCTCTACCTGTCCTAAATCCACACTGTTCCTCACTAATTACTCCTGTTTCTCTCCTAATCCTCTCAATCAAGATCCTCCCATAAGCCTTCCCAACTACACTAACAAGCTAATCCCTCTGAAACAACTACATTCACACTTGTCCCCTTTTCCCTTGTAAAGAGGAACTATACAGGCACTCCTCCAGTCATCCGGCACTCTACCCTCTCTCCAGCAAACATTAAATAACCTCACCAGCCAGTCCACCATCGCTGTACCTCCCTTTTTCAGACATTCTGCATGGCATCCATCCAGACCAGGTGCCTTACCTGCTTTCATCATCTTAACAACTGCCTTCACCTCATCCTTCCTTATTTCTCCTCACTCATCACTCTCATTTTATTCGCATTTCCCACTGCAGCTATCTTTCCCTCACTATCCTCCTTCACATTTAGCAACTCCCTAAAACATTCTGCCCATCTTCCCCTTACTGCCTTCTCTTCTGTTACCGTTGGGCTGTTGATGGCTGAGAATAAAACTGGAACCAAAGTTGCTCCTTTATTGAAAGCTTGAAGCAAAACGTAAAAAAAAAAAGATATTGATGTCATAGTATAAGTACCTGAACAAAACAAAAGACGTCTACATAGGATCCAAACATATAAACAATACCAATAGATGCTATAGAGCATCTAAACATATTTCAGAGTATTAAACATATGAGAATCACATGGTATGTAAGGAACCTCCAGCACAAGTATATCATTCTTATACATCAACACAAAGTCTATTGCAAAGCAAGAACAGTGCAACAATACAATCTCAATTTACCACATCCCTTTTCCCTTATTGAAAAAGGAGTATCAAGGAACATAACTGAACATTAATCTTCATAATGAAGACATTACAACACCAGAATTAGAGATTCAATCTATCAGGTGGTTTCACAACTCTGCTAGATCCTCTAACAGGTTGTGGACTTGGTACATTGACAGTACTATAAAAATTATCAACATTTACAGAAGAATTTCCATCAGCCTTATCATATACTTCTGAACTATCAGGACAGTGTCCTTGACCTGAAGGAGACATAGGCACAAAAGGTTTACTGCTACATGAGTAATCTTTTGGTACAGTGTCATTACTGGGAACAGTTGGTGTATATCTAGGCATTAGTTGATCAGAATGTCTTTTCCAAACAGTTACCAAAATCCTTTAACATAACCTTGTAATTCCTCACACCTAGAACTTCAATTTCCCTTCTAACCATGAATGACCTTTGCCATAATTCTTTACAAAAACAGCATCATCAATCTTATATTCAGACTTCTCAAACTTACACTCTTTTTCCAAAACCCTTTCCTTCTTATTTTGTGATTTAATTTTCTCAATAATACCTCTGAAGTTTCTGTTAAACATTAGCTCAGCTGGAGCTTTACCTGTAGAACAATGGATTGAACGTCTATAATTGTATAAAAATCTACAGACTGGTTCGTATATCACCTTCCTTAAATTTACTTAATCCTTCCTTGAAAGTTTTTACCGCCCTCTCAGCTAAACCATTAGATGATGGGTTATAAGGGGCAGGAGTCATATGTTTAATTCCATTTTTTTTTTTAAAGAAAGTCTCCATTTCCTCAGATACAAAAGATGAAGCATTATCTGAAACCACAATGTCAGGTAACCCAAAATTACAAAAAGTTTTTCTCAGCATAGAAATTGTTACTGTAGATGTTGTAGACTTTGTTACATGAACATCCATAAATTTAGAGTGTGAATCTACAATCACTAAGAAATAATTTTCATTGATTGGACCTGCATAGTCCATATGGAGTCTACACCAAGACTTACCCGTCTCAGGCCAAGATAAGGTAACTTCCTGAGAACCTTGAATTTTTTTTAAAACAAATTGATATATCTTGGTCTAACTTAGGCCACCATATCCAATTCCTGGCTTCAGCCTTCATAGCGCTGATACCATTATGGCCTACATGCAGCTGTGAAAGTACACTACCTCTTAACTCAGCTGGTATAACAACTCTATTCCTAAATAGCAACACATCTTCATATATACTTAAATCTGCTTTAACTGCTGCATATTCAGAAATAACAGGATCAGATACCCAACCAAATTTAACACATTGAAACACTTTACTCAAAACAGGGTCACTCTTTGTCATAACCTTAACCCTTTCATAGGAAGTATTTTGATCTTCCAAATTTTCAACTAAATTCACATATTCAGCAGGTGTATGTGAGTCTAAAACAGAATCTGACATAGGCAAATGGCTCAGGGCATCTGCCACAACATTATCTTTACCAGACCTAAAACATAAATTGTAATCATACTGGGATAACAATAATGCCCAACGCTGCTCTAGCGTTTGCATTGACAGGAATCTGTTTATCTTTTACCAAATAAACCAAGTAGAGGTTTGTGATCTGTACGGATCACAAACTTACGGCCAAGCAAAAAATACTTAAACTTAGTTACAGCGTACACTAACGCTAGAGCTTCTTTGTCCAACTGAGAATAATTTAGCTCAGCAGCAGACAGCTTTTTACTTGCAAAGTAAACTGGTCGTGAACAACCATTAATTTTTTGTATTAACACACATCCTACTCCAACTGGTGAAGCATCTACCTCAACAATAACATCATGCTCACCATCAAAATTGGCAAGTAAATCCGATTTGGCTAACTCTTCCTTAACAGTAATAAATGCATTTGCTTCAACAGAAGACCACTTGAATTTTGCATCTTTCTTCAGTAAATCATACAGAGGTGCTAATACACTTGAAAAATTTCTCACAAACCTACAATAATAAGTTACTAGACCCAAAAATGATTGAACTTCACCTACAGACCTCGGTATAGGTGCTTCTAAAATAGCAGCGAGTTTCCTTGGTGAAGGTTTTATGCCATCACCTGAAATGACATAGCCTAAGTATTCTAAGGAGCTGGTATTCAAAACATTTTCTTTTTGTTAATAGCAACATTATGTTTCTGAAAAACCTTCAACACCTTATCTAATCTCTTATCATGCTCCTCTTTAGTCTCACTGCCAACAAATATATCATCCAAGAAGGCAACTACTCCATCTATATTCATCAATAACTGGGATATCAATCTTTGGAAGATGGCAGGAGATGATGCAAGTCCAAAGGGTAATATTTTATATTCAAAAAGACCCTTATGAGTATTAATAACTAACAATTCTTGACTCTCATCATCTACTGGCACCTGTAAATAAGCAAACTTTAAATCTATTCTTGAAAATATCTTGCTTTTACCAACAACAGCAAGGATTTCATCAACTTTAGGCAGAGGGTACTGGTCACATGAAATATTTTTGTTTAATTCCTTGAAATCTACACAAATACGCATTGACATTTTGTCAGCTTTTAACACTGGTCAATTGGAGCTGCCCAAGTACTAGAATGTACTGGTTCAATGATATTGTTATCAACTAACTCATCTAAAGCATCTTCTACTAATTTTCTGTAGTGGTAGGGCACAGGCCTTGCTTTTTTCTAACTAGGCACAGCACCACTCTTTAAGTGTACCTTTGCTACAACTCGTGAAATTGGCAATCTAGAATCAGCTGAAAAATTATCTAATTGTACCTTGGAATCCAAAACATTAACTCCTTCCTCTATACCTGTGAGTGCAATACCAATTTTAGGCATTAAATCTCTTCCACATAAGTTAGAGTTATTAGACTCAACTACATACAAACTTTGAAATACATTGTGACCATTATAAAACATATTTGCATAAACCTTACCCAAAACATGCAAATCATTATTACCATAAGCCTTTAAAATTTTATCACTGGGCTCCACAGTTAAATTCAATTTCTTAACCCAATGCAAGGCTAGGGTAGACACACTGGCTCCACAGTCAATTTCATAAGGCACATTATGACCTTCAATAATAATATCAACCTTATTTCTCACTGGCAAAACCTTACCTATAACACTGTGTACAGGTTCATGTGAAAAATTAACACTAACCACTTCTGGAAGGCTAGGTCTATCCATTAAATGTAACAACTGGTTATCATCACTACCAGTATCTCTCTCTTCCTGAGAATTTTCCTCAAAAACCATATTAGTTTTCTTTTTATCAAACCTCTTGTTTTTGTTCAATTTTCCAAAAGATCCTTTCTGGGCACTGCTATCACTAGGCTTACCTTGAGAACCTGTGTATTTACCAGAAAAAGTCTTATAAAAATGGCACACACTTTTGAGGTGTCCCTTCGTGTTACATACTCCGCATGTTAGGTGCTTAAACCTACAGTTCTCACTTTTGTGTGGATATCCACAATGCTTACAACTTTCTTTTTTCTGACTATTGAAAAATTCAGAACTAACCCCCACTTTCTTCACTTCAGTAGTTGGGAGCTTTTCCCCAACAAAAGCTTTTTCCAAATTTAAAATTTTCTCTAAAGTGTCCATGGAAGACATGGTTTATAAATCCAAATTCTCAGCCACCAAGTTTGGGAATTACACTTCAGTATCGACAGCCATAAATAATTGGTCTCTCACTCGTGCATCAAATAAAGTACCAAAACTACAATCCTTGGCTATAGAGCATCTAAACATATTTCAGAGTATTAAACATATGAGAATCACATGGTATGTAAGGAACCTCCAGCACAAGTATATCATTCTTATACATCAACACAAAGTCTATTGCAAAGCAAGAACAATGCAACAATACAATTAATTTCAATTTACCACATCTTCCATTATCATCTCTCCATCTGCACCTTTTACCTTTTCTTCTCTACTTGATTTGCCTCCTCTTCCTCTTAATTTCTTTCCAAAACATCTTTTTATTACTTTCAATATCTTCTGTCATACTCTTACCCCATTTCTCATCTGCTCTCCTCTTTGCCTCCTTTACCGTGTGCTTTACTTCTCTTTGTACCTCTCATATGACTCCCTCGTCCTATTTTGTAACCAACCTGTGAAAGCTTGCTTCTTCTCTTCTACAACATTCTTTGTTTCCTCATCCCACCATTCACTACCCTTCCTTCTATTTCCTCCTGTCCTTCTTGTTCCACACACCATCCTTGCACACTTTATGACTCCCTCCTTGAACCATCCCCATTCCTCCTCCACACCTAGCTCTACTCTATCCTTCAGCTTCTTCTTGTACTCCTTCTCCTTTTCATTCAAAGAGTTCACTCTAAGAACCTCCCTACCTTTTGTCCCTTTCCTCTTTCTCTTTCTATCCCCCATTCTCAACTTACCTTCCACCAAAAAATGATCTGATATTCCCCCACCTTCTCCCCTTAGCACATGTACATCCTTAACTCTTCCTATCATAATCCTATTTACCACTACATAATCCTTTAACGCTCTATCTACCACCCTTCCATCCACCACTCTCTCCCATGTGTACTTATGCTTGACTTTCTTCCGAAACACTGTTTTTGCTATCATCAACTCTCTTTCTAGACACATTTCCACCATCAACTCTCCACTACAATTCTTTCCTGGAACTCCACATTTACCAACCACTCTGTCGATTGGACTATTTCCTACCCTAGCATTAAGGTCTCCCAGTACTATTACATTGACATTTCTCCCTAAATCCTCTATGCACTCATTTAAATCTATCCAAAAGGCCTCCCTTTCTTCTACACTCTTCTCACTGCCAGGCCCATATGCACTTACAAAGACCCACATCTCCTTTCTCAGTTTCACCTTCATCCACATTATCCTTAAGGAAACCTCCTTCCACTCCACTACACATTTACCTATCTCTTCACTTACTAGAATAGCCACCCCTTCCCTCCCTAGCCCTCTCTTCACTCCTGCTAACCTCCCACTTACACTCCCCAACTTACACACATCCTTCCCTTGCAACTTAGTTTCACTCAAAGCCAACACATCCATCTTTCTTCTCACAAATGTACTACCTATCTCTTCCCTTTTACTCTCATCTGTACCACATCCACGCACATTAAAAGACCCAAACCTTAGGGTGCTGGTCCGAAAACTCCCAGACCCTCTTATGCCTTTACTTTTTCTTTTAGGATTGTCCCCTGTGGGGCTAGAAGGAGAAGGATGCCTAGTCCCACTCCCCGTCCCTTTCTTCTCATCTCTTACGATCCAAGTGGGAATACTTGGTGGCAGTATTCTTTTCCCCCACCACAGAAAAAGAATACTCAGAGAAATGGTACAGGACAGCAACAAGGGGTTGGGGGACAGCATAACGGAGGGACAGTTGTAGTATAAAAGTCTCATCATTTCTCTATGAAGAGTTTTCCTCTATCATAGACAAAATGATGTGTGGCTCTGGTCCGTAGGGGTGCCCCATATAGACCCTAAAGTATCAACTGCATGCTACTTTGCCACAATAACAAGCAGCCAATACCCCAGACAGGCTCTAGTACTCTCGTAAAAACTTTTGACTGCTCTTAACAGTTTTCCTCATATCCCATATATCTGGAATACCTCCCATAGTACCTTCCTGTCTAACCTGTCATAAGCATTTTCCAAATCCAAAGGCCCAAAAAACTGGACAAAAACCATAAATATTTGGCCTCACATATACAATCTTTACATTGGTGGTTGGTCTTGCAGTGCTTGTTTTGTGATTCGAGAGTGAATGTGCTTTGTATGGATATATTGTATGATGCAAATTGAAGATGCATATGTTTGAGTAGTATGCTACTGGTGTAGTTTTTTATTGCATGTAATTAGTTGTGTTTATGTGATGTAATGAGATGGATGAGTAGGGTTGAGGGATCTTGCATGAACTGTGTATGTACCATTTCATGTGATGTTCTATGGGGGAGGATTTTGGTTTTTGTAGATTTTAGTGCATCCTGTTATTTTCCATTCTATTCTATATAGTTTGTAGGGTGTTTTCCTGATTAATTAGTTGTTGCTTTGAATTTCATGTAGTGGAAACCCTGCAGCCCCACAATGTCCTTGGTCTTCCATAGATCTCTATGGGAAGAAATTTTGGACTATTGATTATACTGCATTATTGTAGGACTGTCAATGTCCCTGAGCTAAAATGGTAGAGGAGCAGTTGTTAACTCTCAGTGATTGAAAAAGTGTGAGAAATACAGTTGAAGTTGATAAAAAGAAATCTTGGACCCAGTCCAAAGACTGAGTGTCAGCCCCTCAAGGTTGCACCACCTGATCAAGGTGAGGGTGTTCATAAGTTTTGCAAATGGACAGTTTTGCTGTCTATCTTACTGAATTACCACACACAGGTACCCATCATTATTCCCTTCTGTTATGTATCTTGGCTAATGTCTGTTTAGATACATGTAAGATATAACTTTATCATATACACTTGCTTGCAACACTGCTTCTGACCCAGGGCAGTGGACAGGATGCAGGGATGACCCATCATCCAGGAGGTGCCAAGATAAGAGGGAGGATGGAGGGGTGGAATATATAGGAAATGGAATGGGTGGGAGTGGTTTCTATGCCTTTTTCTTTTTGGCTACCCTCTGTGTAGGGGGAAAAAGCCTTTGGTGTATGTATGTATATACACTGAAACGTGTAGGGAAGAAGATTCCTAGTGTATGATGTAAAATACTGGTGAGGTACAGAGAAATGAAACATTGGAGTGTGTGCAAAGGGGTGAACAAGTAAGTAGGGTGGTAAGATTCAATTTTCATCATAGTGCAACAAAATGATTACCTATATAGGTATAAAGAAAACTTGCATCTAAATAGGATCTATTTTATTTTGTTCTTGGAGGTAAGGAAAATGGTCCCATCCTCCTCTTTTTCTTTGGGGCTGAGGAACCTTCTTTCAGAAAGGATGGGCTGATTACCATCCCTGACTGGCAAGACACCAATGTCGGGGACAATATATGTATATACACGTGCACATACACGCTAATTCACACAAGGATGTATAACTTTGAAAGTTAGAGTCACAACAACTTCTGCAAAAGATTAAGCAGAAAATCAAACTTGGTTATTTATCCAACTCTTTCCTAGAAGACGTGCACAATACCTGTAAGACTAAGTCTATAATGTGTATTAATAAACTGGAAAAGTAAAAATGTACAAAAGTCTTGGAATTTAATTCTTTTCACAATTCAAACATAATTATATTTACAAAATTGTATATTTTCACTTAACAAGCATCAATCTGGTAATTGAACAATCATAAGAGCAAGAATATAAATAAATGCAAATTCTGAACCAGATACTTCATTCAGGTTTACTTGTTTAGTATGGTTAAAATCCTAAAATTATATGGGTAAATGTAAAGAGTGATTTTCACATTTATTGATCTAGTGATCATCACTGATTCTGTTTGTGAAATTATTTCCTAATTTAGTTACATTTACAAACTTTCTTAACACTTTCTTGGATACAATAGGTTAGTCCATACGGCACAACTTTTTCAGTACAAATGCAAATTCAAACATAATTACTGTACTGCAAGAGATACATAGGTACCCTGCTATGACACACACACACACAAACTTAAAGAATTTATGATTTCTTGGACCAAAGTTTATCTGAGGTAACATTATGCCTCTTCAGTTAGTCACTAGCTTATCTCACTGGGCAATATTATACAATATAATACAGATTTCAGTAAGGTCTTATATTACAAATTTTACCACACTTGTCAGTATGATTGTGTGAAATATGCAAGAACATTTTCAGGTTTCAACAAATGCCTATCATCCCAAAAAAGGATTTAATCATTGCCTGGTAATACAATTGCTTTAAATTGAGGAACTGCCACAACAAGGTTAATAAAATGCCATTAGGTTTGTGTAACATCCATACCACTCAAAAAATCTGGTTCTCAAAACTACCATACAGCAAAGGTGGCAAATACCATAAACTTCAAGGCATCAGTCATAACATTCATTCAAGAACTATTTACATACTAAAACTGACCTTATCAAAATTTACTAAGGATTACATATTCACTATGAAATAACTTATAAGAATTACATCTTTACTCTTCAACATTCATCTTGAAACCATGTACAATTAAATAACTTTTCTCACCATGATATCTGTTTATCAATCATGAGTCTAGGAACTTTAAATATGCTTATGTATTACAGGCATATCTATAAATCATGGTAAACCAGACCCGACTTAAAAGATATATTTAATACACAGCAACTGCCTTAACCTAAATCCAAATCATCATTATCAGTTAGACCTTTGGAATTTTATACATATATTTTAAATCTTAATTTTAATACTGGCACTTTAAGCCCACAATATGTGTGTGATATATACACATATATGCTATAAAAACACTAGAAGTTTGTTCTCACAAATGTGGGAGCAACCACCAGGAAAGACAAACTAATGAAGCAGAGCACTTTCGTATATTTACATCTTCAGTGCTAGTACAAAGAAGAAATTGTAATTTCTTCTTTGTACTAGCACTGAAAATTTAAATATAAACACTGCTTTGTTAGTTTATCTTTCCTGGTGATTACTCTCTCTCACACACATTATATATATATATATATATATATATATATATATATATATATATACATACATACACATACACGCATGCAAACAAAACTATTCCTCTAACATATAATTTCAGTTTCAAATACTGAACTGCATGATATATTAGTAACTTTCTGCTTAATATATCTGGGTAGTAATTCAGATTCACTGTAATTTATCTGTAATGTAGATATTTTTAATTCATAAACTGGGAACTCTACATTACTTCAAAATAATTTTTCAACAGAAGGCTGGAAAATGGACCTGTGACATAATAAGAATGAGTTGTTTACCACAGCACACTGTACTTCCTCTTTTGTGCTTTGTAGGACTGAGATAAACCTCTTGGTGACTAGTTTTTATCACTTGGTTACTATCACTTCACTTAATGCTTTACAGTTTCAGTGTGCATCCCTTCCAGTTATTCTTAAAAGCTGGACCTCTTTCTATTTCTTACAATATATTAGTTTATTTTGAAACTCTTTTGAATTTTTTTTTTTTCATTCTGACTGCAACCAGGATATTAGATTCTTCATTGACCTCCTTGATAGCAAAAGATTTGTTGTTGTTGTTGTTGTTGTCGTTCCCTAGACTGTCTGTCCGAGCAGTCCCGTCTCCCCAAGGAAGGCCACAGCCGAGACTGGGTTTTCCCACAAATCCTTTATAGAGTGTATGTTGTGTTGTTTGCGTGCATGATTGTGTATAATGCAGTCTTCCATTATGTGTTGTATGGTATGGGGTGAAGTGTTACATCCTGGGCAGCTGTTCACAACACGGTCGTCCAGCCTCCTCTGGTAGCTTAGAAGTGCTGGGTGGTGACCGCATCGCAGTCTGGCCAAGTGGACTCTGTCCTTACGTGGGAGAGAGGATTCAGAAGGGTGGATATCAGGGGGTCTGGCATGCAGCAGTGTGTTGTCTTTCAGTGTGTTAATGGAGCGGTGAGTGATATGATTATGAATATGTTTCCGGAGGCTGGTATTTGGTGGTTGTGGAGGAAGAGAAGAGAGTATCTTTGTGTAATAAAGGTCTTTGGGTGTAGTTTTAATGTTTCTTGGTGTGTGTGGGTGTTCTGCTATGTAGTGTAACGGGTGTGATGTGTTTGTGGTGGCTGCAGCAAGTGTTTGTGTGCCTCTCATGTCGAGGTGTTCCTTGACTTTGAGGACTTTTGTTTCATGGTGTAAATGGTCTGTAGGTGATGTATTTGTGCAGCCTGTAATTGTTTTTAGGGCTTTGTTTTGTATGATTTGAAGGGTGTTGTGGTGTGTCTCACTGAGATTAGGCTTGTTTGGTGGCACTTTTCCTTTCATTCTACCTACTGTTAAGCTGTTTTAATTAGACTCATTGGCTGTGGGTCTTCTGCAAGAGAGACCAGGGGCAATGGACTGATTAATTGTACTGGGTGGCCTTCCCTAACTTCCAGAAAAAAATTGAGAACTACATGATCACTTACTCATTTGGGGCACTGGTAGTTTTAATAATTCATTTGCATCAAGGTCTTTTATTCAGCTCAAATCCAATCTTGCTAGTGTAGCTTTGCCTCTACACCTAATTGGTTCTTCCACCCATTGGGTCACTATATAATCAACTGGTATGATCAATAGCATATTGTTTCATGATTCTTCACTTCCACCTGCTTCCCACTCCTCCCATTTCACCTTTCCACAACTGAAGTCTCCTACAAACACTAGCATTACAACATTTTATAAAAAAAATTCTCTAACTGGTAACATCTAACACTTATCCTTCTATTCTGTTTTATCTTTCTTCAAGACTTCTTATGCCTCAACACTTTACTGGAGGAAAATACAGAGAATGACATACCTAATCCCTTTCCTTCATCCAATTTAGTTTCCTTCTGTGACGCATGAAAATATAATGGCAGTATTATCTCCCATTATCAACGACATACACATGCTTGATGGTGCAGTGGTACTGTTCTCAACTGCTGAGTCAGTGATCCAAGTTTGAGTCCTGTTCAGGGTTGGAAAAATTTCATCACTGCTGCACTGCAAGCCAGCACTCCAACTCTGGTGGGGAAAGTCATAGTCGATTGGGCCATATACAAGTTCTGAGCTCTCATCTGGGAGGGTAAAAGCTGTTGATCACAACAACAATCTTTAAGGAGTGTGACTGGGAGAACCATCCTCCATGAAATCTGAGGCACTGCACTTCAAGATTTTCATGTAAATAATCACACAACAGCTCAAAGTAATTCCTTTGGTCCATTATATTTTTGGTAATACTACAAGGTCACCATCACCATGAAATGAGAAACAACCCTACATATTGAATGAGTCTGGGTGTTTTATCATGCTTTCAATGGATTTAGGTTCCAATTGATCACTGCCAGGACATCCATACACTCTTCTACTACTACTCCCAGTCACTGTAAACACTGCCTCATCACTTCAAAGCTATTGTCTCCATTTCTACAACTCCCAGCCACTATATTTCTTAGCAATAAACTCTCCTGACTTGTTAATCATGAGTTACATGTGGTTTCCTCATAGCCTTTCAACTGTGGTAATCAATATCCTGATGCATCTTGGCACTATACACAAGGACACTCCACTGTCTGGGAGTACCATTATAATACCTTTGCATCATTAACAATTTGCTTTTGACAATTTTCAAAGTCCAGGATGGAGTTTTATGTGGCTTACCAGAGCGAAATCTGGGAATGTGTATGCAAGCCTCTTCACTCTCATGAAAACACTTCATTCACCTTTACACTGAATGAGTCTGTAAGCTCATAGCATCACAAACTTCCTTCATTTAATCAGCCTTGTATGGACACAAAATTCCCATATCACAAAATAAATGAAGCTTCATTTCTATTTTACTTAACAAATGCATGAAACAAAAGCCAATTGTACAGGGAAATTGCAACAAAATAGAAAGCACTATTTCAACAGAACTGGTGACTACTGATACCCATTGGCAACTGAGCAGCATGTGCTGTCAGTGGTACAAGGGCTGATACGAGTCACAACAGAAAATATCAGGACTTATGGTGTATGTGTAAACCTTTGTAGATAAGTCTGGTTTTATAACAAAAATTGAATCATGTGATTATATTTGTGACTAATCTTTTGGCAAACACTGAATATTTCTTTCTTCTTGTGTACTGGTATCATAATCCATGATTACTTGTACTGAGAGTAATAACAGGATGCACCAAACCCACCCCCAATTGGGCACCTGCATACAGGATCCAAACACCTTATAGACTGCCACATGAAAATGACAAGAATACAATTCTATGTCACAACCCTAAACACCACATACCTTTCACAAGCACTGCCAACAGAATGGAACAAAAAATATACCAGCAACACACTGCTCAAACATCTAAAACGACTTACCACCTATATCACACAAAACATCTACACAACTCATGTACACTCACATCACTAAACAAATCCTTCAAGACAGACCACCAAACTCAATATTCCAACAACCTTCAGACATAAGCCCCACAGAAAAACTCCCATTTTGAGAATGGTTTGGACACATGGAAGAAATGAGTGAAGATTAGTAAAAGAGGTGTGGAAGGCAGAGGTGGAAGGGGTGAACATGAGGGGGTGACCAAGGATAAGATGAATGGGGTAAAAGGGGCATAGGGAAAGAGGGGAATGTCTGTTGAGGAAGGAAGGGAGAAGACAGAATATAGGGGTGAGTGGAGAATGGTTGTGTATGGATGATGCTGTGATGCATGGGAGTGGGTGGGGGAGTATGGGGGGGTTGCCAATTAAATGAAGCGGCCTTGCTGTGGATGTGCTGTGTCTTGCTACATTGCTTCTGACCCAGGGCAGTGGGCGAGGTGCTGGGATGACCCGTCATCCAGGAGGAGCCAAGATAAAAGGGAGGGATGGGGTGAATGGGAGTGAAGTATGTGGGGATGGAATGGGTGGGAGTGGATTTTATGCCTTTGTTTTTGGCTACCTCCCTTGTAATGGGGGAAAAAAAGCCATTGGTATATGTATGTATGTATTTGGCAAGAACCACACTGGCATGCTTGTGATCAGGACACCATCCTGCATTGAAAGAGTACCAACACAGAATAGGCCTGGCCAGATTCAAACTGCCCCAGATGCAATGACCACACAGAGAACACAGAAAACTTATTTGTACAGTGCCTCACACTAATAATCTCTAGACAACATCACAATATATCTTCCTTAAGTGACTTGTGGACCCATCCAGAGTTTTTTTGCCAGTTACCTGAAGGCTGTGGATCTTCTGCAAGAAAGACCAGGGACAATGGATTGACTTGCACAACTTCCTTTGCTGTGTCTTGTATTCATCTTTCTAGACTTGCTGGATTACATTCCTTTTTCAACCCTACAGTAAAATTTACATCTACCACTTCTCTTATTGGCCTTTCTTTCCTCTTAATTGCTTTCACAGCTTTTTTCCACACCTTCCCATTCTTTCATTTGCCGATTCATAACTCCGTTCATTTTACTCTTTCCCTCCCCTATGTACTTTTTTTACCCTTTTGTTCCATATACTCTCTGAAGTTTTAATTTTCTTTGACCTCATAATTTTTTTTGGTTTCAAATTGTTTTATATAATATCCTTCATTTTTAATTTGTTATGGCCAGTGGTTGTTGCAAGCATGGATGGAGTAGAGGTGTGGGGGTGAGGTGGACAGCAGAGACAGATGGGGGAGGAACTGTCAGACTGGGTGGATTAGGGGTTGCAGGGTGGTTTGGACATGTGGAAGGAATGAACAAATGAATCAATCCTATAGATGTAATTGGTGCACATGGGAGAGTGTTAACCAAGAGGATTATGGGTGGAATCATAACTGTTGTCTCAAATTTCACTGACTGGAAACCTGCAGCTCCACAGCTGTTTGCAATGGTCCCTGGGCACTTTGGACTATTGTCTGTGTTGTACTAGCGTGGGACTATTTCTATGTCAATAGCTGAAAGCAGGAGGGGAACAACTGCCAGTTGTCAGCTCTCCATGTGTGACAGGAAGTAAGAATTACAGAAGAAATTGATAGAATGAGATCTCTATCTGTTTATAGAGGTGACAGATTTTGAAAACAAACCTCTCTTCTGTCCATTTTGCATGAGGGGACAGAGAGGGGGGGGGTCGCCGAATTAATGAAGTGGCCTTGCTGTGGATGTGCTGTGTCTTGTGACACTGTTTCTGACCAAGGACAGTGGACAGGATGCAGGGATGACCTGTCATCCAGGAGGTGTCAAGATGAGAGTTAGGGAGGAGGGGAGTGGAATATGTAGGAGATGAATGGGTGGGAGTGGTTTCTATGCCTTTTTTTTGGCTACCCCCTGTGTAAGGGGGGAAAAAAGCCTTTGGTATATGTATGTATGTGCCACAAGTAGGTATGTCACTGGTTCTGTTAAGACAGGGATAGAGGACGTAATTGGGGAAGAGCAGTGTGGGTTTAGGAAAGAATGATGATGCACAGATTAAGGCAGAAGGAATTCACAGATAACATCCAATGAGCTATAATCACAACCAGAGGCACAACACATGACATGACATAAACAAAATAGTAGGTGAAACATACAGCCTACTAAGGTCAATGAAAGTGGCATTTGAATACTTGGATGAAGAAATGATACAAAAAAATATTAGTCACATTGATTAGACCAAAACTGGAATATGCAGCGACACTATGGACACCCAGTACTAAAAAGAATATAAGGAAACTAGAAAGAATACAGAGAGCTCTTTCCAAATTAACATATGAACAAAGATTATCAAAACTAGAACTACCAACACTAGAGCAAAGAAGAGAAAGAGGTGATCTACTGACCATATATAGAATCATGAAAGGAATGGAAATCCTTGAGAGAAAAAATTTACTAAAATATGATAATGGAAAAACAAGGGGCCATGAAAAGAAATTAAAAAAGGACCACTATAGAAAAGATAGGAAAAAGAATAGCTACCCACACAGAATGCTGGCTATATGGAATAACAGTGTGTACAAATACTATTCATGATTTTAAGAATAAACTTGATGCTGCAAGATACAAAGACAGGTCACCACGAGCATAGCTCCCTTCCTGTATAATACAACTAGGTAAATACTAGAAGTGGGTAATGCTTAAAGCATGAATGGACTAAGAATCATAATATGAATACACCTGAAATCTTAAAGATGCGAGCATAGAAAGCTATGAGTTACTTCAGTCCTGCAAGTCACATAGAGGAAAGTAATCACCAACATGCACATGTCGCCAAGATTGCGAAAGAGACTGGAGTAGGTGGTGGATATCCAACACACACACAGTTTGGCGTCATCGGCATGAGCTTCTTTGCCGATGACGCCAAACTGCTAAGGAAAATAGAAACTGATGAGGACTGTGAAGCACTGCAAGAAGACCTAAATAGGGTATGGAACTGGAGTCAGAAATGGGAAGTGGACTTTAATACTAAGAAGTGTAGCATAATGGAGTTTGGAAAAAGCAAAAACAGAATATCAGGAAAATATACAATTGGAACCAAAGAAGTAAAGAAAGTAGGATCCGAAAAAGATTTGGGAGTAATTATCACGAACGACTTGTCCTATGATATACAGATTAACAAAATTGTCGGGGAGACTTACAACTTGCTAAGATCAATAAAAGTGGCGTTTACATACTTGGACGAAGACATGATGAAAAAAATATTGGTTACATTGATAAGGCCTAGATTAGAGTATGCAGCGACATTGTGGTCCCCCAGTACCAAAAAGAATATAAAGAAAATAGAAAGAATCCAAAGAGCAGCTACAAAAATGGCACATGCACTTGCAAACCTATCATACGAGGAGAGATTGGCTAAACTGGAGTTACCGACACTGGAGCAAAGAAGAGAGAGAGGTGACCTATTGACCATCTACAGAATCATGAAAGGCACAGAGGTACTCGATAGTGAGAACTTACTTAACTGGGACAAAAGAAACACAAGAGGACATGGAAAGAAAATAAAAAAACATAGCTATAGAAGAGAACTGAAGAAAAACAGTTTTCCTCATAGAGTTTTGGACACTTGGAACAAACTGGACAATGGAATAGTATGCGCAAAAACCATTCATGAGTTTAAAAACAAACTAGACACTGCAAGATACAAAGGCGGGACATCACGAGCATAGCTCCCCTTCCCGCAAAATACAACTAGGTAAATACACACACTAACTGAATGCCTCCATGAAGAGATCCAACTGTTTATGGTAATTATTCAGTACAAATCACAGTGATAGTTTTATTTGGCATAACAGTTTACATGAGGCATAACTAAAAGTTTGAGACACTGCCACTGTACTAATTTGTTTGAGGGACACTCCAGAGCCAACTGTGACGCTTGCTTTGCCTCACTCCCACAAAGTACCATGGTAAACAAAATGTGAGACTCCATTCATTTGTGTAGTACATGCTACAGGGAAAGGGATACCACATACTGTAAAATATTTTATAATTTGACATATTTTGTAACTAAAATCTTGTGGAAAGAACTATTTTAAGAAGTGAAAGAACCATAATGATTCGATTAATCATGACATGAATATTCTGCCTCAGTAAATACCACATTACTTTACGAAGGAGTAATGATCAACACAACTCTATCGCATGTGCAAAAATATACCCAGGAAACACTAGTCAGTATTTTTTATAATATATGAATTATAATGATACATGTGAAAAATGCAAATGATATATGTTTCAAGAGTTAGGATAGTGAGGATATGAGCTTTTTTGACTCGTGTATCATAGTGATAAAAAAAAAAAACAATCATTTGGGATGGTAAACATGAGCAATTAACATGAACTTGCCATACTTAATAAGTTTACCCTTTGTATTGAAACTGCTCATGAAATCTGCATAACTGGTTGACTGTGGGATGGAGAATAACAGAACAACTCCACAGGAGTTAATAATCTGGTGAGCAGTAGAAATATGTATGACTGTACAAGTATGGGAACAGCTTAATATATTGCTTACACTTCATATTCTAGTGGATGAATATTAAACAATACTATTCTCTTACTGTTTACACTTTCTACCCTCATCTGTTGTTGATGAATATTGTTGCAATTCTGTTTTATCTTTCTTTTGTTTCAGAGATTCATCCAAGTTTTGTATACAGTTAAATCTCATGGTATTACCTTACATTTACAATTTCATGAGAAGCAACAAATAGGGCTAAATTTTATAACAATCTATTGAGAACTAGAGGGCTTTTGCACAAAGGAGTAAGCCTAATAAGTATAGCAACTATATGAATGAATGAAAATGACCTCAGCAAGTACATAAATAAATGAGAATGACAAAGTTCACATCAGATAACACTTGAAATCAAAGTTCTTGGTACATAAACTAGCAAAATTTGAATAAGGTAGTGTGATACATTGTGAATTCAAATGAGCAATCTCATGAAATGCCTATGTAATCTAGGAAAATATTTTCTCTGATTCATCGACCTAAATGAAACGTGACATTGTACTGAAACCCAATCTGGCAGCCAGGTTTGAAACTAAAGGCAGTTTTCCTTTCATATGTTTCCACAGCTATTTTTTTAAAATGTTAAAATATTTGTTGCCTCAAGTTTAACTGACTGGGAACCTGTACCTCTACAGTAATAAGCAACAGTCCTTGGGGCCTCTCATATATCTCTGCAAAGAAATGCTGGACTGTCTGTGTTGTATTACAGGGTCTAACAGATAAATCCGTACAAACTTTGAAGAGGTTTTAAGCACTTAAAAAGTAACATATGGCAATTCTGATTGTTTCCAGATACTTCCATTTGTCTAATAATTTAGCCAGTTGTATACTAGCACCGGTGCAATAAACATTAAGCAATGGAACAAGCCAAACATTCAGCCATATGCAAACTTCGTCGCGCGGGTCACACTCCTAGCGCCATAATAAGGATGCTAAAATACTCCAGACAAACTGTTTACGATGTTTGTAAACGTTTTGATGAGACCGGCGAAGACCAACGAGCTGCTCACAAGCCCAGAAGGGGCAGAATTCTAACACCTCGCTTTTTAGCTGGTCTCAAGAGAAGTGTCAATGCAAATCCAGCCTTACCATTATCGACATTGGCAAAGAAGAGAGGTGTCAGCACAATGACAATTCACAGAGCATTAAAGAAATTGGGATTAACCTCATTCTCACAAGGAAAAAGACATCTTTTGACACGAAAAATGAAAGAAATCCGCTTGACCAGGTGCCAAAAGCTGTTGAACTGGATGAAGTCGAATGGCTCAGTCATCAAGTTTTTTTCCGACGAGAAGATTTTCACGGTTGATGCGACTTTCAATAAGCGGAATGATCGCTGGATAGCCTCCTCATCCTCAGAGGTTGAACACAAGACAACGACGAAGAAACCAGCAAGTGTCATGGTGCTCTGTGTGGTGTCAACTGAGGGGGACGTCTTCACTCACTTCTTCAACAACAAGGAGAAAGTCAATGCCGTTGTCTATTGCAAAGTTCTAGAAGAGAAAATAATACCCTGGATGAAAGATAAGGCTAGTGGCAACCAGTTTGTCTTCCAACAAGACTCGGCTCCAGCCCACACAGCGAAGAGGACCACCAACCTTCTCGAAGGGTCAAATGTGCAGTTCTGGAACAAAGAGTTGTGGCTCTCAAATTCGCCAGACCTAAACCCTTTAGATTATTATTTTTGGGCGCGAATTGAGGCCAAGGCATGTGACAAGCCACACAGAAGTATAACAACCCTGAAGACAGACATCAAGAAGGCTGTGGGTTCATTATCAAAATCTGAGATCATCAACGCTGTATCCAAGTTTCGTAAACGCGTTGAAAGTGTCATAACAGCTGAAGTTGGTTACATTGAATGAAATCATTGTTCTTATTGCCTTTTCTAAATATACTGAAAATTTCATAACTCTCTGTTTATTATAACCCGAGATATTAATCTTAAAACACGTGATAAGAAGTTGTACGGATTTATCTGTTAGACCCTGTAAATTTATTTACCTAATTATAGTATACAGGACAGGAATTACATGCCTGGGCTCCTGACTTTTTCTTGAATTATACCTTATATTCAATTCATGAATGGTTCTAGCTTGTGCAATGCTCCCCTCCTACTTCTTTGAGCCACTGAAATAGGAACAGTCCCACACTCATACAACATAAACAAGAGTTCAAAATTTCTTTCCGAGATCAGTAAGAGGCCCTGAGGACTGTTGCTAGCCACTGTTGGTTTTCCACTAAATATTGTACTCCACATACATCATCTTTTGTTTAAGAATCCAGCGGGCCTATACCTCTCCCAACTTTCCTTTTTTCTTTCTATTTATTTTGTCTTGTCTTTATTTAGTTGCTATAGCTTTTCTTTTTCTTTTCACAATTTCTTCTTTGGTTATTAACAAGACATGTGAAAGACAAAATTGTAGATATATGAGTATATGGCAGGAAAGCTACTTAACATTTCTGAATGGGCTGCCAAATTAGCATTTTCATTACATTCAGTACCCTTCCATATTAAATAACATGGATGTAGTAGCACAGGAGTAAATAAAACTTAAACCCACTCTCAGAGAAAAATAAGCTGAGATACAGAGTAAACTGTATATTTCAACCACTAAATGTGGTCCTCTTCAGGAGATACATGTATCTGCTGAAGATGACCACAGTTAGCGGTTGAAATATACAGTTTACTCTGTATCTCAGTTTATTTTTCTCTGAGAGAGGGTTTAAGTTTTATTTTACCCTTCCATATGTAATTGGACAAATGACAGCAGAAAAATATTCTGACTGTACACTGGGCAACATGATAAAATGAAAAAATTATTTACAAGATGATAAACTAATGATTTCCACCTGTGAATTAACTGTCAGTGACAGTATGTGCACTTTGGATGACATTTCCTTCCATTGATGCCACACTTACATCCTCCTGAAGTGTCACCCTGACCCTATGGGAGAGAAGATATGGTAAACCAATAAGCTGTACATGCTTGATCACATTTTCCTTAATATTTCTAAATAAAATCTGGGCTGTTACACATGTTATACAAATATATATACATGTATGTATGTGTGTATCTACCTAACTGTAATATACAGGAAAAGAGCAATGCTTGTTGAGTCCCAGCTTCTATTTCCTAATTTTCTGATCATAACTAGACTCAAATTCATGTACAGTACCAACTTAATCTATATCCTTGATTTCTAATTATATTTAGATTTGAACTTGTGTATAGTTTGAGCTTGAGCTGTACTGCTTCCTGAACTATTACAAGTATTTATGCATCTATGTGGAAAACTGTATTTCTTCACATCCTTTCGACATGTGGTCTTAATATATTCCCATGACCTCTTAAAGCCCTCCCATCTTTAATCAGTACATCTCTTCTGTCAATGCAATTTATCCCCTTTAGTGACCTGAATACTGTAATCATGTCATCTCTTTCTTTTCAATCTTTCAAAGTTGGCAGACCCAGTGCTTTTAGTCTTTATCTGCCAGGCTGGGGACCAATTTGGTTGCTGCCCTTTTGTATTCTTTTGATCTTGTTTACATCCTTCAATCTGTGTGAGGACCATACTACTGATGCATATTCCAGTCTTTGAAGAGTTTTGATAAGTTTCTTCATCATCCTTTCATTCATATAATGGAACACCACTTTAATCTTCTGCAGTAGTCCAAATGTCTCTCCTACAATCCTGCTGATATGTTTGTCAGGTGACAGGTTGTCTTTTTTATCAACACTCCCAAGTTTTTCTCCTCTTTTGCTTTTGTAATGTGTTCACTTCCCAAGGAATAATTTAAGGATGATCTGCCACTATTGCCCATTTCAAGTTCTTTGCAATTTTTTGGTATTGAAATTCATTTCCCATTCTTGGTTCTATGCAAAAATAGTATCTAGATCATTTTGCAATATTCTACCATCCTTGTTTTTCACTCTTCTCATGATTTTTACATCATCTGTAAACATATTGGCATAGCTTGTTCCTTCCATCATGTCATTAACATAGACAAGAAACAATATTGGTGCAAGCACTGAACCTTATGGAACTCCATTCTTTACTGCTCTCCATCTTGACACCTGGTCCTTTATTACTGTCCCCATGTATCTTTCCTTCAAAGTCTTTAATCCATTCTAATATTTTGCCTCTCAGTCCTCCAACATGTTCCAATTTCCACATAAATTGACTCAAGTACTTCATCAAATGCCTTCTCTAGGTTGAGGTACATGCGGTCTACCCACCTCTCTCTCTCTCTTGCAGCAGATCAATCACTCTCAAGTAAAAGCTTAAAAGGTTCAACACATATGACTTTCCACATCTGAAGCCAAACTATCTGTTAGAATGTTAATCTTTTCAAGATATTTGGTCCATCGATCTTTCACAATCCTTTTACATAATTTCATTATTGTGTTGGATAGTGATGCTTGCCTCTAATTTGGTGGCGATTCCTTGTTTCTGCCTTTGTGAATTGGCACCATGTTTGCTCTTTTGCAATTGAGCAGCACACGGCCTTCTTTCAATGAACATGTAATAAGACTGTGGATCTTGTATACCCAACTGTAATTTTCTAACATATCTAGACTCAAATTCATGTACAGTTCCAACTTAATCTATATCTTTGATTTCCAATCATCATATTTTGATTTGAATTTATGTATTGTTTGTGCTTGGGCTATATCACCTGCTAAGCTATTCCACATATTTATGTGTGTGTGTATATATATATATATTACTCATCAAATGTATGTGGCACCTACCCTTTGTGTCAGCACATGAAGAAAATAGGAAGGCATTTTCTGAGGTGAAATTATAGAATATATATGGCAGCCCCCTGCTGTCATGCTGGGTCAACAGAGTGGATCGTGAGGGAGAACCCAGCCAGTCTCTCCCACACTGCTGTGGGATGAGCATGTATAGGTAACCCCTCTCTTTGGGACCTTGCCTTTTATAACATTGTTTTTCTTAACTTCCCTAGGGTCTGTATCATTACCATGGCCCCTACAAAGGAATTAGCCAAAGATATAATTTCCCAAATCATTGGATTCAAGAGGGCAGGCCATGTAACTTAAGAATTCAGTGAAATTTTGAAGGTGGCCAAGTCCAAAGTCAAGAGATACATGGTGCATTTTCAGGAGGGAAGGGGGCTGGAAATACCATCCCAGAAACCTAGGACTGGGCATCCTCAGGAGTTCTCCAAGGGTTTTCAACATTATAAAGCATACTTTAGAGTCACATCCATTAACAAAAGTAAAATCTCTGAAGGAGAAGTCTTATTATGACTCCCTGTACCAGGTTACTGGGATGGTATCTTCAACCCTCTTCCATCCTGAAATTGCACTGTGTATCTCTTGATTTTGGACTTGGCAATCTTCAACATTTCACCGATTTCTTTTGTTTCATGGCCTGCCTTCTTGAGTTCAATGAATCGGGCAATTAAATTATTTCTTTAGTTAATTTAGTTAATTTCTTTGTAGGGGCCATGGTAACAATACAGACCCTATGGAAATAAGAAAACCTGTGTGAAAAAAGGCAAGGTCCCAATGAGGGTGGGTTATCTGTAAATGCTCTTTCCATAGCAGTGTGGGAGTGACTGGCTGGGTTCTCCCTCACACTCCACTCTGTTGGCCCAGTGTGAGAGGAGGGGGTTGCCAGATACATTCTATTTACATAATTTCACTTCAGAAAATGACTTCCAATTTTTGACATAAATATGCTGCCGCAAGGGGTAGCTGCTGCATACTTGTGACAAGAACTTAACATATATACACCAAAGGCTTCTTCCCCCTTATAAGGAAAGTATCCAAGTCAAGTTGCACACTTATGTCCACCCATTCAACTCCTATTCAACATCCTTGTTTCCTTCTTTCTTGAATGGATTTCTCTCCATCTTCTCTATTTTCTGGGAGGGGGGGGGTTGCCGTATAAGTGAAGTGGCTCTGCTATGGGTGTCTTGCTGCATTACTTCTGACCTGGGCAGTGGGCAGGAGACAGGGATGACCCTTCATCCACAAGGAGCTATGAGGGAATATATATATATATATATATATGTGTGTGTGTGTGTTTACCTAGTTGTATTTTAAGGGAAGGGGAGCTATGCTCGTGGTGTCCCGTCTTCATATCTCATTTTATCTACACTATTTTTAAATTCATGTATTGTTTTTGCACACACCACTTTCTCATCTAACTTGTTCCAACTGTCTATTACTCTAGAGGAAAGCTGTTCTTTTTCAGATCTCTTCTATAGCTGTCTTTTTTGATTTTCTTTCCGTGTCCTCTTGTATTTCTATCATCCCATTTTATTAGATACTATCAATAATTTCTATGCCTTTCATGATTCTGTAAATAGCTATCAAATCTCCTCTCTTCTTTGCTCTAGTGTCTGTAGCTCAAGTTTTGCTAGTCTCTCTTCATATGATAGTTTTGAGAGTGTTGGTGCCAATTTTGTAATTGCTCTTTGTATTCTTTCAAGTTTTGTTATACATTTTTTGTACTTGGTGTCCACATTGTTGCTGCAAATTCCAATCTTGGTCTTATCAGTGATTAGTATTTTCTTCACCATTTCTTCATCCATGTATGTAAATGCCACTTTGATTGTTCTTATTAAATTATAAGTTTCTCCAAAAATCTTATTTTTATGTTTCTCAGGTGACATATTCATAACAATGACTCCCAGGTCCTTCTCATTTTTTACTTTTTTTTATTCCTTCTTCTCCCAATTTATATGATCCTGTTATTCTGTTTTTGCTTTTTCCAAATTCCATTATACTACACTTTTTAGTGTTGAACTCCATTTCCCACTTCCTACTCCATTCCCATACTTTATTTAGATCACTCTGTAGTGACTCACAATCTTCTTTTGTGTTCACTTTTTTTTTTAATAGTTTTGCATCATCTGCAAAGAAGCTCATATATCTTTCAATTTCTTCATCCATATCATTAATGTATATAGCAAACATTATTGGGGCCAGAACTGTTCCTTGTGGAACACCATTTATTACTTCATCCCAATTTGAGTGTTTGTCTCTTATCACTACTCTCATTTTTCTTTCTTGCAAAAAGTCTTCCATCCATTTAAGCAGTTTGCCCTGTATTCCTCCTTCAGTTTCTAATTTCTTAAGCATCTTCTTATGTGGTACTTTGTCAAAAGCTTTTTTTAGGTCTAGAAATGCACAATGAGCCCATCCATCTCTTTCTTGTATTATATCTATTAGCCTTGAATAGAAACATATTAAATTGGTGACGCATGATCGCCCTTGACTGAATCCAAATTGCCTTGGATTTAGCACATTGTTTTTTTTCTAAATATTTTACCCATCTACTTTTGACAATTCTTTCACAAGTTTTTGCTATTGTACTTGTTAGAGAGACTGGTCTATAGTTGGTAGGGTCTTCTTTATTTCCTCCTTTGTATATAGGTACTATATTTACTTTTTTCCAATCTTTTGGAACTATTCCTTCTTTCAAGGAACTGTTTATTATGCTATGTATTTTGTCTGCCAGTTCATTCCTGCATTCTTTCAAAATCATATACATACATACATACATATACCAAGGCTTTTTCCCCCTTACAAGGAGGGGTAGCCAAAAAGAAAAAGGCATAAAATCATTCCCACACATTCCATCCCTGAATACACTCCACACCCCTCCACCCTCCCTCTTATCTTAGCACCTCCTCATCTGGTCCATGCGATTTTCTGACATCAAGATTACTCAAGTGTTTCATTATTTCATTCTTTGTTACTTCTATTTCTTTCATAGGGGGGACTTTCTCTTTCCATTTGATCTCCCCAGGTTGTATGTTCTCCCTAGTAAACACTGATTTAAAATGCTTGTTCATAATTTCTGCCATTTATATTTCCTATGTGTATTCAACTCCTTGTCTAAATTTCTCTAGATCTTGTTTGTTTTTCAGTTTGTTGTTTACAAATCTGTAAAATAGTTTGGATGATCTTTACATTTTTCTATGACATCTTTTTCATATTTTCTCTTTTCCTCTCTGCACACTTGTACATATTAATTTCTATAACAAGTATATATTTTGCATTTTTCAGGTCTTTTGTTTTTCTTCAATTTGGTCCAAGCTTTATCTCTTTTGTCTTTTAACTCCCTACAACTTTTGTTGTATCAGCACTTTACATATTCTTTTTCTTGCTTTTGTCTTGGGACATATTTTTCCACACCTTTTTTATAGTTTCTTTTCAAAATATTCCATTTCTCTTCCACTGTTGTTTCTTCTTTGTATATTCTTTCCCAGTTTTCTTTTTGAAAGAATTCTCTTACTTTATCAAAGTTTGTTTTTTTAATACATCATTCTTCCTTTTCTATATTGTTCATTTCTTTTCATGTATTTCTCTTCATTTAGTTCCAGTTCAATCAATATGTGGTCACTTTTACTTATTGGTGTCTTATATTCAATCTTTCCCACAATTTTAGGTTCAGATGTGATTATTAGGTCTAGTCTCGATGGTTCTTCTTCATTTCTATACTTAGTGTTCTCTTGTATCCATTGTGTCATTGTATGGTCAATAATCATCTCGAGTAGAACATTTCCCCATGAGTTGTCTCCACCCTTTACTGTCATCTCTTCCCAGCAGACTTCTTTGCAATTAAAGTCGCCCATTATAACTATTCTTCCTCCATCTTCCATTATCTTATTTAATGTTATCCTTGTGTCTTCTAACATACTTTTATGTTCACTCTCTTCCCACGAGGTTGTTTTTGGAGGCACATAGTTTATTACAAACTTTCTGCTCTTCTTATCTCTGTCTTCCACTTTGATCATAATCATCTCATACTCAATTTTTTCCACTATTCTAGGTTCAGATGTAATTATTAGGTCTAGTCTCGATGGTTCTTCCTCATTTCTATACCTAGTGTTCTCCTGTGTCATTGTATGGTCAGTAATCATAATCATGGTCAGTAATCATCTCAAGTAGAGTGTTTCCCCATGAGCCGTCTCCACCCTTTACTGTCATCTCTTCCCAGCAGATTTCTTTGCAATTAAAGTCGCCCATCATAACTATTCTTCCTCCATCTTCCATTATCTTATTTAATGTTATCTTTGTGTCCTCTAACATACTTTTATGTTCACTCTCTTCCCACGAGGCTGTTTTCGGAGGCACATAATTTATCACAAACTTTCTGCTCTTCTTATCTCTGTCTTCCACTTCAATCATAATCATCTCTACTGTATTCTTTCCATATGTGACACACTTCACGTTTATATCCTTCTTAGTCAGGAACATAACTCCACCCCCTTGCTTTGTCTCTCTGTTTCTAATCCAATAATTATATGCATCATGTCCTACACTGTTGGGTGGTAGTGGACCTTTTAATTTTGTTTCTACAATTCCCATCATGTCCAGTTCTTTTTCCTTCAGATAATCGTTCAGCTCATTCAATCCTGTTAATTTTCTGCTACTTCCAATGTATTTTCCGTTTCCTTTTTGTTTTTCTCTAGTATGTCCCATTTCCTCACTTTCATATTCATTACTCTCCAATAGAATTTCTCTTTTTCTGACCCTGTTCTGTTCTCGTTTTTTCCTTAGCTTCTTGTCTTTTCATTTTTTCCTCCTCTCTTTCCTCTTTATGCATTTCTCTTTTTATCCATACCTTTTTATATTGTTCACTTGCTGCTAGTTTCCCTGTTTTTGCTAAGATATTCTCTGCTGTTGTTTGTGACCTGAATTTAATCTTAATTGGTCTGGTCTTATCTGTACTATACTTTCCGAGTCTACACATCTCTTCAATTTGTTTCATGATTTCAGGTTCATCTTCCTGAACTAATTCTAGTAAACTGCTTACTTTATCTTTTTCCTCTTTGATTCTTGTGGTTCCATTTAGGTTATACTTCTCTTCCATTCCTAATATAATTATACATTTCTTTTTATCTGCTAAGTCTCTTACTATATTCTCCTTCTGTCTCATCACTTTAATAACTGAGTCTTCAGTTTGTTCTTTCATTTGCTGTTTTATTATGTCAGTAAATGCAATTTTACTGGTTTGGATTTTTTACCAACCCTGTGCTTCTTTTGCTATGACCTCTTTATTGTCTTTATTATGCCTCTTTAATTCCTCATTCTCATCTTTTACTTCTTTTAACCGTCTTTCTAATTCTTCTATTTCTTAAGTTTTTGTTCACCTTCTCTAGTTCTTCCAAATTTTCAACTCTCTGTGCAATCTTTGCTATGTTACTGAACCTATTCTCCCAATGTTCGGTCATTTTTTCAATTTTTTTCCTATAGTCTTGCTAATCGGGGGAGGTTGGTATTCCCCCCCCCCCCTCATTAAATCCCTGGAAATTATTATCCTCACCTTCCATTGTGCTGCTCTTATCTATATTTCTAATCTTTACATTTTTGTTAATCCCTTCACCAAAATCATCGGTCCTTTGTTTGTTTACAAGACGCCTGGCCTCCTGGACCAAGTCCTCCCCTTCCTCATTTCCTTCCATTTCCCTCAGTAATCCCTCCCCTTCTCCTTTTTCCTCACTTTCCCACTACACCACGTGCTTTCCCCTTCCCTGTAAATACAATAAGGTACTTCCTTTGCATTGAGATCCACTAAAATTTCACTTTTTCTTCAGAACTCCAATCTTCGCCGTCCATCCGACGAATGTGTGTGTGTGTGTGTATATATATACATAATATTTTAACACAGCCCATAGGGATTTCTCCCTGTCTTCTCCCTCCTTGTTCTTTACCACTTCTATAAATTCTAAATAGCAATCTTACATTATTGTTATATTTATTCCTATTTTATCTATTTACTAATTCATTTTGGAGTGGGTGTGAGAGTGGTCACATGCTTTGACAGCCCTTTACAAAGTGGAATGAAACTTACTTGTACTGGGTCTTTGCAAGTACTGAGTGTGCTTCAGACTAGCATAAAGCAGTATTACCATTATCCAATGTTGAATCGTAGCAGATGCTATGCACAATTCCAATTTTACAACACTATTTTTAGCAAGAATTTAAAAGTGTAATGAACATGCTGTAACCCATTAAATACATGAAGAGATCATATAATATCATTAAGAAATAATACAATCACAATATTATATGCTAAACTAATCATCTCATTGACAAAGATGTTAACTTCAAAGCAAACATTACAGGAATAACTGAAAAACATACCCCTGGCCCCCATCTTGGCCCTCTTGTGACCCAACATATCTCTGTCCGACACATTGGGCACCGCATCCAGTCACAGCCCCACTTTCGGACTAACATTACTGAGCACTTAGGGCAAGGTAAACCATCTCCACGCCGTATTATATCCTAAAAAAAAAAAAAAAAAAAAAAAAAAAAAAAAATTTTGATAATAATGTCTGAATACCATTAAGTTACATTCCACTGCAAATTCACTATCAGTATATCAAAAACAAATTCTCCATTTTCTATGAAGTGATTACTTATAATAAAAATTAATTTCTCACATAGACATCTTCCAAAACTTTATATGGGATAGATTGATATATGAATAAACCAAGACAATACTACAATACAAATTCCAATTCTTGAAACACCAAAATCAGTAAGCTGGAACAATCATACATAAGATTCTTGAAACTTTCTTCCTTCACTACATTTTCTCATTAAATTTTCTGAAAATACACTATGACTATACTTACATCAAAAAACTTCTTTGTTTTCATTGCTGCTTCATCCACTTGCTGGGTTATTCTGTCCTGATATTCTTTACATGTCATGCCCATGTGTTGGGCCTGTAAATAAAAACAATCTACTCTGAAGACAGATAGAGGTGAAGGTACTGATGATATTTGAAGATGAACAGAAGAGAGATGATTCTTCCCTATGAATGTTTCATAGGACTACCTTGTCCTGGCATCAATGGTCCTTTTAATTATACTGTAGGTTAGTGGAGAGGAAGAGGAGGCGAATCAAGTAGAGAGGAAAAGGTAAAAGGTGCAGATGGAGAGATGATAATGGAAGAGAAGGCAGTAAGGGGAAGATGGGCAGAATATTTTAGGGAGTTGCTAAATGTGAAGGAAGATAGGGAGGGAAAGATACCTGCAGTGGGAAATGCTAAGAAAATGACCGTGATGAGTGAGGAAAATGGAGGAGAAATAACGAAGGATGAAGTGAAGGCAGTTGTTAAGATGATGAAAGCAGGTAAGGCACCTGGTCTGGATGGATGCCATGCAGAATGTCTAAAAAAAGGAGGTACAGTGATGGTGGACTGGCTGGTGAGTTTATTTAATGTTTGCTGGAGAGAGGGTAGAGTGCCGGAGGACTGGAGGAGTGCCTGTATAGTTCCTCTTTACAAGGGAAAAGGGGACAAGTGAGAGTGTAGTAGTTTCAGAGGGATTAGCTTGTTAAGTGTAGTTGGGAAGGCTTGGGTAGGACCTTGATTGAGAGGATTAGGAGAGGAACAGAGGGAGTAATTGGTGAGGAATAGTGTGGATTTAGGACGGGTAGAGGTTGTGTAGATCAGATCTTTGTGGTAAGACAGATATGTGAGAAAGCTATAGGAGAGGGGAAGGATGTTTTTGGGGCTTTTATGGATCTGGAAAAGGCTTTCGATAGGGTAGACAGAAAGGCACTGTGGGAGGTTATGCAGATATATGGGATAGGAGGAAAGCTTCTGGGAGCTGTCAAGAGTTTTTATGAGAGTAGTAGAGCTTGTGTCAGGATTAGAAATGGAGAGAGTGAGTGGTTTGAGGTAAAGGTGGGACTTCGTCAAGGATGCGTTATGTCGCCCTGGCTGTTCAACTTATACATGGATGGGGTGGTGCGAGAGTTAAATGCAAGGGTAGTGGGTCAGGGATTGGAGATGGTTAACCCCTTCCATACGGTGCCGCCTACATAGGCGTCATGAGGAGCAAGTGGATTCGCGACGCTGCCATATCGGCGTCTTGATTATATTTATTGTAGTCGCCCCTGTGTTTTTACATTCTCCCAAATGTGCCCTGAATCCCATTCTCTGTGGTTTTCAAAATTCGCGGGTGAAAGAGAGAATGATCGATATAAGCGGTGACTATATTTTATGATGCGAGTATTATTACGACACGTCGTACGGCTGGCATTGGCTGCTGCCCGCGAGATTTAAGTCCGGAGTGAAGTGGTTAAAGAAAATGGAGAAAAGTGGGAGGTGAGCCAGTTGTTGTTTGCGGACGACACTGCGCTTGTGGCAGGATCGGAGGAGGGATTGAGGAAGTTGGTGATAGAGTTTGGGAGAGTATGTGATAGAAGAAAGCTAAAGATAAATGTGGGTAAAAGTAAGGTGATGAGATGTACAAGGAGTGAAAGTGGCAGCAGACTGGAAATGAGCATTAAGGGAGAGCGACTGGAGGATGTGGATAGTTTTAGATACTTGGGTGCAAATGTGGCAGGAAAAGGTGGAGTGAAGGTGGAGGTAGAATGTAGATTGAGAGAAGCGAGTAAATGCCTTGGTGGATTATAGAGTGTAATGAGGAATAGACATTTGGGAATGGATGCTAAGAGGAGACTGTATGAAGGAGTGATTGTGCCAACAGCACTGTATGGGGCAGAAACATAGAACATAAGAGAGGAAGAGAGGAGTTTGAATGTGTTTGAGATGAGGTGTCTGAGAAGTATGATGGGGGTTACTAGGCTAGATAGAGTGAGAAATGAGGAGGTGAGGAGAAGAACAGGGGTGGAAAGGGAGTTGGGAGATAGGGTTGATGAAAGAGTATTAGGATGGTTTGGACACATGGAAAGAATGAGTGAAGAAAGACTAGTAAGAGGTATGGAAGGCAGATGTGGAGGGAGTGAACATGAGGGGACATCCTAGGATGAGGTGGATGGATGGGGTGAAGGGGGCTTTGGGGAAGAGGGGATTGTCTGTTGAGGAAGGACGGGAGAGGACAGAAGACAGGGGGTGAATGGAGAATGGTTGTATATGGATGATGTTGTGATGCATGAGGTGGAATGGGCGGGGGGATGGGGGGTGAGGTAGTATGTGTGAGCAAAATTTGACGCAGCCCGAAGAGATTTCTCCCTGTCTTCTCCTTTTATGCAATGGGGGGACGGAGAGGGGGGGTCGCCGATTTAATGAAGCGGCCTTGCTGTGGATGTGCTGTGTCTTGCGACACTGCTTCTGACCCAGGGCAGTGGATAAGGTGCAGGGATGGCCCGTCATCCAGGTGGTGCTAAGATAAGAGGGAGGGTGGAGGTGTGTGGAGTGTATTCAGGGATGGAATGGGTGGGAATGATTTTATGCCTTTTCCTTTTTGGCCACCTCCCTTGTAAGGGGGAAAAAGCCTTGGTATATGTATGTATATGTAGGTTAGTGCCAGGACTTTGTGCAAATAAATCAGCCTTCAGACTGAAGGAATTAAATTATTTAACTCTTAGCCTTTAGATTTGGTGGGAATACTCTGAGAGATAAGAAACCCTGTAAACTAGTGGTATTATACCATAACTGTGAACAATTGCAAAATAATAGCACTTTAGAAAACTATTGGGCAAAATGTTTTCCTTTGAAAAATATGGTTAAGCAAAACTTTCCTTACCTGACATGTTAAGCAGCTAGTTTTGCGACAAACATCACAGTTAAAATCATTGACATTATCTTCAAACTGACAAAATCCAGGACAGTCGGGTGTCTTGCAATGGAATACATTTTGCATGGAGCCTTCTGCTTGCTTGACAGACTTGCTTAGATGTTTTTCATACTGTTTGGCACTTACAAGCTGTAAAGTATTACAAATATTTTTATACCTAGACACATACACAGTCTTATCATATGTTCATTAAAAAAGAATAGTGACACAGGATTGGAAAAGAACTAATGTGGAAAGATGGAGGCACCACTAAACTATAAACTGGCATCAGTGACCAGCACACTAGTAAAATTATGTGAAAAGATTGTGATAGATCGGTTAATCTTGAAGACATGAAAATTCAAACATAGTCAGTTTGTTTTTTATCTGGAAGGTCATGTGTGTCAAACTGTTTAAAGCTTATATTCACGAGTGATTGATATGCTGCAAAAGGAGGGCTGGGTGGATTGTATGTACCCTGACCTAAAGAAGGCTTTTGATAAGCATCTCACTGCTGCCTTATGTGGAAACTGGAGCATATGGGAGGACTAAGAAGTAAACTACTCAAATGAATGAAAGATTTTTTGAAAGGATGGTACATGAGGACAGTCCATCCATATACCAAGGGCTTTTTTCCCCCTACCAGGGAGGGGGGGTAGCCAAAGTCAAAAGGCAGATACCCATTCCTACCCATTTCATCTCCATCCAATCTACTCCTACCTATCACCCTTTCCTCCCTCTTATCTGAGAGAGAGAAAGAGAGAATGAATGGGTGGAGGATGATAGTGGAATGCATGGGTGCATGCCTTGGCTGGCTACCTTCCTTAAGAAGGTGAAGAAGTCCTTGGTATAAAGATATGCACACACACACACACACACATATATATATATATATTCCAATGTTTTTTCCCTCTTACCAGGGAGGTAGTCAAGTCAAAAGGCATATACAGTATTTTTCGGACCATAAGGCGCGGACAAAATCCTTAAAATTGGCCAAAATTGGGTGGTGCGCCTTATGTGTGGCTTCAGTGCAAAAAAATGCCTTGGACAGTGACGTACTATTTTGACACGTTTCGTAGCTGGCCTGCCGATGGCGACAGTGCATAGACCTAGCAAAAGTTACAACCAAGTTATAACCAAGATGCATGTATCTTGACAAGAAAATTGCGAAAACTTCGACAGTTTTCGAGTCCATGCCACCGCATTCATTCACGCTATCATGGCTATGACATGATAGAGTCCACAACACAGACAGCCATTTTGCATTGGTCCAGTCTCACTCCACTCCGACTGTAGTCATTTGGGTATTTTTTTAGTTTTGACCATGGGCGCAATAAAGCAATAGAAAATTAATTATTAATTTTGTAAATTAAAATGTATCAACGTAATATGCAATTTTGAGGGTGGAAATGAAAAAAAACCTTGCTACAAGCAAATATGCTAATGAACGAAGTCAGTAGCATAGGATCGGGACGCCATCTTGTCGTCTGTCAATTGACAGCCTCAGTACTTCCGACAGTACCTCGGCAGGTACATTTTCTTGAAGGAATGTTATGGAGCTGAGATACACGCATTCCTTCAAGCTGCAAGAACTTTGTATACCCCGCAAGCTGAGAGAGTGGTTGAAAAGCCTGCCAACGTCTCTCACGACGACGACAACGAGGACGAGCCGGATGACATTTAATTTGCAGGTAATGATTTATTAAACACAGGTTAGGTTAGGTTAGGTTAGACGAATTTATCCTTTCATTTCTTCGATGTCGGCATCTATCATAACAAACATGGCGTACCATTCGTCCGACATGACTTCGTTACTTACAAAATCTGTTTTAGCACCTTTTTTGTTTTTTATTTCCGCTCACAAAATTGCATATTAGGTTGATACATTATAATTTACAAAATTAATAATCAATTTTCTATTGCTCCATTGCGCCCATGGTTGAAACTAAAACTTTACCGTCATTTGTAATAAATCTTGTGTTTTTAAGTGAATAGAGAATTCCGGGAATAAAACTGCTAATGTTGGTTTTATTCCCCACAATGCCCGTAATGTGTTTATGTTTAGGGGTACTGGCAGGGCAGACCGTCCATGGAGGTGGTCTAATTTCATTTATTTTTGTAATTTTGCTAAATCCCAACCGATTTTTCTCATTCAACAACGAAAATGTTCAGTTCTGAATGCACTAAAATATGCATGATTATTCGATGACGAGACCAGGTGCACCTTATGTAAGGACAGGGAATAGCAAATTATGGGTGTGCCTCATGATACGAAGCGCCTTATGGTCCGAAAAATATGGTACTCACTCCAATCCATTTCATTCTCATCCATTCCACTCCTATCTACCACCCTTTCCTCCCTCTTATCTTAGCTCCTCATGGATGATGGGTCATCCCTGTATCCTGCCCACTGCCCTGGGTCATATGCAATGGAGCAAGACACAGTACATCCACAGCAAGGCCACTTCACACACGTACATATATGTGTATACATATCATTAAAACCTTGGTACTGAAAGAGCTTATAAATAATAATTATGTATAAATACCCATACTATACATACAGCTCTAATTTCTCTGTCTTGCAAGGATGATGGACAGGAATATGTGTTATCTCGATACGGACACTTTACATCAGCCGTGTCACTGTACTTGACTGCATTTGCCAGGCATTCCCTGTAGAAGAACAGCTATTATGTGTGCATTCAAAAGAAGAAAAACTATCAGATCACAACTGTAATGATATTAGGCCAATACTGACACTTCAAAACATATGACAGTACTGTACTACTTGTTCATTTTTTCTACGATCCTTTATCACAAATTAGTTATTCATGTTTTGTATCAGTGTACAATATTAAAGTTTATCATTTACTGATGGTCATTTCTCTTTACAATAATATCATTTTATAAGATTCTATGGCATACAAATATCTAAACATTTGAAATAAAATTGCTTACCTGCAAAAGGTGTGAAGACAGTCTCTTAAAACAACACCTTCTCCGACATTGACATCAAGAAAACATACTCTGCACTCGAAGGCTTCTTGATTAGCTACAATGTCTTGCTGCTCTAAAGCTGTCATTTCCATGCCTAATCTTTTTACTTTACCCTGAAGGAAGATATGTATAATGGAACCTCTATATCAGAACTATTTTTTATTTGAACAGTCAGTATTTGGAGAGAGAGAAATCTATATTTAAATAGGGCTCCAATAACCAAACATGATGAAGAATCTGTACCATGATGTGTGTAGCTTCAGCCAAGGCTCTCACCTTAGCTCTATGACTGTTGGGGTAGGTAACAGTCACTGCTGGGAATCAGAGAGAGAGGAGGGATTCAAACCCTCAACAAAGTGAATGCATAATGCACAAACCACACAAGTTAATTTGTTATTAGCTCACATATGGTAAATATCCTGCACTAAGCTCCATAAAACTTTGAATTATTATTATGTGGTGTGTGTATTTACCTAATTGTAGTATACAGGAAGAGAGCAATGCTCATTGAGTCCCATCTCTTATTCTCTAACTTTTTATCATACCTAGCCTCAAATTCATGTACAGTTCCAACTTAATCTATATCCCTGATTTCCAGTTATCACATTTAGATTTGAACTTGTATATCATTTAAGCTTGGGGTATATCACCTAAGCTATTCCATGTATTTATACATCTATATGGGAAACTGAATTTCTTCACATCCTTTACATGTGGTCTTTCTTAATTTGTTCCTACAACCTCTTAAAGCCCTCCCATCTTTTATCAGGAGATCTCTTCTGTTAATGCAATCTATCTCCTTTAGTGACCTGAATACTGTAATCATATCACCTCTTTCTCTTCGATCTTCCAAAGTTGGCAGACCCTATGCTTTTTTGTCTTTCCTTATATGGTTTATCTGCCAGGCTAAGGAACAGTTTGGTTGCTGAGAAAACTGTATTTCTTCACATCTCTTAGACATGTGGTCTTTCTAATTTCTCATGACCTCTTAAAGCCCTCCCATTTTTCATCAGATCTCTTTTGTCAATGCAATCTATCCCCTTTAGTGATCTAAGCACTATAATCATATCACCTCTTTCTCTTTGATCTTTCAAAGTTGGCAGACCCAGTACTTTTAGTCTTTCCTCATATGGTTATCTACCAAGCTGGGGACCAGTTCGGTTGTTGCCATTTGTATTCTTTAAATCTTGCTTATATCCTTCACTCAGTGTGGTGACCATACTAACGACACATATTCCAGTCTTGGACGTATCAGGGTTTTGATGAGTTTTTTCATCATATCTTCGTCCATATCGTGGAATGCCACTTAAATCTTCTGCAGTAGTCTGTATATCATCCCTCAATCCTGCTGATGTGTCTGCCTGGTGACAAGGACTCCCAAGTCTTTCTCCTTTTTTGCTTTTGAAATGGGTTCACTTTCCAGGGAATAGATTAAGGATGGCCTTTTGCCACTTTTGCTCATTTCCAGTACTTTGCATTTTTTGGTATTGAAAAAGAAGTAGAAGATTGGAGCAATGAGAACAACAACTGAGCTGAAAAAAATAACTTATCTGAAAGTGGAAAGGTGGAATGTGTGTTTCTGAACTGGCCACTAAATATGGTACGGCTAAATTCATCATTTGCACCATGCTTAAAAATAGAAATGGTCAAGGAGGATGCAATGAAAGAAAAATCCATTACATCCTCCTACATTTTTGTCTTAATTACAACCCTTTTTATTAAATTTCCCTTCTACATACCTAACTGTTGTTTACAATGAAAAGAAAATAATAAAAGAACAATGTCAAACTGACCTTTTTCTTGACTTTGCCTTGTTGTGGCTGCTTAACTGTATCTTGTGGTCTTTCAGTGGCACAGGCTTCACAACCTGGTCGAGTCCATGGATTAACTAGCGTACAGGATGGACACACCCATCCATTGGTAACTGATTTACTTGAAGCTTTGGCTTCTTGAGGATTCTGCTCGTTCATTTGAGAAACATTCTCATGGTTCGTTTGAGGGACATTCTCCTTGTTTGCTTGTAGGTCATTCCCATCCCTTGATGGTGCAGCTATAGTTATATTTTTTTTCCTTTCAGTCAGCTCAGACTTGTTTTGCATTTGCTGCTCCTGGGGTTGTTTATGATGCGACTGTAACAGCTGGGATGGCTGGAGCTGCTGCTGAGGTTGTGGGTAATTTTGCAGCTGTTGTGTAAGTTGGGGTTGATGATTGAATTTTGGCTGACCTACTACAGATTGAGTTTTTTTTTCACCTAATGATTGCTGTTGGTTTTTATTAATGTCTGCTTCCTTTGCCATCCAGTTATTATTTGCTGCACTACTGTTTTCTGTTGTGACTCCATTTACATTTCCCATAGTTTGTTCTTCCACCTGATCAACCTGAACTCTATTCCTACCTAATGGTATAGTAGGATTTCCATTCTGCATGACTGGAGTAACTTTAGGCTTAAGGACAATAGGTTGACCTTCTTTAAATTCCTGAACATGAGCAGAATGAAATATTGAAGTTCTGGCAATGTTTATTTCCTTTTCTTCAATCTCTTTAACCCTGCTATCACTTGTATAACTGTTGTGAACCTGATTATCATTTTCTCTTTCTAACTGAGTTGCATGAATAACATTGACATTTTCATAAAAAGTATTATCTTTATTTTCTTCCATTTCTTGTCTCATTAATCGTTCTTCTTCCTCCTTCTCACCATTTCTATCATCACAGATATCAAAACTCATTTCATATGAATATGTATCTGGATTGTAAAATCTATAGTGCTCTTTGCCATGAGAATCGCGTTGCACAACATGATCACTATGAATATTTTCGTCACTGAGGCTTGGATCTTGGTACCTCACAGTTCTGATTTCAGATCCCCTATATTCATCTGAACTATTATCTTGCAAACGAGTTGAACTATTCTTCCTTTCCTTAATTCCACTTTCTGAAATAAGAATACAGGAGTTCACTGTATGCAGAATTCTAGTCTAGTGGCAAAATCTACATTTGTTGCCTTACTTTCCTATATAATATCAATGTTCTTGTCACCCTATCAGACTAGTAGAATTACCTGGCTACTAGAACAATAGACAGAAGTGTGGATTTCCAGGAAAAAATCATAGTGGAAAGATGATGGTGATGTGTCTAGAGAGTTGATAGCAAATACAGTGTTTAGGAAGAAAGTCAGGCATAAGTACACATGTGAGATGGTGGTGGATGGAAGGGTGGTAGATAGGGCTTTAATGGACTAAATATTGGTAACGAGGAAAAGAGTAGGAGTTTTGGATGTACATGTTCTTAGGGGAGAGAGTGGGAGAATATCAGATCATTTGTAGGTGGAAGGTAAGCTGAGAGTGGGGGATAGATGGAGAAAGAGGAAAGGTACAAAAGGTAGGGAGGTGCTTAGAGTAAACTGGTTAAATGAGAATGAAAAGGAGGAGTACAAGAAGCTGAGAGAAGAGTGGGAGGGAGTTAAGGATAGAGTAGAACTAGGAATGGAGGTGGAATGGGGATGTTTCAAGGAGGGAGGTATGAAGTGTGCAAAGATGGTGTGTAGAAGGAGGAGGATGGGAGGAACAGAAGTAAGGGTAGTGAGTGGTGGGATGATAAAACAAAGAAGGTTGTAGAAGAGAAGAAACAAGTATTCACAGATTAGTTACAAAATAAGATGATAGAATCATATGAGAGGTACAAAGAAAAAAGAAGTAAAACATGAGATAAATGAGGCAAAAAGAAGCGCAGATGTCAAATTGGGTAAGAGTATGACAGAAAATTTTGAAAGTAATAAAAAGGATGTTTTGGAAGGAAATTAAGAGTAAGAGGGGGTGAATCAAGTAGAGAAGAAAAGGTAAATGGTGGGTATGGAAAGATGATAATGGAGGAGATAGTGGTAAGAAGATGGGCAGAGTATATTAGGGAGTTGCTAAATGTGGAGGAGGATAGAGAGGGAAAGGTAGTTGCAGTGGGAAGCACTAAGAAAATGACAGTGATGAATGAGGAAAATAGAGAAATAAGATGAGGTGAAAGCAGTTATTATTTTAACCTATATTTATCTTAAACTTCCTCCTTTTGCACAACCTTCCCAAACTCTGTTACTAACTTCCTTAGTCCCTCCTCTGATCTTCCTCCAAGCACAGTGTTGTCAGCAAACAACTGGCTTATCTCTCATTTTTCTCAATCCCCAGCCCATTACCCTTGCGTTTACGTCCCACACAAACCCAACCATGTACACATTGAACAGCCACGGTGACATGACATATCCCTGGTGAAGTCCCACCTTTACTTCAAACCACTTGCTCTCTCCATTTCTAATTCTAACACAGGCTCTACTAGTCTTGTACAAACTCTTTACTGCTCTTAACAGCTTTCCTCCTATCCCATATATTCACAAAATCTCCCACAATGCCTTCCTGCCTACCCTCTCATAAGTCTTTTCCAAATCCATAAAGGCCCAAAAAACATCCTTACCTTTTCCTAAAACTTTCTCACATATCTGCCTTACCACAAAAATCTGATCCACACAACCCCTAACTTTCCTAATCCCACTGTTCCTCTCCTAATCCTCTCAATCAAAACCCTCCCATAAGCCTTCCTAATTATACTCAACAGACTGACCCCTCTGAAACTACTACACTCTCATTTGTCCCATTTTTTGTAAAGTGGAACCATACAGGCACTCCTCCAGCACCCTACCCTCTTTCTGACGAACATTAAACAACCTACCTCACCAGCCAGTCTACCATCACTGTACCTCTTTTTTTCTTTTTCTTGATATTCCACATGACACTCATCTAACCCAGGTGCCTTGCCTGCTCTCATAATTTTAACAACTGCTAGCACTTCATCATTTCTTATTTCTCCTCCATTTTCCTCATTTATAACTGTCATTTTCTTAGCACCTCCCACTACAACTACCTTTCCCTCCCTATCCTCCTTCACATTTAGCAACTCCCTAAAATACTCTGCCCACCTTCCTCTTACTGCTGCCTCTTCCATTATCATCTCTCCATCTCCTCCTTTTACATTTTCTTCTCTACTTGATTCACCTCCCCTTCCTCTCTTAATTTCCCTCCAAAACATATTCTTATTACTTTCAATATTTTCTCTTACAATCTTCTCCATTTCACATCTGCTCTCCTTTTTGCCTCCTTTATCTTATATTTTGCTTCTCTTCTTTTTTCTTTGCACCTCTCATATGTTTCTCTTGTCCTATTTTGCAACCAATCTGTGAATGCTCATTTCTTCTCTTCTACAACCTTCTTTGCTTCATCATCCCACCACTCACTACCCTTTCTTCTATTTCCTCCCATTTTCCTTGTTCCCCACATCATCTTTGCACACCTCGTGACTCCCTTCTTGAAATATCCTGCTCTCGTCTCAGCTCTCACCAAAAAAAAAAAAAAAAAAAAAAAAAAAAAAAAAAAAAAAAGAGGCAACCCCCTTCTCCCCTAAGAACATGTACATCCAAAGCCTCTCCTATTCTTCTCTTGGGTACCACTATGTATTCAATGAAAGCCCTATCTACCACCTGTCCACCACTCCCATGTGTACTTATGTTTGACTTTTTTCTTAAACACTGTGTTTATCATCGACTCTTTCTAGATACATCTCCACCATTAAATCTCTACTATGATTTTTCCTGGCACTCCACACTTCCCAACCACTCCGTCTACTGGTTCATTTCTTACTCTAGCACCTAGATCTCCCAATACCACTACATTGACATTTCTCCCTAAACCCTCTATACATTCATTTAAATCTATCCAAATACATATATATAAGCATGAGGGCTTGTGCCAAATTGTTGATGATAAACTAGGAATGCAACTGTTTTTGTTAGGATAGAAAAATGGAGTGAATATCTTCAAGAAAATTATATAAGGGTTCATTAGAAAATAAAACTAGGAAAAACTATAGCAAGACCTGGGGCAACAAGATACAGGAAGATTGGACAGCCTTCAGTGGTAACTTTATGCTGTTCTAAAGTCATGTTATCATCATTAGCAAGCCTTCGGCCCAAAATCCAGCGCTGCACTTCTGGAGGAAAACCAAAATCTTTCTCAACCTGAAATAAAAAGGAAAACAGAAAGTTTTATTAATGTGATATCTAATCATACATTAAAATATACATGATGGACTTCTGAGTTTTATGTGTGCTTTGTTTTGACCATTAAGCATGTAACTAGAAAATCACCAAAATTTAGACTTATGTTTACACATCAAGTGTGCTGTTTATTTTGGCACTTGTGTGGATTCCCCTGAATTTCACTAACTTTAACCTACAGAAACTTTTATCAAACTACTTCACACTATGAAATAGTTTCAGGAATGTTAAGATGTGAAATTATTGGTGCTATAAAATATACATCAAAGGATTTCTGTTTGTCTTGTTACCAAAAACATTCCTTCATTGCAGGACTAAGCTAATATCAGAGGGAACTCCCCTTTGCAGGTTTGCTTTCCATAGATTTGATCATTCAATTTCCCCTCATGACCATGGCACAGGTTGACTCTAGACTTAAGTTAGGCATAGAACCTCTCCATTTGAATTTCAGTAGGAGCACAAACTGCAAATTAGAGTTTAATCCCAAGGTTTGCACCCACCCCAGCATCATACACTCATCAACTAGGGTAGCCCCTATAATACCAGGCTATAGTTAGGTAGCTACACCTATAGCTATCCTCACTAAGATGGGCTCCATTGGTGTGGCTTAACCAAGAGTAGGTGAAGCCTTTGCTTCTAATCTAAACACTAGGGTGTCAGGAGTGAGGAGAGGACATGGGAGGGAAGGGGTGGCTATATTAGTAAATGAAGAGATAGGTAAGTGTTCGATGGAGTGGAAGTTTTTTCAAGGTTAACCCCTTCACTACGGGCCAAAATCTCACGGGCAGCATTAGCTGCCAGACATGCGATGTTGCATTATAATACTCGCATTATAAAAAATAAAGTTACCGCTGTATTGCTCGTTCGCTTTCACCCGTGAATTTTGATAACCATAGAAAATATGATGAAGCCAGTTTACAGAGTAAAGGGGTCACGCAGGTACAACTACAATATTGTCATGGCCACGTTCACGATACCCCGACCATGACAATATGTTGTAGCGAAGGAGCCCGGACCCAAGAGAAACAATGAGCCCCTTTGTGCGCAGGGACTCTATGGACAAGAAGTGCGCGCGAAATGTGTCGGCGGAGGAGTATGAAATCGGTGACCTCGCCGATGTCAGGTCAAGGGGCACGCACGCCAAAACCAGGCGGCGATGTAGAGCCAACATATAAAGTCACATTACATTGTAGAATTAAGGTATCAGATAGAAATTATTTTGTGAGCCCTCTCCACACAAGAATAAAGGAAATGGTGGAAGTGTGGAGTTGGGTAAATAGAATTAGGATAAATAAATTAAGTACATGTTGGCACCTGTGCTATGACGCTGGTGTCGTGCGGTCTGTGTATATAAGAAGGGGAGCAGTGGTCCTTACCCCACCCCGCTCCTGCACCGCACTCTGTTCTTGCTCAACATTGGTAAGAGATATATATATATATATTTATAATTTTATACTGTGCTAGAAAATCTATCTCCCGTTGCTTTTGCCCATTGTTTTTCTTTATCCCCGCGAAGAGAAAGAATATCCAAAACGAGGCTACGTTTTGAATCTAATATTCTAGATTGAAGGAACTGCTCGAATCCTAAGTCCCGATTCGATGTATAAACTCAAACATAGAGCCTAGATTCGTGACATATAAATGGGGGCCTCCTGTCCGGGATACTTTCAATTCGCTGGATGAGAGAAACTGGTTCATAAAAGCACGCAGTTACAAAAAGAAAACAAATTAATAATCATCAATCAGACCGCCGAGCAACTTGCGCTCGTGATCGATCCTAAAAACGCATTTAATCTGGCTTCATTGTTTACATTCAGTTACGCGTCGCCTGGGGGTATTGTCGTCAAAACAAAACTTCTTTTATCACAATGTCCTACCCAAACACACCAGTAAGTTCTAGGAGTAGCCCCGGCTTTGAAGGATTCCCACAGGTTAGAGAAGGGGAAAGTGACGTAGAAAGTAGGAGAGGGAGATCTCACACTAGTGATATAGAATTCGAACAAAGTAGGAGCGAAAGAGACTTCGACCCGGGGGAAGATGAAAGCGTTAGATATTATTATAACGCAAGGAGCAGTTTCAGTGAGGGAGAGATAGAAGGCAACGTACGTAGGAGACAAGAAACAGAAATTCGTTATTATGGGGAAATTCCCCAAATCAGAAATTATGACATAGAAGATAGAATGAGTGAAATCAGATTAGGAAGTAGACCAACCAATAGGGAAAATGAATACACCTGTAGACAAAGGCCAGACACACCACAAGAAATAGGAAGACACTATTGTAGAGAGGAAGGTAGAGAGACGCCAAAAATGGGAAGATATAGTATGGAATCAGATAGGGGTGGATACGATCAGTTCCCACAGGAAAGAGGCCAATACTACGACAGGATAGACGACATGGACAGGTTCAGAATAAGTAGGGACCCTAGAGTTGAAGTGGGCAGTGAGCAATACCCTAGAAGGCGAACAGAATCAGGGGGAGAAGCAAACAGGTGTCATATAGAACATCCCACTTACCAACAGGCGGGAGTGAGAAACACAGGAAACATAATAGACAGCATCATCAAGGCAAATCACATTATTCCCAAATTTAATGAAGAAGACCCAGATCTATTCTTCTCATCATTCGAAGGTTTGGCCAAACAAATAGGATGGACAAGGGATGTCTGGCCGGTAATGATAAGATCTAGCCTACCCCCAAAAGCCTTAGATGTGTATACTATGTTTGACTGTGAAGGCATTTATGTGAGTATGATCAAATTAAATATGAAATACTAAAAGTTTACGAAGTCACCCCAGAGTACTTTAGAAAAAAGTTCAGAGAGGAAGAAAGGGATGTCAGTCGTGGATTCATAAATATGGCTAGGAAGTTGAGGAGTGAATTTTCAAAATGGATGAGGGCAGAAAATGCGATAAGTGCAAAGGAAATTATGGAAGTAATGGTTAGGGAGCAATTTTTAAACTTGCTTAGCAATGAAGCCAAATTATATGTGACCCAACAAAAATGTGAAACCCTAATGGAGGCGGCCAGTCGTGCCGAAAACTTTGCCCTGAGGATGGGTGAGACACAAAGTCAAAAATCAAGCACAGTACAAAATCAAGGGAACAAGAACAGAGGTGCGTTCGCAGTTCCGGGTCCGGGCCAGAGGTATACAAGACCACAAGTAGGGGATAGCTGGAGAAAACCTCAGAGATGTCTCAGGTGCGGGAGATACGGGCATAGGACTCAAGATTGTTACACCCGACTCAGTGATCGGGCATACAGACAGGATATGGAAAATAGCCAGCCCAAGCAAGGGATAATGTGCGTTGAGAGAGATGAGGACGCATATATGAGGGACTCTAGTGAAAATCTCAGTCATGGGATGAAAACTTACTCAGGAAGGAAAGACAAAGGGAAAACACAAGTACAGGAAGACAAGACAGACGAAGTGGGGATCAACCCAAGGTGGTCAATGTATGTGAAGGATGCCAAGATGGGAATAAAAAAAAAATCGCGGTAAAAGCACTGAGGGATACGGGAGCGTGTCGTACCATCGTGAGACCAGATCTGATACCGGGTTTAAAACAGAGAAGCACAGGTAAATTCTCCATGATATTGGCAGGGGGAGTAATAGAATCAGCTCCTTTAATCAACATGGTTTTGGAAATGGATGGACAGGTAGCAAAGGTCGAGGTAGGCTTAGCAAAGATACCGATAAAAGGAGTAGATGTCCTCTTAGGAAATGACGTAGGCGAAGCGGTTCCCATTAAACTAAAGACAGTCAGTGACCCCATACCCAGACAGACACATACTCTTACTGACTCAGCTGACATGGCCGATCCTGTGGCATTCATCACTAGAAGCCAGGCCAGGAGAGCACAAGAAGAGGAGGAACAAAGTAAAAGTGACCTAGCCCTCCTGCTTGGTGGAGACTCTGGGGACGAGACCAAAGATGAGGCGAAGGAAGAGACGATAGCGGACAAGAATGAAGAAGAAGACGTCCTTGCAGAGGAAGTCGTCAAGGGGATCGCTGTGGATGCAGAGCGACTCATCATACTCCAGAAAGAGGACCCTGAATTGGAAGCGGTGCGCCGAGCGGCAGAAGAGGAAGAGCAAGAAAAAGAAAAATACGACGACAAGAAATTCATCATAGAAAAGGGAGTCCTCTTAAGAAGGTACAAGACACCAGATAAGGTAGGGGGCGACGTTATTCTACAGATAGTCATCCCGCAGGTGATGAGGGAACGTGTTGTGAAAATGGCACATGAGGCTACTTGTGCCCACCTCGGGACAACTAAGACAAAGCAGGCTATAGCAGCCCATTTTTTCTGGCCCCGAATGTCAGAGGACATTAAAAGGGTGGTCAGGGAATGCATCGTGTGTCAAGTGACTGGAAAACCAAACGATACACCTAAGAGAGTACCCATGCATCAAGTTCCTATAATTGAGGAACCTTTCTCTAGGGTTGTTGTAGATTGTGTGGGCCCTCTCCCAAAAACTAAGTCAGGGAAACAATTCTTAATAACCATAATGTGTCAAGCTACTCGGTATGCTGAAGCGATACCTCTCTCCAACATTAAGGCCAGGACAATCACCAAGGCCCTGATGTCTTATTTCAGTAAGATGGGCATGCCTCGGGAGGTACAGAGTGACAGGGGCACCAATTTTTTAAGTGGGATATTCAAGGGAGCCCTAGAAGGCTTCAACATAAAACACATAATCGCTTCAGCATATCACCCCCAGAGCCAGGGGAGTCTCGAAAGGTTCCACGGAACCTTAAAACGTATGATTAGAGCCTTTGTTTTAGAATTCCAAAAAGATTGGGATGAAGGCATAGACTTGTTACTCTATGCCTCCAGAATAACTGTCCATGAGGGTTTAGGTTTTTCTCCATTTTACTTAATGTTTGGCAGGGCACCAAGAGAGCCCCTTGCTTCCCTGTATGACCAGCTATTGTCAAAAACTCCAGAAGGAGGTATCCAATACACTAAATTAGTAGGTAACAACTTCGAAAAGCTAAGGAGAATCAGACAGATAGCAAAGAAAAACCTTGAAGTAGCGCAGGGAAGTTATAAGAACCAATATGATAAGAAATCAGTTAGGAGGGAGTTAAAGGTAGGAGAATATGTGCTTGTACTGTCCCCTCAGAGAAACTCATTGCATCCAAAATATGAGGGACCATTTGAGGTGCTCGAAAGAAAAGGGGGTCACAACTATGTACTGAGAAATCCAATGAGAAGATCTGGGATACAGCAAGCACATATTAACCTCCTAAAGGAATTTAAAGGGGAAATAGAAAAAGAGGCAATTGGTGCAATTGAGACAGGACAAACTGAGGGAAGTCTTGACTCAGATATTGAAGATCTAACATTTTCTTATAATTTGGACAGATCAGATAACAATGAGGCATTGGAGAAATCCTTGTCGTCATTGGAGGGAGAGATGCGGGAAGAAGTTAGAGCGATACTCCGCGAGCACATCCAGGTATTTTCCCCATGCCCCAGCGTTACCCAAGCAATTCATCACGACGTCATACTAGAAGATGGTGCCAAACCGGTGAGACAAGCGCCATACAGATTGTCGCCCCAGAAGAAGAAAATCATGGAGGAAGAAGTTCAACAGCTCATGACCCAAGGTTTGGTGGAGCCTAGTACTAGCCCCTGGGCCTCACCGGCCATATTGGTACCAAAACCCGGAGGTGAGTGGAGGCTGTGCGTGGATTACAGGCAAGTAAATGCGGTCACCCAGGCCGATCCTTATCCCCTCCCTAGAATTGATGACCTCATTGAGGAAGTTGCTACAGCCCAATTCCTTTCGAAGTTAGATTTGATGAAAGGGTATCACCAGATTCCCCTTACAAGTAGGGCCCGCACGATATCTGCATTCGTCACACCCCATGGGCATTTCCAGTATACTGTCACCCCCTTCGGAATGAAAAATAGTGGCGCATCCTTCCAGCGCCTTGTGAATTGGCTTGTCGAGGGATTACCAGGTGTCAGAGCCTATTCGGACGACATCATTGTGTTTTCCGACACGTGGGTTGATCACCTGTACAGGCTGCAGGGGTTGTTTGACAGATTAGCACAGGCCCACCTCACCGTGAACATGAAGAAGAGCTCCTTTGGGAGAAGTTCTATCGCATACCTCGGACATCAAGTGGGCCAAAACAACATCACGCCATTGGAAGCCAAGATCAAGGATATAGTGGAGTTCCAGGTTCCGAAGACACGACGAGGCATCAGAAGATTCCTTGGCATGCTGGGATTTTACCGCAGGTATTGTCCAAACCTCGCGGATGTGGCTGCTCCTTTAACCCGCATGCTCTCTTGTAATCCTTTCAGGTGGGATGAAGGCGCAATTGCTGCCATAGAGGAGTGTAAGAAACTTCTCTCTAGAGGTCCTGTCTTAATTGCCCCTGACTACGGTAAGACCTTTATAATCTTCTGTGACGCCAGCAAAGTAGCTGTAGGCGCCATGCTTGCGCAAGAGAAGGATGGCGTCATGAGGCCCATCTCATTTATGTCTCAGGTTCTCAAGGACTACCAAACACGGTATTCTACCATTGAGAAGGAAGCTCTTGCCCTTGTATTAGCCCTTAAGAAATTCCATGTATTCTTAGATAGAGAAGTAGTTATCTTTAGTGATCATAATCCATTGAAATATATCATAGAAGGTAAAACCAAAAATGATAGGCTGGCTAGATGGGCGATAGCTCTCCAAGGTTACAATTTAACAGTCAAATATATTCCAGGAAAATCTAATGTGGTAGCTGATGCCTTATCACGTCCCGACATAAAATGCTCAGACCCCATTTCACAGGCCTGATCATTTTTTCCGGCGAAAGGGGGATATATGTCATGGCCACGTTCACGATACCCCGACCATGACAATATGTTGTAGCGAAGGAGCCCGGACCCAAGAGAAACAATGAGCCCCTTTGTGCGCAGGGACTCTATGGACAAGAAGTGCGCGCGAAATGTGTCGGCGGAGGAGTATGAAATCGGTGACCTCGCCGATGTCAGGTCAAGGGGCACGCACGCCAAAACCAGGCGGCGATGTAGAGCCAACATATAAAGTCACATTACATTGTAGAATTAAGGTATCAGATAGAAATTATTTTGTGAGCCCTCTCCACACAAGAATAAAGGAAATGGTGGAAGTGTGGAGTTGGGTAAATAGAATTAGGATAAATAAATTAAGTACATGTTGGCACCTGTGCTATGACGCTGGTGTCGTGCGGTCTGTGTATATAAGAAGGGGAGCAGTGGTCCTTACCCCACCCCGCTCCTGCACCGCACTCTGTTCTTGCTCAACATTGGTAAGAGATATATATATATATATTTATAATTTTATACTGTGCTAGAAAATCTATCTCCCGTTGCTTTTGCCCATTGTTTTTCTTTATCCCCGCGAAGAGAAAGAATATCCAAAACGAGGCTACGTTTTGAATCTAATATTCTAGATTGAAGGAACTGCTCGAATCCTAAGTCCCGATTCGATGTATAAACTCAAACATAGAGCCTAGATTCGTGACAATATATATAGGCCTAATCAAGACGCCGACATCAGCATCCTCGTGTACCCACTTGCTCCTCATGACGCCTACGTAGGTGTCATCGTATCGAAGGGGTTAATGTGGATGAAGGTGAAATTAGGGAGATGTGGGTCTTTGGCCTGGTAGTGAGAAGTGTTAAGGAATGGAAGGGTTTTTGGATAGATTTAAACGAGTGCATAGAAGGTTTAGGGAGAAATGTCAATGTAGCGGTATTGGGAGATTTCCATGCTAGAGTAGGAGATAAACCAAAAGACAACCAATAGATGGAGTATTTGGGAAGTGTAGAGTGCCAGCAAAAAATAGTAGTGGAGCTAATGGTGCAGATGTGTTTAGGAGTTGATGATAGCTAACAGAGTGTTTAGGAAGAAAGTTGTGGTGAATGTCTTAACCCTTTTCCAAATCCATAAAGGCCCAAAAACATCCTTACCCTTTACTAAAGCTTTCTTACATATCTGTCTTACCCCCCCCCCCCAAAAAAAAAAAAAAAAAAAAAAAAAAAAAAAAAAAAAAAAAAAAAAGTGTGGAAGGCAGAGGTGGATGGAATGTACATGAGGGGTGACCGAGGATGAGATGGATGGGGTAAAAGGGGTATTGAGCAAGAGGGAGATGTCTATTGAAGAGTGAAGGGAGAGGGCAGAAGATTGGGGTGAGTGGAGAATGGTTGTGTATGGCTGATACTGTGATGCATGTAAGGGAGTGGGTGGGTTAGGGAGTGCCTGTGTAAATGATATTTTCATGCAGTCCAAAGGGAATTCTCCCTGTCTTCAATGTTTTTGCATGAGGGGACAGAGGTAGTCACCAATTGAATGAAGCAGCCTTGCCATGGATGTGCTGTGTCTTGTTGCATTGCTTCTGACCCAGGGCAATGGGCGAGATGCAGGGATGCCCCGTCATCAAGGAGGAGCCAAGATGAGAGGGAGGAAGGGGAGGGTGGAATGGAATGGGTGGGGATGAAATGAGTGGAAGTAGTATTATGCCTTTTGACTATGCCTACTTCTTTTCTATGGGGGAAAACACCCTTGGTGTATGTATGTACAAATTTTGTGCCCAGGGTGATCACCCCAATGGTGCCACCCATGCTACAGCACTGATAGTAATTATCATTACATATATTACTATTACTCAAAGAAAGACCTACCTTGGCTCGAAGATCTCCTACAGTCATGGTTTGTACAACAGTGACACTGATGGGACCTTGGTGGCTAGTCTTGTCTTCAACATACATTTGTACACTGTAAATATTGAAGAATGCGATGCTAAGTATAATTTGTACCATATTCATAAACAATTACTTTTGTTTCTAAAATAATATTACAAGCTTAATATAAGTATTTCCTCTAAAAAAGAAAAAATATCATGCAATGAGAAAACAATATATCTAATATAACACATTCTCTATCTCACACACAATTACAAAGATTTTTTTACTCTCTACACACTTAAATGGAACACATGTTTGTTCTTCAATCATCATTGTTTCGGGAGCATCAGGCAATTTGCTGATAGTGTCTGACTTAACTTCCCTCCTTCCAACATTGACTTTAGTTTCCCTCTTCTGTTTTGGAATTGCACCTTGGCCTGAATTGAGTTCTGCTTCAGGTACAGCCATTCTTTTTTCTTGATTTGAAATTTCTGTTTCCTTACCAGATCCATTTGGTAAAGAATCACATTCTTTCTTACTCCCTGTTTTGTGCTGGGTGTCACTGATTTCTTCTGTCTTAACTTTATCTGAATTTTCATTAACCTTTGAATCTTTTGGTGAGTGACTCACATCACTTGGTACAACTGTAGACTCAGAATCATCAGATGTTGTATCTTCGGCAATGTTGCCTTTATTTTTATCTTTTATATCTTCTGGTATTCTGCTTAAAGTTGGAGGTCTGGCATCATGAGGTACCTTTTGTTCTGCCCAGTCAGCTAATCCTACTCCAATGCCAGGAGCTCCTTGTATTTTTGGGTTGCGTACTACTGAACAGGAGATGCGTAGTTCAGCCAGATCATGTGCAAGTCTTGAGGCCTCAGCATGGTTTCCTCGAGTTATTGCCCCTTCTAGTCGTCTGAGTAGTCGGTTGATATTTAGTGTGTTCATCTGTCCAATCTCTGGCTCAGCAACTTTAAGGTTAGCTGTGGGGGAGAAAAATTTGAAAAATGTTAATCATCTTGTACACACATACATACTGAGGTAGATTATTTAATAATGACTTAAATTAAAAATCACTGATTATTTGACTGTAAATGAATTTTATATTTTATGTATGGCAGAGACCAAGCTACCACAAATATTCATCTCTACCTGGAAAATGATGAACACAGTCTGGAGATGTGACCAAAAAGATAAATTGGGGGAAGGGTATGATGACGATGGTTTTGGGAAATAATACAAATGTATTCCAAAGGGCATTCTCCCCCTTATAAAATGGGTGGGGTTGTGAAGTCAAAATATACACCCACCCCACACCCATCAACGTCCATTCATTGCACCTCCAATCTTAGCTCCTTGTTAATGAAGGACCTTTGTGAGGCAACTGGCCTCACTGGTGACACATACAGTCCACCCCAGCAGTGTTGAGGCATCAGTGCCTCCATGGGTCCCCAGGGACTGAACATCTGGCAGTAATTGGCTGCCCTGAGGTCATAATCCAGCCACATCGAATTGGACAAAGTGGTCCCCTTAGGTCCAACCTGCTGCATCAGGTCAGACAAAATAAGTTTCCTGGAACACACCTGCAACCCCCAGTTGTGCTGAACATCTCCCAGTGATAGTTAACATGAGGGTCATGGCCTGATTCCAGTGAATATAAGGGTCATTGGAAGTTCACTGGAGACAGATGGCCTCAGGAACTGAGGGAGCAGTCTCCCGCCACCTCCCATGCTGTGACGCTGATGGTGTTGGTTGTACCCCTGACGAGCATCTCACCACCTCCTACACTAACCATCGAGGACCCAGGCTGTGCATCAACTGACTTAGGCCCATTTCACACTAGGCAACTAGTGACTGTCACTAGTTGCATAGTGTGAAAGTCTTGGGCAACTGCAAGCAACCAGTGACTGTCACTGAGTTGTGGAATCCTTTCTCATCATCTCATTAGTCAAAAGAATGGCATCAATGGAGTAGGTGCTTCTGTTGGCTTTGCTGGTCGAGAAAAAGAGATGGTCGGTGACGGCAACTGCCAGTGACAGTCACTCGTTACCGGAGCGGGCAATAGTCATAGCCTGTTGTGCAACTGGGCATCCGCAGTGATGTAGTGTGAAAGGCTCAATTCAAAATAATGGTAGGCAACTAGTGACCATCACTAGTTGCCTAGAGTGAAAGGGGCCTTACCGCCTTGGAGCACCAGGAGTTCACCAAGGACACACCACCTTGGAGGATCACCTGACGAGTATAGCCGCCACTCATCACCGTCTCCCCCCCCCCTCTCATTGCCAGAAGCAAGCTTTTACCCATTCTTAGGCACCCAACTTAAATAAAATTTAAACTATTCCTGAGTTTGCCTTCAGCCAAGCCCACATCCCCTACATTCCTGATAATCTTGTACTACACAATATTGCTTGGATCAAAGGCTATGTAGCAAGACACAACATGGCCTCAATGTCTTGACAGGTGGAGCTAGTTTATCCCCCTCATTTCATTATAAGGCCACTATCCTCCACATCCACTATATATATATATATATATATGAGAAATGCACCAGATTCAGAAAACAAGTACTTTAATCTTGACATGTCTGGTGTTCATCCTCACAGGTTACAATAGCGAGGTAGTTTGATCTTGTCTCATACACAAAAGCATGCAGTTCAACCGGAGTGGACCATAGAACCCTACCATGACATCTTCCCTCCCATCCTAAAAATCTCTAGTGACAAAATGCAGAACACTAGGAGTGGACCATGGGTTGGACTTCCCACATCTCTCCCACACTGGAAATCCCACAGACAAAATGTCACAATCTTCATGGTTACAAAACCTACTTAATTCCTTGCCTACTGTTGGTTTGTTGCCCTACCTACTCTCTCCCTAGCCTCTCTGTAGATAGGGTTTTGTATGATGGATCTGTTGATGCTGTCCTTGTTACTGGCTTTCGGCCCTTCTTTCTGTATTTGTACAAAATTTCACTGCCCTGAATTAGATTGGCAGGGTGCTGAAGTTCTATGATTTTGTGACCATGATGAAGACTGCGACATTTTGTCACTAGGGGGTTTATGGGATGGGAGAGACATGGTTAGTCCAACCCTTTCATGGGATTCCCATGGTCCATTCCCAGTGTACTGCATTTTGTCTCTGCAATGCATGTTTTTGTTTATAAGGTAGGATCAAACTACCTCACTATTGCAACCTGAGGATGAACTCCAAACTGGGTTTGAAATGTTGGGATTAAAGTACCTGTTTCTGGGTCCAGTGTACTTTACTTATATAATATATATATATATAGCTCCAAGTGGCAGCACTGCTTACTGGGAGAAGGAGTCTGCAGAAGACCCCAAAACCTGGCCACAAAACCATCATCCTATCCAGACCTCTACAGCATGGTTCCAATGATTAAGGAAACATAAGACACCTTACAAACTATACAAAGTAAAGCAATAAGAATAATACACATACATATATTTATATATATGTTATGGAGCACATAAGAACATCCCTTCAAGCCATAGCATTTCGTCATTACAATCATTCACTGTTATCTTGTACTAATCTTTCTCAACAAACATTCCTCTAGCATTCACTGTCCCTTTTACCTTGCTGGTTCATCTCATTCTTCCTCGTATGCACACTTCATAGCACATCAGTGGATGAAGAGATACCAAGTGAAGACAAGCCCAAAGCAATAAATCTAAATATTAGAACCAGACTTCATGGTAGCATATTACCTCCCACCAAGATACACTTGGAACGAAACAGAATACCAAAAAATGTCTGATAGATCTTTCCTTTGGAGGGAAATTATTGCACAAGAAGATAACACAGTCCTTATGGGAGATTCCACTTGTACAGAGGTCAACTGAGATGATGGAGAGCATGTGGTAATGAAAATTCCTAAAGCAATAGTCTAAATATTGCAATGTTTGACATGACTAACTGGATAAGAATGTTGACCAGAGTAAGACGAGTCATTCCAGCAAAGGCAAATACAAATTTGGGATGGCAAATTTCTTCATTTTAAGAAATTTCTCGAAGCAGACTAGAAGGAATTCATCAATATATCTATATATATATATGCATGTGTGCACATACATACATATATCTATATATATATATACACACACGCACACATATATATTAAAAAAAAAAAAAAAAAAAAAAAAAAACACTAGGAAAATGACAGAATTGAGACCGAGCACTTTCGTCTATTCAGGAGAAGATGAAGAAGAAGAAAAAAAAAAATCTTACATACATACATACACATACCAAAGGCTTTTTTCCCCTTATAAGGCAGGTAGCCAAAAAACAATGGTATATAAACCACTCCCACCCATTCCATCCCCAACACTCCTTTCCCCTCCACCCTCTTATCTTGGCACCTCCTTGATGATGGGTCATCCCTGCATCTCGCCCACTGCCCTGGGTCAGAAGCAGTGTTGCAAGACACAGCACATCCACAGCAAGGACACTTCATTAAATTGGTGAACCCCCCCCTCTGTCCCCTCATGCATAAAAGGAGAAGACTGGGAGAAATTCCTTCAGGCTGCATCAATTTATTTCTCACAAATACTCCCTCACCCCCATCCCCCACCCATTCCACCTCATGTATCACACCATTATCCATACACATCCATTCTCCACTCACCCCTATCTTCTGTCCTTCCTCAACAGACATTCCCCTCTTTCCCAATGCCCCTTTTACACCATCCATGCATCTCATCCTAGGTCGACCCCTCATGTTAACTCCTTCCACACCTCTTTTACTAGTCTTTCTTCATTCATTCTTTCTATGTGTCCTAACCATCCTAATACTCTTCCATCAACACCTATCTCCCAACTCCCTTTCCACCCCAGTTCTCCTGCTCACCTCTTCATTTCTCACTGAATCCAGCCTAGTAACCCCTGTCATACTTCTCAGGCACCTTATCTCACACACATTCAAACTCCTCCTCTCTTCCTTAAAAAATCTTGCCATTATTACAACTATTATATTACTATTATCATAACTATTATATTATTATTATTATTAACTATTTTTTATTATTATAAATATTATAACTTCCTAAAAAAAATCTACGATTATTATAATAACAAACTCAAAAATAAGTTACTCAAAATTTCATACTTATTGGTAAAAGAAGCTAGTTATTCATTTGCAAAGCAAAGACATTGCAACATATATTCAAGCAATTAAATAATTCTAATTACTCTACTTATGTAATGATCTATTATTATAATTATCTTAATAATCATCTTCACTGTGAGCTAAAACTAATCAGAAAAATAAAACTAGTTACCATAACAAAATGAAAAATCTATGAATAGGAAGAATAAGTGATTAAGTAGAATTCAAATGCATGTGTAATGTTGAAATAATTTTGTGAAAAAAAAAGCTATAAAAGAAAAATTATTAAACAAAGACTACATGAAATAATAGTATGAGAACACAGAAAAAGAAAATATAACCATAAAAATATAACAATCACTACTTAAATATATGTCAAGCATGCAATAATGACAATAGTAGTTAATAATTACTACAAATCTACTGAAGCTGCTGAGCACTCTCCTCTGGCATCACACTCCCTTCTTTATTTTGATATGTGTAGCTTCACTAATAAAGTAATAATATTTTAGATTCCCCTGATATCTCTCCAATCTTTAGTATTCAAAAATAGTAATAACAGTTAAATAAAGATATGTGTATTTCTAGCCTTTATCCTTGTATAGATGTTGTCATAGATTGCTTCAATTGTATATAATTCACTTCTTCATGTGTGGCACAGTACAGGAATGTGAAGAAAGTTTCTGATATTATTATGCTGTTTAGTTTGCTGGCATACATGCAAGCATCCATGACACCAGGAGCCTTACCCTTAAATGTGGCTATGCCTTCAGCTTCTGTCAGTTGCCTACTTAACTTTTCAACTTCCCCAGCTTCAGCTGTTGTTGTTAACACTGGTCCATTTTTGCCAGCTTCCTCACACTGACTTTGTATTTCATTCACTTTACCTGAGAAGGCTGAGGTGCTTCCTCCAGCTGACTGAAAGTTTGGGGTTTCAAGAGAACTCTCCACAATCACATGGGGTATTAGCCCAACACTTGAAGACTGGCATGAATCAATAGAGCCATTTTTGGTTCCTGCAACAGGAACACTGGGATTTTCTTTCTTTTCCTCTGTTGGTGATTCAGGGAAATATTCCTTGTGATGTGCTTCTATAGTTTCAAAGTCTTTGGCTCCAATGAGTTCAAATGTACCTGAGCTAACTGATAATGACCTTGGTCTTTGCTCTCCAGATGTATACAATACTCCATCTTTGATAACTCCAGGGGCTGTGGGAGAGTTACTTGTATCATCCCAGCTTGAGAATTCTGATGTGCGTAATACTGCACCTTGTTCTGCCAAACCTGGTAATTTGACCCCAGTTTGAGTTTTATTCATGTTGGGACGGTAAATTCTTGAACGGACTGCATTAGTTTGAGCAACTGCTACTTTTTCACTTTCTGCAATAGCAACCAGAGAGTCAAACTTGGCAATTGCTGAAGCAATTTCACCTTCTCGCTGACCAACAAGAGCAGTGTTTTGAGGTCTTGGTGTTTCCTTTATGGCTGATCTTTTCCTTTCAACCTCTGGACTACCTTCCTGTAGCAACTGCTCAAATCTCTGTCTACGACCAAGAACTGCTCCTACAGACCTACGTTTACTCTGCTTAGGCTTTCCTGCAACACTGTTTATTTCATCCATTTGATTAAAAATACTAATGACATTCTTCACTGCACCGCTTGGCTTTAAAACTGGGCTTTTTTGATACTCTTTTTTGTAGTAATTTTTTTCATTGCTCTTTTCATACAATGATGCCAGTTGTTGTGATGCTTGCTCTACAACCCACTTTTGTGTTTCATCACCATTGGAAACTGCAGAAGTACTTGACCCTCTTCTTTCTGTATTAGGTGAAGGTGACTCACCACTCTCTGATGTGCTCCTACTCCATGGAGCTTGCATTTTTCTTTTTGACTGAGGGGAGAGTGCTTCATTTCTAGCAACATTTTGACATTCAGTTTGGTTCTCCTGGGGTCTAGGTAGAGAGGACATAAATCTAGCTAACCTCACTCTTCTAATTTCATCAAGAGAAGGGTCAGTTACATTTTCTCTATGTTCAGACTGATCCCTCCCAGTGGCTGTTTCTGAACTTTCCTGATCTAAGTGTTTATTCTCTACAGGTGACTCTGTTGTCTTTGATCCCAATATTCTTTTTTCTTGACTAAGATCTGAGGTACTAGTTTCTGATGAGACAGTGGCTGACACTTTAGATGGTTGACCAGCTACTTTACATTTTGTCTCTTCTTTACTTCTACCATATGATCTTGAGCTTCCTTTATTTTCTTTTTCAATCCTGCGTGAATTAGGTGATTCTACTTGAGTGCTACTTGAAGAATCAAACGATTTGAAGTATGTTTGGAGTTCTTGTTCCCAGTTTTTATCTTTCTTCTTTTTTTGGGGGGGTTTAGTTGAGTCCTCATTAGATGGTAAATTACCCTGAGAAATTCCTGAGGGTCTGCTATCTGCATGGACAACAGTATTAGAAGAAGAATCTGACAATGAACAGGTTTGTGATAAATCAGTTTCCACCTGGCTTGAATCAACGTCATCACCTACACGTTTGGGATTGAATGGTCTTCTTGTTCCACAGGCTTCACATTGTAATCTCCATGGGAGATTAATCAAAGTACAAACATCACATACCCATTTCTTTTTGTGGTCTACTGTTGAGCTATTAATGATATCAATTGGTGCTGGAGGTCTGTTCATATCCACATTAGTCCTTTGTGCTGCAATGTTCCATGCCTCAAAATTGTTTCGTTCACGTAACTGGAGAATTTCTTCCCTGATTCTATCAGCTTTTCTTGTTTCATCTCTTAGTAGTCTTTCCTGATCTTCCTCCATATTTATTTGTGCTATTTCTCGTTGAACATTTGCAATTTCCTGCATTATCTCTCTTGCATCAGCAGAATTTAACCTATATTCTGAATTAACTTCACTAAGGAGATCTTCTTGACTGTTGGCTCTTCGCTCTTGCATTATAGATGACAAGATATCTTCATATATATCATCAGCAGGGGTTGTGGCTGTTGATGTCATTGTTTCTGAGGCCTCTAGAATGGTTGAAACTTCTGGTGAGAACAAATGGTTCATTCTAACACCAAAATTCCTGTTTGGTTTTGGGAAATATCTTGATTGTGATGAATCTTCAGGCTCCTTTGAAGTTTGTTCTTGTTGTGGTTGTGTCTGTTCTTGTTCTCTTTCTGGTGGGTTTCTTCTTGTTGGGCTTGGAGGTGTGGCAAGTTTAGGTGGCTGTTTGGGAGAGCCCTGCATATCTTTTGCTAATTGGTAAAACATTTCTGCATCAAGTACAGCTTTTTGCATTGGTGTGTTTTTTTTAACAGCTGGTGGTGAAGGGGTCACATTAGGTTTTTTATCTGAGGTGGGTAATGCAGTGGCAGCTTCTGGCTGAGTTTTTTTCCCTGTTTTTTTATGAGACTGGCCCTTGAAATAAGATCTTACAAATGACTCGGTTTTTGAAACTTCACTTGTCTTTGTAGTAGTTGACTCAGTAATTTTAAGAGTTGGATTTTCTGTATAAGGTGCTGACTTTTGAGTTAGGGTCTGCTTAGCAGTTTTATCATCATGGCATTCATTTTGTCCATTTCTCTTACTTGACTCTGGGGTCTCCACTGTTGCTGTTGCACCTTCACATACAGATATAATTTCTGCTGTTTTGGTTGTAGATTTCACTTTTTCAATATGAGTAGTCTTTTCTTGTTCAGTTACTCTCTCTGTACTTGAAACATCATTTTGGGTGAGAATATGTAATGAGCTATTGTAAAACTGGTTATCATATGCTTCTTTCTCAGCCTTCTTGATTTGATGTTCTCTTTCAATGTGCTCTGCAGCAGCACGATCAAGCTCACTTATACTTGCAAGGAGAGAAATTTGAGACTTCCTTTTCTCTTTCTTTTCTTCCTCTTTCACCTTTTTGGATGATGATTTGCTGGTATCACTCTTTATGGAATGTGTGCTTTCTTCTGAGGCTTCTGATGTTTCTGACTGCAAACCAATTTTTCCACGGACAAACTGAATGTCTGGCATCCATGAATCATATATCTTATCTTCACTACTTTGACTTTTTTCATGTTTCAATGTGTCCTTCCTGTCTTTACTTTTCTTCCTTTTGTACCATGGGCGTGGTGAAAGAGTAACTTTACTTGTATCTGGAACTGAAGATGAAGACTGAGATCGTGGTAAGTCTTGCTTAAGGAAGCCACTTTCAAGGCGAATAGATTCTGATGAATATTGACTGCTTGTAGCACTAGGAGTTGTGAAACTGTTGCTGCTCAATGACTTTATTGTTGAACTTTGTGATGGAGAAAAGGAACTAACACTAGATATGTTACTAACTGGTCGTATTTGTGACTCTGATGCTGGTGAGCAGACACCTTGTTTTTTAAGTGTACCCTGATCCTGAGAGTGGCCATTTCCTCTAGCCTGGTTTGCTTTATCTGGAGGCATTGGGGCTCTTCTTTTAGCTCTAGTATATATGAGGCCTTCACTCTTAGCTTTGTACAATTTTTGGCCATCAGTCTTTGAAAGGTCTGTGATATTTTCCTCCTCTGAGGCATGCTGAACCTCCTTTCTTGACAAACTAGTAAAACTTGTTTCAGATGATACTGATACTGAATCTCCCATGCCTGGAGGTTGAGGTGCGGGTCGTTTCTTGCGGCTGATGGTGGAAGATGATGAAACTGTACTTTTTCTGTTTTCTTTTCCTGTAACTGTACTTGCAGATCGTTGTGCAACATTTCTTTTCCCACCTGAATTGCTTTCACTTGAACTGTGTTTGAATAAATTGTATCTCCGTGTCAGACCAAAAGACGGTTCTTCACCTCCACTCAAAGTCATCCGTTTGGGGCACTCTGCACTTTTACTTTTGGTAATGGGATAGTAGGCAATACTACTGGCAGCACTGCTCAGGCTGTTCTGGCTTCCTCCCCCAGTTGTCTGTTCTATAGAAGCTGTCTGTTTCTTTTTATCCCTGTTGCGGAACCAACGAAAAATGTTAAGAAAACCTGTGCTTTTTTCACGCCTTAGTTTATACTGACTACCTTGAGTGGTTTTCTTTGCATCTGGTCCATGAGATGAACTCATTGATACAGGTGATGTCATTCTCTTTTCTTGATTAGTTGGTGAATTTGGCTGATTTCCTGAAGTCAATACTTTGGCTGCCTGAACACGCTCCAATCTGGGAGAACCAGGTGCAGAGTGTCTTCCAGCTAGAGATTCCTTAGACTTAACAGTTGATTTTCTTATCATGGTCTCCCCAAAATCATCAAGAGCATCATGCCAATCTTCTTCCTCCTCATTTTTTTTTACAACCTCTTGCAAATTTCCAGACTTCTTGTCCTTAACTCTTCCCTGTTCAACACATTTTTTTGTTGACAATTGTATGGTCACATTTTTATCAACGTTGCTACTAATTTTGCCTTTTGAGCCTTCTTTCTTTTTGGATTTTATGGTTTCCTTTTGCTTAATCTCCATAGGCTCCTTCTGTACCCCTTCTGCCCCAGAAGCCATGGAAGAGCATTGAGTGGGACCACCCCCACATTTCTGCAAAGAAAAAATGTGAAAATATATAAAATGAGACTTAAAATTGCTTCCCATATTGGTAACATGCTGAAAACATTGAACTAAATGCTTCCACCACAAAATTAGTCTCTATAATCCAGAAATTATAACAACATATAAAGCTTCAGAAAATACTGTGCTACCCAAATGTTCCAGTAATATCAACAGAAGAAGCCAACTGTTTGCAGTATTGCCTTTTGCTTAGGAGGAATCAGCAACACTCATTGTGCATCATTGTGGTCCCAACTATATCTGTGAGCAGGTGTGTTGAGCTATCCTTATGATAATAATGTAGGATATTTACCTAGTTGTAGTAAACAGGAGAAGAGCTATGCTCATAGGGTCCTGAATTCTAATCCTTCATCTACAGTATTCCATAAATAAATAATCCTACATGGAAAACTATGCTTTTCATTATCTTTCAAACATCTAATCTTTTCTTAATTTTATCTTATGGCCTCTTGTTTTTCTTGTTCCCAAACTATGAAGTCTTTCATGTAAAGTGT
>NC_134789.1:54470533-54474361 GCF_046742065.1 Oratosquilla oratoria | reverse complement strand
TCTATTTATCAATATTTTGGTCATTAGCTCCTTGTTATCCTTCGTCCTCTTTAACCCATTGCCCTGTGATGACACTTCTTGAGCAAACCAAAACTGTCTAGAATGTGTTCTAATAGAATCTATTGAGGAGGGAATAGTAACAAAAGGGTCAATGGAGATACTCTAACTTCATCCGTACTTAGACATTCCATAGCCTGAATAAAATTATCTGATATTAGTCTAAGCAAGATATACTGATGTCATCGTAGTCTGCTGACATATTTAGTGGGTTTTGTCATGGTTAGCAACAGACGATTTTATTTCAGCTTAGGAGTTAGACTAGGCCTATTGGAGTCAGTCAATTGTACGGTTAGTCTTTAATCTTATTTGAGGTCTGCGAGACAGAAATCAAATGCATAGTTCTCTAACATTGCTTCTGATCAATGTATCTCCACCATAGCCTGTCATTTCACCAACCTTATTTTCACTCCCTCAACCCTTTACACTTTCTCATATTTCCCCTCTCCCTTCTTCCTCTGTTCTATCCCACTCTTTTTTCTAGTTTTCCTTCGCTTTTCTTCTCCTCTCCTCTCCTTACCTATCACCTCTGACCTTACCTCTTCTATAATTCCATCATCGTTATCTAAGTCTCTTTGTCATCGACCTTCTTTCCTTCTCTTGTCCCTTCCCTTTGCTCTTTTTCCTTCTCAATCCTTTACCATCTTTTATTTTCCTTCTCACCAAAATTTTCTTCTATGTATCCCATAGCTTTCCTTGTATTCTCTAGTATCTCTTACCTCCTCTTCCTTCTTCTCATTCTCTTTTACAGTTTGCCTTTAACATTCTCTTTTACGCACTTTGTACTTTCCTTGTTTCTCTCTCACTATCTCTTTTCCCTGTTCTATTTCCTCTCTCCCTCCTCTCTTCCCTTTCGTCCCCTTTCCATTTCTATTCCCCTTTTTCTAGTTTTGTTTATTCCCTTCTACTTGTCTCTCCGTTTATATTTTCTCTTATTTCCCTTTTGTCTCTAATCATCAGTTCCTCCTGAATCTTTAGTCTCTTCCTTACTCTTTTACTCTTTACTGCTCCATTTCTTTTGTCCTTTCGTCTCGTCATACTCTTTCATTCTCTGTTCGTAAGTCCTCCCCTATTTTTTCCCACATCCTTCCCACTTTAATTTCTCCTCTCAAATGTTTGTTTTTCCCCTTTTCTTGTGTCATGTTCTGGGTGGATGTGGGCAAGAAAGAGCGTCTGTTACCCAAGCGTTTCCGATAAAACAGGTCCATGAAAAGTATGTAGATGGGTGGAGGAAGTTCACTGGACTTTCATAGATTTAGAAAAAGTACATGACACAGTAGATACAGGAGCAGCCTGTAAGATTATAGAACGGTGCGGAGTGACTAAATGTTGTTAAACGTAGTAAAGAGTATGAAAGAAGAGTGTTTGTGTGTGTATGAGGATGTACTGAGATGAGAGAGTGGTATGGACAGAAGCAGATGTGAAGTTGATGCAAAAATTATTTATGTCACCATATTTATTTAAAGTGTATTTGACTAAGGTAATCCTTAACTAAAAGTATAATGCAGAATCTCAGGTAAGTCCATGATATCTAGAAATGATGTCAATTTATTACTATTTACTATTTACCTGTTTGTTTATTATTTAACTATACCTATGCATTTATTTATGTATTTTATTTGTTATTTACATTATTATAGTTTTATTTATTATTTACATTATTATAGTTTTTATTTATTATTTTATTATTATTATTATGATTTTCTTCGCATCCGACCTAGATGTGGACCAAAAGGTCTCCTGTTGGCATGCTCCGCCTTTGTAATCCTTTGTAATATATATACATATATATATATGTATCATATGTGTGTATATGTATATGTATATATATATATATGTATATGTATATGTATATATATGTCCACCAAATCAGGCTCGCCCAAAGTGGCTCGACAAAGAAACTGAAAAAAGTATTGCTAAAAAGAGACAGGCTTATAAGAAATATAAGTGCTCGGGTGCATCTAATGACTATGAAAGTTATGTATCAATACAGAGAGATTTAAAAAAGACAATAAGAAAAAGAAAACGACAATACGAAATGAACATCGCTGATAAATCCAAAGAGAATCCCAAAGAATTCTATAGTTACATTAGAGATAAAAAAGGTTGTTAGGAATCACATTGGTCCACTATTATCTGCTGACGGTCAACTTGAATATTCAAATGAAGGAATGTGTAATATCTTAAACAATTATTTTAGCTCGGTATTCGTAAACGAAACACCTCAAAGTGAATTCCAGACTGAAACCTGTGAAAAGTCTGGGGTAAACTTACTCACTACGGTAAATATAACAAAAGAAAAAATTAAAACGTGTATAGACAAACTCAAAGTTAATAAAACACCAGGGCCTGACGGTTGGCATCCAAGAATCTTAAAGGAAATGAAAAATGAGATTGTTGTTCCATTAGAAATTATTTTCAAGAAATCCATCATATCCGGAGATGTCCCAAGAGAATGGAAGCTAGCTAACGTTACTCCCATATTCAAAAAAGGTGACAAAAAGAAACCAAATAACTATAGGCCTATAAGTTTGACTTCGATCGTAGGAAAAATAATGGAAACTATCATCAGAGATGCTATCGAATATCATTTAGAAAGTAACCGTTTGATAAATGATAGCCAGCATGGTTTCAGACGGAAACGTTCTTGCGTGACTAACTTACTCGAATTCTACAACACAGTTATCTCGAATTATGACAAAAGAAACAATATAGATTTAATATATCTAGACTTTGCAAAAGCTTTTGATACCGTCCCACACGAAAGACTACTTACTAAATTAGCTTTGCATGGAATAAGTGGTAGCCTATTAGGTTGGACTAGTAATTGGTTGAAAGGTCGAAAACAGAGAGTTGTTTTAAATGGAAAAACTTCTGGATGGAAAAGTGTTGCAAGTGGAGTTCCTCAGGGTTCCGTTCTTGGGCCACTTCTATTCATAGTATATATAAATGATATAGACCATGGACTAAAATCTACTGTTTCCAAATTTGCTGATGATACAAAACTGTGCGGAGTGGCAAATGATCACTCAAACCAATTAGATATTCAAGAAGATTTAGATCAATTACAGCAATGGTCTGAAAAGTGGCTAATGAAATTTAACACAAGTAAATGCAAGGTAATGCACATAGGTAAAAATAACAGTAAGTACCATTACAAGTTATTTGGAAATTCGTTAACAAAAGTGGATAGTGAAAAAGATCTCGGCGTAATTATCAGTAACGACCTCAAATCATCCAAGCAGTGTATTTCAGCCTCTGAGAAAGCAAATAAGATTCTGGGATTGATTGCGCGATCTTTTGATTTCAAAAGTCCATCACTCATTAACAAGTTATATAAATCGTTAGTTCGTCCACATTTGGAATATGCTGTTTCCGTATGGTCACCGAATCTCATTAAAGACATTGACAGACTGGAAAAAGTACAACGGCGAGCCACAAAACTGATTCCAAATATCAAAAATAAATCATACGAAAATCGACTTAAGCACATGAATCTGTTTTCCCTAAAAAAACGTAGACTCAGAGGTGACTTGATACAGGTCTTTAAGATTTTAAAGGGAATTGACAACATCAAAAGTGACCAAATTTTCACATTGAATGAGAATCAGACAAGAAACAATGGTCTCAAACTGTCCGGAAATAGATTCAATTTGGAAGAAGGTAGAAACAACTTTGCCAACCGTGTAGTTAATGAATGGAATAAACTTCCTGCACAGGTAGTGCAATGTAGATCAGTTCAAAGCTTTAAGAATCATTTAGATAAATACC
>NC_134789.1:54455533-54460533 GCF_046742065.1 Oratosquilla oratoria | reverse complement strand
ATCATGCTTGTTACAAATAATCAAAATCAATACCTCGTCTACGAAATCGGTCCAGATGATACGCATATTGTCTAGATATGAATGACCACGTAAGCCACTTCAGCACTCCGATTTATTTAGAAATTGTATTGTGGCTGATAGTCTTATTTGCGGAATAAGAGCGGTTTCTTGTTTCCACGTGCTAAAACGATCCGTGGGCAAATATCACTTGGGTCTTGATTTGGGTGACGCCATATGGGTTCATTCAGAAGATGGGTAGTCCTAGGATGAAAGGAGTCTACTGGCTTAACGAATATAAATAACATATATGACGGGGAGTGTGTATTAAACCCATCAATACACGATTTAAGGATTGAATCCCACTATGGAAGGCCATTCATCCAAACTGCTGAAGTGTGATAATTGTCACGGAGCTTTCAACTCTTAAACGTCTCTTCTTTTGCTCATTGATAGAAAGTCACATAACATAACAATTGACGTACAAACCTATTATATAATGCATATTACCGTCCCTTTCTCATGTTTGGAATAGTTGCAATTGTAACGCACTGAATTTCGCGGAAGCTTTGAAAACATATAGATGCTGAGGCATTATGGCATGAAATACCATACAGCGAATCACAACCCAAGGAAATGTGCAACAGACCGTTTCCTTTTGTACCACCAATGCAATCGCACTTAGACGTGAGCGAAGGCAAACAGGGAATGAGGTTGCAAAGGTTGGAACGGTTGTAAAGGTTGTAAGGCCGTAAAGATGAAGGATATAATGTCGCTAGAGGACGAAATGTCACATTAGGATGTAATGTCATAGGACAAAATGTCGCAATGGGATGTAATGACAGTGGAGGACAAAAGATCACGATGGGAAGTAATGATAGTGGAGAACTAAATATCACGATAGGATGTAATGATAATGGAGGAGAAAATATCACGGTAGGATATAATGTCAGTGAAGGACAAAATATAATTTTAGGAAGGGATACCGGGCAGAATGTCAATGAAGGCCAAAATATCATGATAGGATGTAATGACAGTGGAAGACAAAAGATCACGATGGGATGTAATTATAATGGAGGAAAAAATATCACGGTAGGATATAATGTCACTGGAGGACAAAATATAACTTTAGAAAGGGATGCCGGACATAATGTCTCTGAACGACGGGAGGCCGGCGTGAATCACGGTGACGTAGGGGGACAAAATGTACAAAAGAGATCGGATGACCGTGATCGACCAGATGTCCGTGATGGGGGAAATGTTAATTTTGATAGGAGAAATGAAGGACCAAATAATAATATAGAGCAAGGTATAAATGAAAAACAAAATGATAATGTAATATATGATATTGAAATTCAAAATGTGTCAAAAAGAAATAATCACGAGTTTCTTAAAACCATGTACTTTAATGCTCGTAGTATTAGAAACAAATTTCAAGAAATACAGGCGTATGTCAAAAGCGAAAATCTCGATATGATAGGAATAACTGAGACATGGTTAAATGGTACAGAGTTCGAAGCTGAATTTAATATTGCGGGATTTAAACACTTTCATCAGGATAGAAACCACAAGAAAGGTGGGGGTGTTCTATTGTGCGTTAAAAACAATGTTCATGCTTGTGTTTTAGAGAAAGTGAAACAGGATGCATATGATAGTTTGTGGGTTGAGTTAACCCAAACAAATGGACAAAAAATTAATATAGGTGTAATATATAGGCCAAAGACATTATCATTAGCAGACGACAAACTGTTATTTCAAGAACTGTCTAGTTTCTGCGACCGGGATTTATTGATAATGGGTGATTTCAATTTTACTGACATTGATTGGATGACCCTTGAACATGGCCATATAGGTAGTCGCTTGTTTGATTTTCTTGGTGACAATTACTTAATTCAGCATGTAAAAGAGCCCACAAGATATGGAAACTTACTCGATCTTTTGATCACTAGTCGCGAAAGCATGGTAACTGATGTAGAAGTCGGTGAATCTGTTGCAAATAGCGATCACAACCTAGTTAGATTCAAACTCCTAAACAATTTTAGAATAGATACTTGTGTTTCTAAAATACCCGATTTCAGTAAAGCTCAGTTCATAGAACTACGTCAGGAGCTTCAGCTTACAGATTGGGAGGCAAAATTAAACGAAAGACCTGTAGATCAGATGTGGGAAATATTTCAAAATACGCTCACTAAGATGATTCAAACTTACATTCCTTTTAAGGACAGACGTCCCCCAAATCAGGCTCGCCCAAAGTGGCTCGACAAAGAAACTGAAAAAAGTATTGCTAAAAAGAGACAGGCTTATAAGAAATATAAGTGCTCGGGTGTATCTAATGACTATGAAAGTTATGTATCAATACAGAGAGATTTAAAAAAGACAACAAGAAAAAGAAAACGACAATACGAAATGAACATCGCTGATAAATCCAAAGAGAATCCCAAAGAATTTTATAGTTACATTAGAGATAAAAAGGTTGTTAGGAATCGCATTGGTCCACTATTATCTGCTGACGGTCAACTTGAATATTCAAATGAAGGAATGTGTAATATCTTAAACAATTATTTTAGCTCGGTATTCGTAAACGAAACACCTCATGGTGAATTCCAAACTGAAAACTATGAAAAGTCTAAGGTAAACTTACTCGGTACGGTGAATATAACAAAAGACAAAATTAAAAGGTGTATAGACAAACTCAAAGTTAATAAAACACCAGGGCCTGACGGTTGGCATCCAAGAATCTTAAAGGAAATGAAAAATGAGATTGTTGTTCCATTAGAAATTATTTTCAAGAAATCCATCATATCCGGAGATGTCCCAAGAGAATGGAAGCTAGCTAACGTTACTCCCATATTCAAAAAAGGTGACAAAAAGAAACCAAATAACTATAGGCCTATAAGTTTGACTTCAATCGTAGGAAAAATAATGGAAACTATCATCAGAGATGCTATCGAACATCATTTAGAAAGTAACCGTTTGATAAATGATAGCCAGCATGGTTTCAGACGGAAACGTTCTTGCGTGACTAACTTACTCGAATTCTACAACACAGTTATCTCGAATTATGACAAAAGAAACAATATAGATTTAGTATATCTAGACTTTGCAAAAGCTTTTGATACCGTCCCACACGAAAGACTACTTACTAAATTAGCTTTGCATGGAATAAGTGGTAGCCTATTAGGTTGGACTAGTAATTGGTTGAAAGGTCGAAAACAGAGAGTTGTTTTAAATGGAAAAACTTCTGGATGGAAAAGTGTTGCAAGTGGAGTTCCTCAGGGTTCCGTCCTTGGGCCACTTCTATTCATAGTATATATAAATGATATAGACCATGGACTAAAATCTACTGTTTCCAAATTTGCTGATGATACAAAACTGTGCGGAGTGACAAATGATCACTCAAACCAATTAGATATTCAAGAAGATTTAGATCAATTACAGCAATGGTCTGAAAAGTGGCTAATGAAATTTAACACAAGTAAATGCAAGGTAATGCACATAGGTAAAAATAACAGTAAGTACGATTACAAGTTATTTGGTAATTCGTTAACAAAAGTGGATAGTGAAAAAGATCTCGGCGTAATTATCAGTAACGACCTCAAATCATCCAAGCAGTGTATTTCAGCCTCTGAGAAAGCGAATAAGATTCCAGGACTGATTGCGCGATCTTTTGATTTCAAAAGTCCATCACTCATTAACAAGCTATATAAATCGTTAGTTCGTCCACATTTGGAATATGCTGTTTCCGTATGGTCACCGAATCTCATTAAAGACATTGACAGATTGGAAAGAGTACAACGGCGAGCCACAAAACTGATTCCAAATATCAAAAATAAATCATACGAAAATCGACTAAAACATATGAATCTGTTTTCCCTAAAAAAGCGTAGACTCAGAGGTGACTTGATACAGGTCTTTAAAATTCTAAAGGGAATTGACAACATCAAAAGTGGCCAAATTTTTACATTGAATGAGAATCAGACAAGAAACAATGGTCTCAAACTGTCCGGAAATAGATTCAATTTGGAAGTAGGTAGAAACAACTTTGCCAACCGTGTAGTTAATGAATGGAATAAACTTCCTGCACAGGTAGTGCAATGTAGTTCAGTTCGAAGCTTTAAGAAACATTTAGATAAATACCTAAGTAAGATGCTGTAATGATTATAATTTATCTTATATTATTTGTTTTTGTTTTGTTATCATTTGTCTGTCTGATTTTTATTTATTATTAGTTATATGTCAATTTATTATTATTTACTATTTACCTGTTTGTGTATTATCTAACTATACCTATACATTTATTTATGTATTTTATTTGTTATTTACATTATCATAGTTTTTATTTATTATTTTATTATTAATATGATTTTTTTTTCGCATCCGACCTAGATATGGATCAAAAGGTCTCATGTCGGTATGCTCCGCCTTTGTAATCCTTTGGATCTATACGAGTTAGGTGTAATAAGAGGTTTAGGCCTAAGATCACAAACAAAAGTAAACAGGTTGATCAGGAAAAGGTTTAAAAGAACAAGTTCATTTGCGAGTTCGTAGGATCAAGAACGATGTATGAGATCGTAGAACAAAGGAGAGAGAGATCACAAGAACGAGGGTAGAAGGAGTTTGCATGAAAGAAGATTGAGAAGTTCCTAAGAATGAGGAACAGAACGAGAAGTAGAAACGAAGAGAGACATTGGTTTTGAGAACGAGGAAGTCCCAACTTCGAAGTCATAGAAGCGGTGACAAGAAAAGATTTCTTGCGAATAAGGACATGGTAATAAGTAAGAAAGTAAATAGATAGGTAGATAGATAGATAAAAAAATAGAAAACTATATGAATAAATGTGTAGATAGATAAATGGAACCGTATAAGTAAATAAATATATAATTAACTGAATGAATAGATGAATGAATAGATAAATAAGTATATAAGTAAATAAATAAATAGATGAAAAAATGAATAGATAAGCGAATACATAATAGATAGATAAATCATTCAATAAATAAATA
>NC_134789.1:54445533-54450533 GCF_046742065.1 Oratosquilla oratoria | reverse complement strand
TAATAAAATCCCAAAAGAGTCTCATTCAAATTACTACAGATATTAAAGACCTTAACTCACTTGCAGTGGATGGTTTCTTTAAACTAATCGAAACTACCTGGTGGCAGATAGAATGAAGTATACGAATATTTGCATATCAATGGAAGTGGGGGGAAGATAGGGGATCGTAGCGTGTGTAGTGAAGTACACAGATCAGAAAATTATGTGATTTAAGAAGGGAGTGCTTGAGGCAACCAAAAAGGGGACTTCCAAGTGTTTGAAAAAAAAGTCTGGTAGTTGCAAGAAAAAATACTAAAAATCCTACTCTTTAGTAAAGTTCAATTGTGAACTCTGATTTTTATTGGCGGGAGCCAGAAACATGACGTAAAGAGAGACTGATAGATGAGTTAATAATAAATAAGAATAGACAAATAGATAAAGAGTTAAACCTAAGGAAAAGGATTACCTTCTGCTGTACTGAATCCTTTCCTTCGATGGTTAAATTCGTCTGTTGTCATACAGAACCAAATCTGTAAATTACGTCCTTGTAGCGAAAAAAGTTTTCTAAAAAAAGGAAATAATAAACTTGGATATGAAAGCCAGAAGAGAATGAGAATATACATAGAAGAGGATAACTGTAATAGGAATACGACTTAAAAATGAAAGGCTGGACAGAGGCATTTAGAAGAATATAATCAGCACAAGATTGTCCATAATGATAAGCTACAGCCCATATAATACAACAGGGACATAATGCATTCAGATATATCAACACGAGAGCGAAGAGAGAAAAAATGAGTATCTATATACAATAAAAAATAAAATTCTCTAAAATGTTTCAATGTCACGACGTCCCTAACCGAGTTGAACGGGGATCCGGCAAAAAGGGGACAATTACGGACCCCGTCACACGGGCCATCCCTGTAAGGGTATAAATCGCATATACGCGGTCGCGGGTAGATTGCATCATGAATGTGACCGGCTGGTAATACGGAAAAGTACAGAATCAGGTCGTAAACATGAATGAAATATATTCATATATAAAACGTTATTCATTTCTGATTCAAATGCCTCTTCTATTTTTCACTATAACAAGCACCTGGCTGCGTCAGCCACGGCTACGCTACGGGTGCTTGGACGCCCCTGGGCTACGCCCACGTTTTTGAAAAAGGGGGAAAAATAAAAAAACTAAAAGTTAAGAATCTGTTTTATTTTCACACTCTGTAACATTTCGTCGGAATATTGGAAACCGTCAACTTCCCGCAATGCTTTATTAAAAGCAAGTACCTTTCTGTGAAACTCTCGAATAGATAAATTGGTACAATGAACTTTAACATCTCCGTATAGAAATGAAAAGCTTTTAGCGTGTTCGTTTCGTAATTTCGAATGAAGACTTTTGTTGTTTCGTATCGTATCCTTAGCAATTTTTCGGGTGACTGTAGCTCACCTTCAAAAGTGGCGTGTACGCTTTATCTTGTTTGCGGCTGATTCAGGCATTATTAATAATTGGGCGTATACGGCCGTGGGACAGTTTTCTATGTGGAAACTGCCCAGGGCAAGGTGTTACCTTTTGCCGGATTCAGGAGTGGGATCACATCCCAAGAAAAGACAAAATTGAAGTCTCTTGTTTTTAATAGTTATTAGAAATCGCATTGTAAACCATATACAATAGAACTAAGAATGATAGTTATATTATATTGAGATTTAAAGAGAAATTGCGAGGCTCTGAACATGAATTCTTTAGACCTCTGACTCAGCAGCATTGAATCATGATGACCTGGACTCGTATAGCAGACGTTCACACTGCGGGACATAACAGTCAGCTTCTAGTTTCCTTCCTAGTATCTATAAGAAATTTATGAATGATTTCATAATATTTGGATGTCTTCCTACACATCCACGACAAGGGAATTAGCCTTCTTAGTTCTAGGAATCCCTCTTAAATAAATAAAAGAAGATCAAATGATTTCTATGCTTGTTTGATCTAGATATTTGGTTTATTTGATAAGGGTCATTGAATGAATATACATACATACATACATACATACATACATACATACATACATACATACATACATACATACATACATACATACAATATTCGAAAATAGCTGGAGTCCAGGAACCATTTTATGGAAGAAAGTATACGCTGGACTCGACGTTCGTCAATATATTCCGACGTTTCGAACCCTGTCCGGGTTCTACCGGTGTTTGAATTTAACGGTTACTGGGAAGACCTGTCCCAGTGCACCAGGTATCTCCTATTTATATTCATTTTCTATGGCTACCACTGTATTACCCTGAAGATGAACCCCGGACAGGGTTCGAAATGTCGGAATAAATTGACGAACGTCGAGTCCAGCGTATACTTTCTTCCATACATACATACATACATACATACATACATACATACATACATACATACATACATACATACATACATACATACATACATACATACATACATACATACATACATACATACATACATACATACATACATACATACATACATACATACATACATACATACATACATGCATATATATATATATATATATATGTGTGTGTGTGTGTGTGTGTGTGTGTGTATATACATATATATATATATATATATATATATATATATATATATATATATATATACCACTTTAACAAAATGTTGTAGCACATATGTAATTAATAATCGCAAAGAACCCACAGTCGGAATAAAAAGGAAACTTTAGAAGAATGTGTAACTTCTATATTTCGGCTAATAGCTATAACCCTCTTCAGGAAAGTACAGATTACAAGAATTTGCAGAGACATACAATGAGATATGAGTAGAAGGGGAACACGCAGAGTTAAAACAGGACGACCCGTCACGCAGGGCGGAGTCAAAGGTGAGGGGATGTGTGGGTGGAGGTGTGAGGTCATGAGAAAGGGCGGGAAGAAGGGTCAGGAGGGTGATAATTCTTAACCAAGCGGCTCACAGCTAGCCGTGAGATGATGTACGGGGACCATTGACCTTTGGAGATATTCAAGTTCGGATATTCTTCAATTAAGACTGATTCAACAATTTTTCTTCTAAAACTACAGTTGGACTTCAACAAATATATATATATATATATATATACATACAATTCTTGTAATCTGTACTTTCCTGAAGAGGGCTACAGCTATTAGCCGAAATATAGAAGTTACACATTCTTCTAAAATTTCCTTTTTATTCCGACTGTCGGTTCTTCGCGATTATATATATATATATATATATATATATATATATATATATATATATATATATATATATATGTATATGTGTGTGTGTGTGTGTGTGTGTGTGTGTGTGTGTGTGTGTGTTTATCACGTTAAAACTACTGTTGGAGTAGAAAAGACTGGACGCAGAGAATCTATATATTTTGATTGCAAACTGCAATCCTCTTTAGTAGATACTGAAGAGGATTGCAGTTTGCAATCGAAATATATAGATTCCCCGTCTCCAGTCTTTTCTACAGTGGATTTCACGTGATTGACAAATGTGTGATTACATTTTTCACCTGCAATTTAAATATATATATATATATATATATATATATATATATTTATATACATATATATATATATATATATATATATATATATATATATATATATATACAAGAAAAAGAAGAGACGGCAAAGAAAAGAAGAAGGGAAGAATGGGAGAAGAAGAAGAGTAGAAAAGGAGAAAAGAAAAAGAAGAGGAAAAGAAGAGTAAAGGTAATTAACAAGAGCATCGGCTCCAACAACAATACCAAGGCAAGAACAATGATAACAAGTAAATAAATAGACAAAGCAAATTGGAAAAGAATAGATAGATGAAGAAATGCATGAATAACCATATAAACGTCTCTGGTCCGAAGGATTAGGAATTGTACATCGCTTCCACTGTGATACACTTCATAACTTGCGTGTCTGGAAACCCAGAGGACCCTTTCAGGTTTGTCCAAGAGTTGTAGACGAGTGAGAATGAAATAACAGGACTTTCGAGGTCGCAACGTGGGTCCGCATCAGAGAGCGGTGTGCCTCAAAATGTTGAGCGGTTTGGATCTGACATTTAGTATAAAGACGTTGTTATTCTAAAGACCCATGTTCGGTTACCAGTTGTGAAGCAAATTGTTATTAATCTTTATATCAAAGGAATACTTGATTTATAAATCCTGTGTGTTTGTGCGTGAGTGTGCGTGCGTGTATGTGTGTGTATGGCCGTGTGTTTGTGTATGTGTGTGTGTGTGTGTGTGTGTGTGTGTGTGTGTGTGTGTGTGTGTGTGTGTGTGTGTGTGTGTGTGTGTGTGTGTGTGTGTGTGTGTGTGTGTGTGTGTGTGTGTGTGTGTGTGTGTGTGTGTGTGTGTGTGTGTGTGTGTGTGTGTGTGTGTGTGTGTGTGTATGTGTGTATATAAAAATGAAAGTCGGAAATGGTTACCTGTGTGGGTTTACTTACAAACGAATAAAAAAAAAACACCTTAACATTAATACAGAGTGACGAAGGACTTATTACCACCACGTGTACATATGGGCTGCTCCCCCTTATTAAAAGATATTTATATTCCCTTTCTTTATTTCCCTCCAAAAAAGAACATCAGGTCCATTCATTATCACGGTAGATTTATTCACAAACTACTTCAAAACAGCGAGAGAGGAGCCTCGACATTTTATTTTAAAGAGCTGAGCTGGAGCGTTGCCCTTTTTTTTCTTCTTTTTTCTCTTTTCCTTTTTCTACCTGAGCTACCACTTTCACGCCTCTCTTCTCTCTTCAGGGTCTCTCTCTCTCTCTCTCTCTCTCTCTCTCTCTCTCTCTCTCTCTCTCTCTCTCTCTCTCTCTCTCTCTCTCTCTCTCTCTCTCTCTCTCTCTCTCTCTCTCTCTCTCTCTCTCTCTCTCTCTCTCTCTCTCTCTCTCTCTCTCTCTCTCTCTCTCTCTCTCTCTCTCTCTCTCTCTCTCTCTCTCTCTCTCTCTCTCTCTCTCTCTCTCTCTCTCTCTCCCTCTCTCTCTCTCTCTCTCTCTC
>NC_134789.1:54433033-54438033 GCF_046742065.1 Oratosquilla oratoria | reverse complement strand
AGAAGGATGTAGTGAAGGCAGTTGTTAAGATGATGAAAACAGGTAAGGCACCTGGGCTGGATGGATGCCATGCAGAATGTCTAAAAAAAAAAAAGGAGGTACAGTGATGGTGGACTGGCTGGTGAGGTTATTCAATGTTTGCTGGAGAGAGGGTAGAGTGCCGGAGGACTGGAGGAGTGCCTGTATAGTTCCACTTTACAAGGGAAAAGGGGACAAGTGTGAATGTAGTAGTTTCAGAGGGATTAGCTTGTTAAGTGTAGCTGGGAAGGCTTATGGGAGGATCTTGATTGAGAGGATTAGGAGAGGAACAGAGGGAGTAATTGGTGAGGAACAGTGTGGGTTTAGGACGGGTAGAGGTTGTGTAGATCATATCTTTGTGGTAAGACAAATATGTGAGAAAACTATAGGAAAGGGGAAGGATGTTTTTTGGGCCTTTATGGATCTGGAAAAGGCTTATGATAGGGTAGACAGAAAGGCACTGTGGGAGGTTATGCAGATATATGGGATAGAAGGAAAGCTTCTAGGAGCTGTCAAGAGTTTTTATGAGAGTAGTAGAGCTTGTGTTAGGATTAGAAATGGAGAGAGTGAGTGGTTCGAGGTAAAGGTGGGACTTCGTCAAGGATGCGTTATGTCACCCTGGCTGTTCAACTTATACATGGATGGGGTAGTGCGAGAGGTAAATGCAAGGGTAGTGGGTCAGGAATCGGAGATGATTAAAGAAAATGGAGAAAAGTGGGAGGTGAGCCAGCTGTTGTTTGCGGACGACACTGCGCTTGTGGCAGGATCGGAGAAGGGATTGAGGAAGTTGGTGACAGAGTTTGGGAGAGTATGTGATAGAAGAAAGCTAAAGATAAATGTGGGTAAAGTAAGGTGATGAGATGTACAAGGGGTGAATGTGGCAATAGGCTGGAGGTGAGCATTGGGGGAGAGCGACTGGAGGAAGTGGATAGTTTTAGATACTTGGGTGCAAATGTAGCAGGAAAAGGTGGAGTGAAGGTGGAGGTAGAATGTAGATTGAGAGAAGCGAATAAATGAATTGGTGGATTGAAGAGTGTAATGAGGAATAGATATTTGGGAATGGATGTTGAGAGGAGACTGTATGGGGGAGTGATTGTGCCAACAGCACTGTATGGGGCAGAAACATGGAACATAAAAGAGGAAGAGAGAAGGATTTTTAATTTGTTTGGGATGAGGTGTCTGAGAAGTGTGATGGGGGTTACTAGGCTGGGTGGAGTGAGAAGTGAGGTGAGGAGGGGAACGGGGATGGAAAGGGAGTTGGGAGATGAGGTTGATGAAAGAGTATTAGGATGGTTTAGACACATGGAAAGAATGAGTGAGGAAAGACTAGTAATAGAGGTATGGAAGGCAGATGTGAAGGGAGTGAACATGAGGGGACGTCCTGGGATGAGGTGGATGGATGGGGTGAAGGAGGCTTTGGGGAAGAGGGAAATGTCTGTTGAGGAAGGACGGGAGAGGACAGAAGACAGGGGTGAATGAAGAATGGTTGTATATGGATGATGTTGTGATGCATGAGGTGGAATGGGCGGGGGGATGGGGGGGTGAGGTAGTATGTGTGAGCAAAATTTGACGCAGCCCGAAGGGATTTCTCCCCGTCTTCTCCTTTTATGCATGGGGGGACGGAGAGGGGGGGTCGCCGATTTAATGAAGCGGCCTTGCTGTGGATGTGCTGTGTCTTGCGACACTGCTTCTGACCCAGGGCAGTGGACAAGGTGCAGGGATGACCCGTCATCCAGGAGGTGATAAGATAAGATGGAGGGTGGAGGGGCATGGTGTGCATTCAAGGATGGAATGGGTGGGAATGATTTTATGCCTTTTCCTTTTTGGCTACCTCCCTTGCAAGGGGGAAAAAGCCTTGGCATATGTATGTATGTATCTATCACTTTTGTTTTTCTAGCATTTTTGTTATTTCCCCCCCCCCAGCTTTTTTTTTTTTTTTTTTTGTCACATTTTTCTGTCAAAGTTTTTGGAAAAAGAGGATGATTATGTGGTTAGGGAACTGCACTGAACTCAAGTGGTCAACAGTTTGATTCTTGGTCTCGTAAACTACATAAATGCTTCTCTTCTTTCCACACCCAAGAGAAGCCTATCTTGAATTCGTCAATAAAAACTTCCTCTCTGGTCTAAATGACAGAATTTCGTCCTTGTTATTCAAAGGTACATAACACAAGTTTGGCTTGCGATATATATTCAGAGGAACGCAAAGCGACAGTGTACAGGTACATGTACAGGTACTGGTACTGGTACTGGTTCTGGTTCTGGTACTGGTTCTGGTACTGGTACTGGTTCTGGTACCGGTACTGGTAATGGTACTGGTACTGGTACTGGTACTGGTACTGGTACTGGTACTAGTACTGGTACTGGTACTGGTACTGGTACTGGTACTGGTACTGGTACTGGTACTGGTACTGGTACTGGTACTGGTACTGGTACTGGTACTGGTACTGGTACTGGTACTGGTACTGGTACTGGTACTGGTACTGGTAGTAATACTGATAATAATAATGGTACTGGTACCGATTTTGTCACCGTTACTGGTACTGGTACTGGTACTGGTACTGTTACTGGTACTGGTACTGGTACTGGTACTGGTACTGGTACTGGTACTGGTACTGGTACTGGTACTGGTACTGGTACTGGTACTGGTACTGGTACTGGTGCTGGTACTGGTAGTAATACTGATAATAATAATGGTACTGGTACCGATTTTGTCACCGTTACTGGTACTGGTACTGGTACTGGTACTGGTACTGGTACTGGTACTGGTACTGGTACTGGTACTGGTACTGGTACTGGTACTGGTACTGGTACTGGTAATGGTACTGGTAGTAATACTGTCACTGGTGGTAATAATGGCACTGGTACTTGCACTAATACAGGTACTAGTACTGTTATCGTTACTGGTGCTAGTACTTGCTTTAATAGTTCTAAAAGGGCCGTAGGTAGACCAGATGATTCTGCTGGTTCTACGAGTGATATTGTTATGATTTTAGTTTTACCTATTATTGACCATCTAGATGCTGGTGGTATTTAACACACTCAGTAATCTTAATCCAATCCAAATCAACTTGAGAAAATTTGTTTCCCCCACACTAACTAATATTAACAAATCTATCTAAATCCTTGAAATAAACATCACACCATGTAATCTATACATCTTCCAAATTAAGTTGATAAATTAGCTCCTCCAACTTCTCCCAGGTCCGTCTTTCGAAGTAGATTCTGTGGCTAGCAAACCGTTGGATAGGGCCGAGCCCACCAATAGCTCAAGTAGGGAGCTGAGGATCCTTATCTCACTTCCCCCAATTAATTCGAGTGGACTATAGTCCCACTGTTAGCATTAGGGACAAAGACGCTGCGGTATGATCCCTATTCAGGGTTCGGGTTATGTTTCGATGTATTCATTCAGGCAGAGAGACTAATGTGGTTATTGGTTCTTAATTAAGGAAAAGGTGGAAAAAATATCTTCTAGTGATGCTGCAAAGAAATTATCAAGATGAGATTCAGCTGATTTTTTTTTCTAAGCGGCTTTCGTAAGTTAGAAAAATCCTTTAGATGCATATTTCTGAAAGGAAATTCTTCGATAATATTCATACATGTTTATGCAGTCGTAATTGCAGAGTATTCTAAGACACCCCTACGAACCACAGTCACACAGTGCTATATTATAAACGAAAACGAAGCTTTATTTGAAGAAGGATGGGGATCACTTTTATCCTCCACTGTTCCTCCTTTCTGTTATCCTCCTTGAATATTTTCTTAATTACCTCTATGAATCCACATCTCCGGGGTGGTTTTGTCCACCTGGATTATCCACCTGGATAGGCAAAGACATACAATGCCCTCTGACCGTAGCATTAGTCCTTCGAGAGCTGAGTTTTTCCTCAAATGAATGAAGTTGCCTGGCGGCAGCCAGTATGAAATATGCATGCCTATTTTAGGGAAGAAACGTTGAACTGTTGTCTTTGATATATTAGTGTGGGTTTGTTTCTGTGTCACCGAGTCCTAGAAGGAAGAGGAGGGGCACGGTTGCCATTTATCACTTCTTATTATGTAAAAAAAAAAAAAAAAAAAAAAAAAAAAAAAAAAAAAAAAAAAAAAAAAAAAAAAAAAAAAAAAAAAAAAAGAGAGAGAGAGAGAGAGAGAGAGAGAGAGAGAGAGAAGGAACGTATGCCAGCTTGACCGAGTGCCACCCATCTGGGCCCTTTGGATAGAAATGAGGGATTAGTATGATATGAATATCTGTATCTCAGTCCATCATAAGCAGGAGACCACATCTAATTCTCTCAGCAGTGAACAAAAAAGATGAAACCCCATCTATTCAGATACATTAATGTTCTGGGTACTTCCTATTTATGTTTCGGACAGTAGTTCTCAACCTGTAGGCCTAGCCAGGCCCCCCAAGGGAGCCATGGTAAGAACCTAGGGGGAGTGGGGGTTGGGGGGTTGGGGTATTGTCTTACAAATTATACATTTCGATCAAATGTAAGGAAAAAAAAATCATCAATCTGTCCTGGGAGAAAAAAATATAAAGTAATTGTAATTGTCACCTTTCTTATAAAGAAAAAATGCTATATCTTCATCAACGTCTTATCATCATCATCATCATCATCATCATCATCATCATCATCATCATCATCATCATCATCATCATCATCATCATCATCATCATCATCATCATCATCATCATCATCATCATCATCATCATCATCATCATCATCATCATCATCATCATCATCATCATCATCATCATCATCATCATCATCATAATCATCATCATCATCGTCATCACCATCATCATCATCATCATCATCATCATCATCATCATCATCATCATCATCATCATCATCATCATCATCATCATCATCATCATCATCATCATCATCATCATCATCATCATCATTGTAATCATCATCATCATCATCATCATCATCATCATCATCATCATCATCATCATCATCATCATCATCATCATCATCATC
>NC_134789.1:54425533-54428033 GCF_046742065.1 Oratosquilla oratoria | reverse complement strand
GCAACATCCACCTAAAACACATTGGACCACAAGGTATACACGCACTCACAAACATTGCAAACTACAGCTACTCACACAACACTATACCCGACATCTGGAAGCATGGTAAAATAATCACCATTCCAAAACCGAACAAAGACCCAACAATCCCAACATCGCACCGCCCAATCACACTTCTCTGCACCCCCTCTAAAGTCATTGAACGCCTAATACTTAAACTTGTCACACCATATATTCCCCTTGCTGACTCACAACACGGTTTTAGGCCACTACACTCCACAAACACTCTTCTGACAAACCTCACACAAAGAATTTTAGATGGCATCAATTCAGATAGGCCCCACCACAGAACACTTCTTATAACATTGGACATTAGTAAAGCTTTTGATGCTATCCCCCGCCACAACCTAACAAATAAAATATATAACACAGACATGCACAATAACACCAAAAGATGGCTGGCCAATTATCTGGCAGGCAGGAATGCTCATGTGTCATATAATGGCCAATCATCGCACATCAGAAACATTAAGAACGGAGTACCACAGGGCTCAGTTCTATCCCCCACATTATTTAATCTATACATGCATGACTTACCCACACCAGACACCTCAGAAATACAAATCTCTTCCTACGCAGATGACATAACAATCACATGCACACATCGTAACACAGACAAAGCTGCAGAAATAATCCAGCCTTACCTTGACACACTCAACACATGGTTCATCACAAACAGACTCAAAATAGCTCCAACCAAATCTACAGCAACACTTCTCACCAACTGGACAAAAGAACACAAATACATACCTCATCTCTACATCAACAACACTCTAATACCACACACAAACACACCGAAAATTCTTGGTGTAACATACGATACATCCATGTCTTTCAAACAACACCTCACAAACATAAAAAACAAATGCACACCTAGACTTAACGCACTTAAGTCAATCACTGGAACAACATTTGGTCAAAACAAAGAAACTAATATAACAATATACAAACAATGCATACGCTCAGTGATGAATTATGCGAGTCCTGCATGGGCTCCTAATCTCAGTGAGACACACCACAACACCCTTCAAATCATACAAAACAAAGCCCTAAAAACAATTACAGGCTGCACAAATACAACACCTACAGACCATTTACACCATGAAACAAAAGTCCTCAAAGTCAAGGACCACCTCGACATGAGAGGCACACAAACACTTGCTGCAGCCACCACAAACACATCACACCCGCTACACTACATAGCAGAACACCCACACACACCAAGAAACATTAAAACTACACCCAAAGACCTTTATTACGCACAGATACTCTCTTCTCTTCCTCCACAACCACCAAATACCAGCCTCCGGAAACATATTCATAATCATATCACTCACCGCTCCATTAACACACTGAAAGACAACACACTGCTGCATGCCAGACCCCCTGATATCCACCCTTCTGAATCCTCTCTCCCACGAAAGGACAGAGTCCACTTGGCCAGACTGCGATGCGGTCACCACCCAGCACTTCTAAGCTACCAGAAGAGGCTGGACGACCGTGTTGTGAACAGCTGCCCAGGATGTAACACTTCACCCCATACCATACAACACATAATGGAAGACTGCATTATACACAATCATGCACGCAAACAACACAACATACACTCTATAAAGGATTTGTGGGAAAACCCAGTTTCGGCTGTGGCCTTCCTTGGGGAGACGGGACTGCTCGGACAGACAGTCTAGGGAACGACAACAACAACTAATAACCAATGCTGTTCAGTGACTACCCAATGAACTCATGCAAGGTTTCAACGGAACAGCAAGGGGCCGTAGAGACAGGAGGTGGAGGGGGGGGGGAGTATCCCGTAGGTCAGGACAAGAACGAAAATAGAGAGCTATAGGGAGCCTAGCTCTGCCCTTTTATAGGTCACAGAAAAGAGGACGTGGCATCGCAAGCTGGAACTTGTAGGACAGGAACAGGGGCGGGGACAGAAAAGCATGCTCTACAAGATTGGACTTGTAAAAACTACCTGGGTCTTTAGTATTACAGGAATTATTACTTAGGTCGTGATAGTCCGCCCCCCCCCCCCTTAGAGACCAGCTTAGAGGAAGTGAGCTGGACTGGAGATTCGCACGACCCGGGGTAAGACTATTCTGTTTCTCTGACAAGGTATCGGCAAGAATGTTATTTGGATCGCACGGAAGTTGAACAATTGGAGAGCCAAGGCCCAGCGGAGGATACGTTGATTGTTGAGACGGGCCCTCTCGTGGAATACCAAGGGGTTGTGTTCGGTGTAAACTAAGGTCCAGCCACAGGAGCACTAAGATAACACTCAAACTGGGAGAAGACCGAAACCATCGCCACGGCTTCTTTTTCCACCTCGGAGTATGCTCGTTGGTGAGGGAGAAGCTTCCCGGAGTATCAGCAGACGGAATGCAAGGTTTTATCGTCTGCTCCGGTTTGTAGTAGAGTAGCTCCAACTCCGTCCTCAGCT
>NC_134789.1:54383033-54410533 GCF_046742065.1 Oratosquilla oratoria | reverse complement strand
GCTGTAATGATTATAATTTATTTTATATTATTTGTTTTGGGTTTGTTATAATTTGACTGTTTGATTCTCATTTATTATTAGTTATATGTCAATTTATTGTTATTTACTATTTACCTGTTTGTTTATTATTTAACTAAACCTATGCATTTATTTATGTATTTGATTTGTTATTTACATTATTATATTTCTTATTTATTCATTTATTATTATTTTTTCGCATCCGACCTAGATATGGACCAAAAGGTCTCCTGTCGGCATGATTCGTCTTTGTAATCCTTTGTAATTTCCCTTCAATCACTCCTTTCTCCTCCTTCCCTGCCTTCCTTCCCTTGCCTCCTCCCTCTTCTCTCCCTTCTCCTTTTCCTTCCATTTTTTCTCCTCTCTATCCTTTCCTTCCTTCGTTAGTTTCTCTTTCCTCCCTTCTCTCCCTTTCCTCCCTTCCTTCCCTTCCCTACCTTTCCTTACTTCTTCCGTTCCTTTCCTTCTCCATCTTCTCTTCCTTCGGTCCCTTCAGTACATTTCTCATCCTTCCCAATTTTCATAGTAACCGTATTATATTTTAATATCACACTATATAAACCATAATGAAATGTTTTACATTACAGCTCAGTACATTATCACTAGGAGACAATCTATCGAAACACCGTCAACCTAGACAAACATATGTAAGTGAAGATAGCTAACGTCCATTATAAAAATAACTTAAAACTGCTATACCAAGTAACCAATAGAGTACGTCATAATATAAATACTAGAGCAAGCAAGTGAAATTATCTTCTTGAACACATTATGTTTAAGAATCCGTCGTCAACTAACACTGATGTGCTCAAGATGTAAATACATGTGTTAAAGGAAAACTGAAACCTCAAGATGAAAACACGAGAATCAGATATATACTGTCGTTCAGGGTTAAGGTAAAGTTATCTTGAGTGGAATGGAAAGAATATATGACCTGACTACTCTGTACAATACCCTCTTACCTTCGATTCTCTCACCCCCCCTCCATCTACTTCCCTTTGTTTCTCATGTTCTCATTTTTTCTCTTCCTCTCCCTCTCCTTCTTCCTCTACTTCTTCTCTTTTCCCCTCTCTGCTCTTAGATTTTCTCAATTTTCTCCTACTTCTCTCTCTTCTTTCCCTTTCCCTGCTCACCCTCTCCCTATCCCTCTCCTGTGGACTTGTATTGTTCTACATTGGTTAGAGGCGTCAGAGATCAAATATTTTTTGGTTCTTTTCTTTATTGCGTCGCATCTCTTACTGCGTTTTCCATCAGTGGAGGTGGCGAAGAACATGGTGGTGGTTGCCAATAATATATTTTGCACTTAGAATTCAAATGGTAGTGGTTGCCAACAATATATTTTACACTTATTACTGTAACATCTTATGTCCAATTATTTACATTTATATACAGTATGGAACTGAGTATGGACACTCAGTATTTATTTTAACTCTATATAAATCATATTTACAAGAAGTGATGAAGTCTAATAAATAACATCATTTATATGATTGAATCTGCCGGTTTGAAAATGCAGGTGTTCTCGGTGGTTGACTCTTGTGTTGACTATTGTGTTGACTATTGTTGACTCGTGTGGTTGACTATTGTGTGATCTGACCGCGGGTCAGATCACACAATAGGGGTCCCGTTGAAGCTTGCTGCTAGCACCAAGACCTGACGTCGTGTAGCTAATGTATGAGTGTGCGCGTGTGCACGCCAGTATAGAATGAATTAATAAATTTACAGGCATTTTCTGCAACAGATATTCGGCACTGCTACCATTCGCTGACCACAACGAGGTTAATGTTCAAAGAAGATAAAAATATAATCAATTAATATATAAGATAAATGTACATATATTTTGAGCAATTTCAGTACAGGATAATACTACTGTTTAAAGTAAATTTGACTTAATCTTCTTAATCTTAAGAACATGTAGAAGTAGATGTTCTTTCCGTTCACTTAGGCAAGAACAATCTTATGAAAGGATGGCTCGACAGCGAAGGTTGTAATGGGGGGAGGAATTGAGAGGGTTGGTGAAGGTCCTTTATAGTAGGGATAGTACCAACTGATGATGAAACGTTCTCTATGTCAAGACCATGGGAAACTCTTTTGATATGATCTTTGCGCAATACTGTCTCTGTAAGACCATGCAACCTGAGTGCTTTGACTTTATTATTTGACTAGTGTCCAATGATACGAAAAGGTCCAGTGAATTTAGGGGAGAGCTTTGATGCGCAGGTGTGGTTGAGGGTGTAAACAATGTCTCCAAGTTCAAAAGTACAATGTCTGGCTGATTTTTTATGCACACGTGCCATATCGTCCATAGCCAGATGAAGAGTATTCTGGATTCTTTTGAAAAGACTATTAAAATGTGGTACTTTGACCTTATCAAAATAATTGAAATTGTAAGCGGGAGGTAGTTCTAAAACAAGAAGGTCGTATGGGAGTCTTTTTTCCCAGCCAAAGAGGGCAAAATGAGGTGATTCCTATATTGAGCTGTTTATGACACTGCTAATGCAAGCTTGATTCATGGGGCCATGTTCATCCCAAGAAAAGTGAAGCAAGATGTCTAAGATCATCGAGAATCTTTCGGTTCTGACGTTCAACTAAGCCATTAGAACTAGGGTGGTAAGCAGTAGTATTACATTTTGTGATTTGAAAGTATTTACAAATATTTGAAAGAATCTCATTGTTGAACTCAGTCCCGTTGTCAGAAATCAGAGTTTTGGGTGTAGTGAAGGGGCATATGAGTTTGTCAATAAGGGTCTTGATAAGGGTCTTTGCTATGTAGTGTGCTGTCTTGTCTGGTAAGGGTGAAAGAATACAGAATCTGAAGAAAAAAATGTTCGGCACAGACCAAAAAAAAAAAAAAAAAAAAAAAAAATTCTACTGGGTGTAGGTGGTAAGTTAAGGAGGTCAATAGCCTACTGTGTCGAATGGTTTGCATGAGGTAAGATAAGATAAGATGGAAACATGACCGCTGTTATGACCTTTGTGTAACGCACAAGAGTGACAAACATCTATGTGGGAGTGTATATTCTTGCTCGTGGTTAACCAAAAGTATTACAATCTGGCTTGTGTAACGCATTTCTCCTTGTCAGAGTATGCGGCAATAGAAAAACCGTGTAGGAGTTTCAGAGATTTAGGAATGAGGTCCGTAAGGACTACAAGCTGAAAGACTGATCAGTTGGGTTCATGTTTGTTAGTGTTGTTTTATGATAGAGTATCCCATGAACTAACGTTGTGTCTGCAGATTCGAGGAAGTATATATCATGTTTCCATAGAGGATCTGATCTTTGCGCTGCAGCTATGCGCGCTTGCGTAGGAATTTTCACATTGAATGAGAATCAGACAAGAAACAATGGTCTCAAACTGTCCGGAAATAGATTCAATTTGGAAGTAGGTAGAAACAAATTTGCCAACCGTGTAGTTAATGAATGGAATAAACTTCCTGCACAGGTAGTGCAATGTAGTTCAGTTCGAATCATTTAGATAAATACCTAAGTAAGATGCTGTAATGATTATAATTTATGTTATATTATTTGTTTTTGTTTTGTTATAATTTGTCTGATTTTCATTTATTATTAGTTATATGTCAATTTATTATCATTTACTATTTACCTGTTTGTTTGTTATTCAACTATACCTATGTATTTATTTATGTATTTTTTTATTTACATTATTGTAGTTTTTATTTATTATTAATATATATATTTTTTTTTCTTTTTTTGCATCCGACCTAGATATGGATCAAAAGGTCTCCTGTCGGCATGCTCCGCCTTTGTAATCCTTTGTAATTACTGAAATTATATTTTGAGTAATGGTCGCAATATGGCGAATGCAATCGTTTGCTACTAAGCTTGCTTTACCCTGAACAAAATGAAAGGTGGGCAGGATAGATTCTTGCCTTTGAAAAGGTGTAAGGTTGGTTGATGGTCCGTGTAGATGAATATGTCGTAACCAAGGATCTCTTCGAAGTGTTTGAGGGTGTATATTACAGCTAATACTTCAATGTTTATGACTGAGTAATTTTGTTTGAGTTTACTGAGTGTTGTATCGTGTTGTTGCATGAGAACTCCGCCAAATCCGGTGAAGGACGCATCTGTATATATTGAGAAGGACAGGTGCTGTGGTTAAGACTCACTTTAAGTCATTAAAGTCTTTCTCTTGGCCAAATATCCAAGTGAATGGGGGTGTCCTTCTTACGTAGCGAAGTTTGTGGTGCTGCTACACCAGCGTAACCTGGAATGTATTGCATGTAAAATCTTGGTAGACCATGGGATGAATGTATGTGGTCAACAGAAGTAGGGCGTGGAAAATCAATGACTGCCTTGACCTTGTCCTGCGAGGTTAAAATTCCTTGTGTGTTAAGGACATGTCCTAAGAAGTTTCTTTCTTTCTGAAGGAAGAAACACCTCTTAAGCTTCTGTTTGGGGCCTGCTTTTGCTAGTCGTGAGAAGACAGTGTTAAGAGCCTGTAAGTGTTTGCTAACCGATTTCGAAGCAATGATCACATCATCAACGTACATAAACATGGAATGGCCTATGAGACTTGCAAGGACTGTGTACATAAGTCGTGTGAACATTCCATGAGCTGAAAATAGACCCATGGCTAGTCGTTTGAAGTAATAGTGTCTTGTGGGGAGTGCTGAGAGCTGTCAGGGATCTAGACTCTGAAGCAAAGGGAATCTGGAAATATTCCGGCATAAAATACATGGTCGTGAACACTACGTTGTTTTCACCGACGAAGTGTAAGAGGTCTTGCAATACAGGGATTAATTGTTTATCAGGGATATTTAGTTTATCTACCCCCCTGAATTATACTACTGCGAGGAAGGAACCATCGCATTTAGGAAAAACAAAGAGATGTAAATTCCATTCTCTGATTGATAGTTCAATGGTGTCCTGAGCAATCATGTCTTGTATAAAGTTATCTTTAATATATATATATGTATATATATATATATATATATATATATATGTGTGTGTGTGTGTGTGTGTGTGTGTACACACACACACACACGCACACACACACACACACACACATATATATATATATACATATATATATATATATATATATATATATATTACTGTGTGGCATTCTGTATGTGGGATTGTAACATGGTTTTGAGTTCTCGCGAAGTGGTATGTGATGCTGAATGAGGCTAGTAACACCGAGGGGTTCACATGGAGTGGCAATAACTTGTTTGAACTTGTTGCAAAGTACAATCAAATCTACTTGTGCATCAGGGAAGTGTATAGGGTTGAAGTGCAATGCATCAATGAGTTACCGTGATGTGGGTACGTCGGAAGTTATCGTTCAAACTCAAACTTGAGAAGTAGGTAACTGGTCATCCATGACTTTGATGCGTGAGAGATATACTTCAAAACCGCAAATGTTTATACCAACTGTGAGATGGAAGGGTGCGTTAGTGTCATTGGCAGTAAAAATGCAAGTGTGATCCTTCTTTGACGTTGAACTGATGGCTGAAAGCAGGGTAATACGATTGACAAGGTAAGTTTCTGGTACACAGAGTACATTGGTATTTGGGGCTTGAAAAACTCGTGGGTGTATCTTTGTATACTCACGGGGGAACAGTGTCTTTTAACTGATGAGCACTGCGTGAGTGTGTTTGAATGTAGATAACACTTCTGATACTGGGGTGGATGTGATGTTGAATTCCTCAATGAGGGGCAAGAAATTTTCCTCAGTCGATAAAAAAAAACAATAGTATTTAATGGGCGTTTAGTCCTGATTCTGTTACGCTTGAAATGCATGTCCATAGCTGCCAGGAATTTGAAAAAGGTAGAGCGCGGGGGAGGATTTGGAGTGGTTTAGCACTGAGAACTGTTGTATGAAAGTGGTGGAACAATTTGTACTAGCACTTAGTACATCCTCGTGTGATGAAGTGTAATGAATTTGAAGGGTGGGTTTGCAAGCAAATGATAAGGAGTCATAGTCTGTCTGTGCCTGCTCGGCCAAGTAAATGTAATTTACGTTATAAGGAGTTGGTGATGGTAATGCAAGAAGGAAATGGTTTGCATAAATGATACAATTTTGAGCAGAGTAAATTACTATGTTATGTTTCTTCATCAGTTGCAAACCTACGAGGATATCAGCAGGAAAGGGAACGTCAGCTACGTAGGTGGTAACTAGGATGGATGAGCACTGATCTTTGAAGCTAATGTCTAAGGAGAAGTTACCGACAATTGGGAGTGGTATAACATCTACATTGAAAAAGTTAACGTGGGAGAGGGAGTCAAAATTGTTACACGTTTTCTTGCAGTGCGAAATTTATGGAAAATCTAAATTGACGATATGTTGACTGGGGAACCCGTGTCCAGAAAAAAGTAATAATTTTGGTGTTGTTAGAAGTCGCATTAAATGTCAAAGAAGGGGGAGACATGTCAGGGATATCCAGGATATGAACAGGTAGGGTTGAAGAGAGAACTTCAGGGTATGGAGTGACTGGCCTTGGTGTGCGCCTAATCTTGGTTTTCGTTCGTCATAAAGGAGATATATTACGTGAGTTTCTAACGGGAGATTGAACTCTGAGTTTGGTCTGTATTGCCTTTGTGCTAACAGCACACGACAACGATCACTCGCGTGGAAGCATGTTCCGTGATAATTGCAAAGGCGGTTGGGTTGTGAAGGTTGTCTGAGGTAACATGTGTATGCAAGGTGTCGTGGTTTGTGACAGTATGTACAAACCAGCTGTGTTCTTGATAGAGTTCTTCTTCTTCTTCTTCTTCTTCTTCTTCTTCTTCTTCTTCTTCTTCTTCTTCTTCTTCTTCTTCTTCTTCTTCTTCTTCTTCTTCATCATCATCTTCTTCTTCTTCCTCTTCTTCTTCTTCTTCTTCTTCTTCTTCTTCTTCTTCTTCTTCTTCTTCTTCTTCTTCTTCTTCTTTTTCTTCTTCTTCTTCTTCGTCTTCTTCGTCTTCTTCTTCTTCTTCTTCTTTTTCTTCTTCTTCTTCTTCTTCTTCTTCTTCTTCTTCTTCTTCTTCTTCTTCTTCTTCTTCTTCTTCTTCTTCTTCTTCTTCTTTTTCTTTTTCTACTTCTTCTTTTTCTTCTTCTTCTTCTTCTTCTTCTTCTTCTTCTTTTTCTTCTTCTTCTTCTTCTTCTTCTTCTTCTTTTTCTTCTTTTAGTCCTCCTTCTCCTCCTCCTCCTCCTCTCTCACCTTCTTTCCCTTTACTCCCTCTCTCCCTCTTTCCCCTTTCGTTCTCTCTCTTTCTATCTTTCTCTACCGCTACTTCTCGTCTTCTTCTTCTTCTTCCTCTTCTTCTTCTTCTTCGTCTTCTTCTTCTTCTTCTTCTTTTTCTTCTTCTTCTTTTTTTTTCTTTTTCTACTTCTTCTTTTTCTTCTTCTTTTTTTTCTTTTTCTACTTCTTCTTCTTCTTTTTCTTCTTCTTCTTCTTCTTCTTCTTCTTCTTCTTCTTCTTCTTCTTCTTCTTCTTCTTCTTCTTCTTCTTTTTCTTCTTTTAGTCCTTTTCCTCCTCCTCCTCCTCTCTCACCTTCTTTCCCTTTACTCCCTCTCTCCCTCTTTTCCCTTTCGTTCTCTCTCCCTCTATCTTTCTCTACCGCTACCTCTCGTCTTCTTCTTCCTCTTCTTCTTCTTCTTCGTCTTCTTCTTCTTCTTCTTCTTCTTCTTCTTCTTCTTTTTCTTCTTCTTCTTCTTCTTCTTCTTCTTCTTTTTTTTTTCTTTTTCTACTTCCTCTTCTTCTTCTTCTTCTTCTTCTTCTTCTTCTTCTTCTTCTTCTTCTTCTTCTTCTTCTTCTTCTTCTTCTTCTTCTTCTTCTTCTTCTTCTTCTTCTTCTTCTTCTTCTTCTTCTTCTTTTTCTTCTTTTAGTCCTCCTTCTCCTCCTCCTCCTCCTCCTCCTCTCTCACCTTCTTTACCTTTACTCCGTCTCTCCCTCTTTCCCCTTTCGTTCTCTCTCTCCCTCTATCTTTCTCTACCGCTACCTCTCCTGGTCACCTTCCCTTTCTCTCTTCCCACTGTTTTTTTCCCTCTAAGCACACTTTTTTGACCCAATGAAATCTTTATTTCTCAAACACATACTTTTTTACTTTTTTTTTATTACAATCATTTTCTCCTCTCCTTCTCAACCTCCCCTTACACCCCTCCACACGCCCACATCCTCATCCTCCTCTTCCCCTGGTCCTCTCATGCCTTCCTTTCTCATCCACATACTCTCCCTCCACATATATTTTGTTTTTTAATGGAGGGAAGGGGTGATAAAGATAATTGCCTTTCCCTACCTAGAATGAAATACATTTTGTTCTGCAGGGAAGTTGTCTGTGGGATAAGCAAAATCACACAGCATCAGCCATCAATTTGTATATTTACTTTTCTTATATCATACACTTGTTTCAACAATTTCACGTTTTTCTTTGAACGGGTGGGTCGAGGTACGAGTACGTATCCATGAATTTTATAATGTGGTAAGTGTAGCAGACTAGTTAATCATTATTAATTTAATTGACTAAGCTTCTATATGATGCAGTTGCACGTAACACAATAGATTTAGAATGGAAGTTGTACCAACATGCTTATGATTGAGTACTTAAAAAAATGGTGATTACTTTTAACTTCTACTTTCACTCCTTTATATTACCGTATTTAATTATGCTTTTCGTCAGTTCTTTTTGTATGATGGTGTCAATAAGTATAGCAGCGCTGGTTATTTCTGATGAACTGTTAGTGCTTGTGTGGAACGTCCGTTTCAGTAAGTCACCCTTGGTATGGACTACCTGGCCATCTCTCTTTGCGTCTCATCCTCCTGCAATACACTCACTTTTTTTTTTTTTTTTTTTTGGGGGTGGGGGGTGTTATAATTTTTATTATATTTTTTTTAGCCGTAGTTCCTCCTCCTTCTTATCTTCCTTTTTATTTTCCACCTCCATTCCCTTCCACTTCCTTTCTTCTACTCCTCTTTTTCTTCTCCATTTCCCCCTCCTCCTACTTGTTTCCCTCCTTTATTTTCTCCTTTTCCTATCCTCCTCCTCTTTCAGATTTTCCTCCTACAACTTATCATCTTCTTCCTGCTCCTCCTCTTTCTCAACCTCCTCTTCTTTCTCTCCTTCCTCCTCCTCCTCTCCTTCCTCTTTCTCCTTTTCCCTACCTTACCTAGTTCTCCACTTCCCCCTCCTCCTCCTCCTCCTCTACAACTTTCTCCATCTTCTCCTCCTCCTTAATTCCCCTCCATTTACTTCTCTTCCTTCGCTTCCTACTTCTACACCTACTCCACTTTTTCCTTCTCCTCCTTCTTTCTTTCTTTTTTTTCTTTCACCCATTCCTTAGCTCTATCATCCCAGCCGTCCTATCTCAACAGATTTTCTGTAAATCCTCAAGGTCTTTGTAGATCAGTGTTCTTGCCGACAACGGCAGCCGAAGACGCCGCAAAGAAGAAATAGCGTCTGCTGTCGGCCGGTGTTTCTTGCTAATTTTTTCTTAAATTCTTACTATAGTTACCCTGTATATATGTATACATACAGTATGTATTTATGTGTATAAAGACACACACAGACACACACATACACAGACACAGACACAGACACAGATACACACACACACGCACAGACACACACACACACACACACACACACACACACACACACACACACACACACACACACACACACACACACACACACACACACACACACACACACACACACACACACACACACACACACACACACACACACACACGTACCTTTTGAGGTACGTTCTCGTACCTTGAGTTAAGGTCGTGGCAGTGGATTTTGGCATACTCGTACATAATTGCAAAAGAAATATTAAGATGGGATAACGTGTCAAGTTGCTAGTGGGATACATTGACTTGTAAAATTGATTTGAATGAGTGAAAGCGGGGTTTACGTATATCATATCTTGAATGTGTTCAATAAAGCTATGTAAAGATATTCACACCTGTACGGACATTCACTTTCCATGCCTGGGATTGGATTCCTGTGCAACCTGGGGCCTTGGTCAGTCATGAAGGTGATGTATAAAAACATCTCCAGTAAGTATTGTAAGATCACAAACAGTAATCTCTATCTATATCATGTTTTTTTTTCGTGTTCGGTGAAACACTGAAAAATTATTGTGAAGTTTCACCAGTTAAGAATATGACTGTAATGCAGAGCTGTCACTGTAAAAATATATTTATTAACCAGGTTACTCATTTCTTATTTTTTACACACAAAATCAGAGTATTTATTATCTGTCCTGAATTAGGTCCTAAATGAAAATCAGTTGAAGGTCCAATCTCAGTTTCTGATAAACGTGAAATACATACAGGGATACTCCTCACTATTATTATCAACTTGAATACAATACATATAACCGATAAAACATACCTTACAGATATCAACACTCCCTTCCCAGAAAAATCGCCACCTTTAGAAATATATTAAAGCTACATTCATTAAGGTTAAACATATACAACTCTTATGATAATTATGATATATTTCTTTTCAAAACTATTCTTTTCTTTTCTTCAGTTATCACTGCCTTAACATCACTGATTGTAACCAAAAGATGAAGACATAAAATAGAATCCAACACTTGCCAGCATGAGAATTGTAGTATGACGTAGCCCTTTAAGAGGCTGGTAGAAAAGGGCTGGTCGGGACGACCAAATCGTAGTTGTAGAGTCCTGTAAGAAGCTGGTAGGAAAAAGGGGTAGAAAGAGGAGTAGAAGACAAAGGATTACAAAGGATTACAAAGGCGGAGCATGCCGACAGGAGACCTTTTGTTCCATATCTAGGTCGGATGCGAAAAAATCGTGATAATAATAAAATAATAAATAAAAACTATTATAATGTAAATAACAAATAAAATACATAAACAAACCCATAGGCATAGTTGATTAACAAACAAACAGGCAAAAGCAAATAACAACAAACTGACACATAACTAATAACAAATGAAAATCAAACAGACAAATGACAACAAAACAAAAACAAAACAATATAAAAAAAATATAATCATTACAGCATCTTGCTTAGGTGTTTATCTAAATGATTCTTAAAGCTTCGAACTGAACTGCATTGCACTACCTGCCATATATTGGCAAAGTTGTTTCTACCTACTTCCAAATTGAATCTATTTCCGGACAGTTTGAGACCATTGTTTCTTGTCTGATTCTCATTCAATGTGAAAATTTGGTCACTTTTGATGTTGTCAATTCCCTTTAAAATCTTAAAGACCTGTATCAAGTCACCTCTGAGTCTACGCTTTTTTAGGTAAAACAGATTCATATGTTTTAGTTGATTTTCGTATGATTTATTTTTGATATTTGGAATCAGTTTTGTGGCTCGCCGTTGTACTTTTTCCAGTCTGTCAATGTCTTTAATGAGATTCGGTGACCATACGGAAACAGCATATTCCAAATGTGGACGAACTAACGATTTATATAGCTTGTTAATGAGTGATGGACTTTTGAAATCAAAAGATCGCGCAATCAGTCCTAGAATCTTATTTGTTTTCTCAGAGGCTGAAATACACTGCTTGGATGATTTGAGGTCATTACTGATAATTACGCCGAGATCTTTTTCACTATCCACTTTTGTTAACAAATTTCCAAATAACTTGTAATCGTACTTACCGTTATTTTTACCTATGTACATTACCTTGAATTTACTTGTGTTAAATTTCATTAGCCACTTTTCAGACCATTGCTGTAATCTATCTAAATCTTCTTGAATATCTAATTGGTTTAAGTGATCATTTGTCATTCCGCACAGTTTTGTATCATCAGCAAATTTGGAAACAGTAGATTTTAGTCCATGGTCTATATCATTTATATATACTATGAATAGAAGTGGACCAAGAACGGAACCCTAAGGAACTTCACTTGTAACATTTTTCCATCTAGAAGTTTTTCCATTTAAAACAACTCTCTGTTTTCGACCATTCAACCAATTACTAGTCCAACTTAATAGGCTAGTTTTTATTCCGTGTAAAGCTAATTTAGTAAGTAGTCTTTCGTGTGGGACGGCATCAAAAGCTTTTGCAAAGTCTAGATATATTAAATCTATATTGTTTCTTTTGTCATAATTCGAGATAACTGTGTTGTAGAATTCGAGTAAGTTAGTCACGCAAGAACGTTTCCGTCTGAAATCATGCTGGCGGGCTGTTGCATATTATAAGTAGGCTGTTTGTAAATAACAGCAAGAGTCAGCTTTTCCGCTTTATGCAGGAAATAAGATTATGTTTGTAAATAACAGCCCAGGAGCTGGATTGTATATTTGCATGTTGTTGAGATGACATTCCTTTGTAACCTGATATGTATATATATATATATATATATATATATATACATATATATATATATATAGATATATATATATATATATATATAAGTGATGTTCCCGATATTTTCAATTTCTGACTGTTGAACTTGCTTCGGCAGGTTGATCAAAATAAAATTGTCTAATATCTTTCATTTTACTATATGATACACTCTTCCCCAGAATAGTAGATTATACTGCCCTACACGATAAGCATTTACAATCAATCAATCAATCAACCAATCAGATTATAAATAAATAAATGATAATAGAATATGATAAAACAAAAATAGGGGTTAAGAACCTCTAGTCCAGGGGTTCTCAGCCTAGCTTGGCTCATGCATCCCCTTTCACCATTTGCCAGAATGTCATTCCCCCCTCCTTTCAAAGATTGTCTGTTTCAAAAGGTGCATTCTAAATAATATGCAGATATTATCGCACAGCGTAACACTTTTCTAATCCTAAGATTAACCTGGGTCAGCACTGGTATAATTCCAGCCCAGGTGACAGGCTAGATAGGCCAGAGCCTATATTTGCTTTCCTCACTCCGTAAACTTAATGTGGTCACAATTCACCCCCAGAAAACCCAAAATTCCCCCCTGGGGGTGAATTTCACCCCTAATGAGAACCCCTGCTCTAGTCTAAAGAAACTTGATGAAAATTAAATTCAGGCTGAGATTCGGGCACCATATGTGTGAGATCATGTGGCGTTTGCCATAATAAGAGTACTGAAGACCGTCACCATATTATATTTGATTTAATTTCACACTTGGCATAACGGAATGTGCAATCTTCTGTAACCATGGTCAGGTTAGTATATATATATATATATATAGATATATATATATATATATATATATATATATATATGTATATATATATGTATATACATGTATATACATACATACATACATATCTATCTATCTATATATATATATGTATATATATGTATATATATGTATATATATACATACATATATGTATATATATATATATATATATATATATATATATATATATCGAAATAAACGCCAAATAAGGACGGAACATTTATTAGTACGAAGTTTTGCTTATTACAGTTTTTTCAAGTATCTTGAAAAAAAAAATCCTCATATAATGCTTGTTTCGATAGGCTTCTCAGCAACTGCCATTTCCATACATACACATACATACATACATACATACATACATACATACATACATACATACATACATACATACATACATACATACATACATACATACATACATACATACATACATATATATAATATATATATATATATATAAATATGTGTATATGTATATATGTATATATATATACATATATATATGTATGTATATATATATATACACACACACACACACACACACACACACCACACACACACACACACACGCATATATATATATATATATATATATATATATGTATATATATATTATATATATATATATAATTATCTTAAGAATCTTAACTGATTTCTTTTCATTCTTTCCACACGCTAGTATACCTATTTTCGTTTCTAGTATACTCTTAGAATCACCTCTCACCTGGATACAATTACTAGAAGGTGCCTCGAATAAAGACAGTACCACGCCTCATAGAACGGAAGAAAAGTCTCTTTGAAAATGCCCTCGTCCGCCATTTATCAGAATTAAAATTTCGAGAAGACCTTTGCCATGACTACGTTAGTCAAAGTTAGTCAATGGGGGTGCAAATACTTTTTGACTTCCTCATCAATGGGGGTGAGATTTTCTGCCTGAGCTGAATAAACTCGCCCGGCAGTAAACAGAATTATGCTTCAATCGTTTCCCAAAGGCTTCATCTTTCTCCCCTCTACTGTACTTCTTCTCTTCCCTTGTATCTCCTCTTTCTTTAGCCTGTTTTCCCTTCTCCCCTTAATTTGCCTTTCCCCTCTCCTTGAGGTCCTCCTGTCACTCTCCTTCGTCTCTTCTCTTCAGTCAATAAATATTTCGTCTTTCTTCAATTATTCTCCCGTCCTTTCCCCCAAGCAATCAATTTCCCCTCTTTCCTCAACCCTCGTCAGCTCGTCCTCTTCTACTTCCTTAACACTTTGACAAAGGAAAGGTTCCACTTAGGTATATAAAACAGCCTGTGGGCACTTCGTATTATTTTTCTTTCTTAGTTTTCTTGTTCTTCTTTATCCATTTATTCCCCCTTTCCTTTATTCCAACTATAACAAATACTTTTTTCATTTCTTTATCTTCTATTATAGGTTTGTTGTCGTATTCTTCATTGGATTTATTATCTTTTTTTCCGCTTTGTTCTTTCTCTTAGTCTGCGAAAATATTATCTAGTTTCCTCTTATTTTTTCTTTCTTTCTCGTGTTTTCAAGTGCCGTGTATATATCATGTTCTTTCTTCCGCGCGCACGCGCGCACGCACACACGCACACACACACACACACACACACACACACACACACACACACACACACACACACACACACACACACACACACACACACACACACACACACACACACACACACGCAAACACACACATACACACACACACACACACACACACACACACACACACACACACACAACACACACGCACACACACGCATACACACACACACACACACACACACACACACACACACACACGCAAACCCCCCCAAACAGACACACATGCACACACACACACACACAGCTCTGGCCTGCCACTACGGAGGTCCGGGTTCGACTCTCGCCCGGGGCTGAAATAATATCAGTATCGCAGCGCTGAGGGGTGTTACTCCAACTCTCGTGGGCGGGGAGTTGGGTGTGTGTGTGTGTGTGCAAGGTCATAGCATTACCCATAGATCGGACCTACGAGCTCTGAGCTCTCTTCCAGGAGGGAAATAGCTGTCGATCACGAGTTCAACACGTGATCCAAAGACCAAGTGAATACACGCACACACACACACACACACACACACACACACACACACACACACACACACACACACACACACACACACACACACACACACACACACACACACACACACACACACACACACACACACACACTCCTGAGATTCCTGAGATGTAGTTGGGCTCGATTGTTGAGCCAGGGCCACGCGGAGCGCCGCCCGCAGGTAGTGCGGATGAGGTGGTGTAGCAAGCTGTTTCCCTCCGTAGTTACGTAATAGTGGGGAAGCACTGGATGGTCTGGGACTGTCCTCAGAAATTTATCCAAATCACTCCTGAATGATTCCAGGGTTCCTGTTAGTTCTCGTTTATGTCTTGGTAGTCTATTTAATAGTTTGGGTCCGTACACGGCAATGGATTGTTCTGTCAATGTTTGAATTTTTTTTCCATAGGCTGTATCGCACATAATACTCTACGTCTGGCGTTATGGGTGGTTTTATTGCTTCACTGGACTCAAGATTGGGAACCAAACCGTTGATGATTTTCCATATGTAAATTATAATATAGCGTTCTCTTCGTCTTTCCAATGAGTACAGATTTAACTGTCGTAATCTCTCCCAATAGTTGATGTTTTCTAGCCCGTCTATTCTAGATGTGAATGTGCGCTATACTGCTTCTATTCTTCTTACCAGGCCAATGTTGGTTGGGCACCTGAGTTGACAGCAGTATTCAATGAGTGGTATTATCAGAGATTTATATAATGTTAACATTGTTTCTGGATTCCTTGTTTTGAAAGTTCTCAGAATCCATCCCATCTGTTTTCTTGCTTTTCCTATTGAACTGACTATGTGTTGTGTGAATGTGGCATCGTCAGTAATAATGATGCCGAGGTCCCGTACACTATTCTGTTGTTTAATAGTTTCGCCATCTGGATTCTTATAATTGTTTATGATGTGGCTGCTTTTGGGATGTCTGTAACTCACTAGTTCGAATTTTGATAGGTTAAATTCCATATTGTTATCTCTTGTCCATTCAAACATTTTGTTCAAGCCATTCTGTACTAGTTTATAGTCCTCTTTCGTGCTTATTGTTCCCGTCATCCGTGTGTCGTCTGCGAAAGATGTAGCCTTGCAGTGGTCTAGCTTGGCGTCTATATCCATATTAAAAATAAGAAACAACAATGGTCCGATAACAGATCCCTGGATGACTCCACTTGTGACTTCAGAATTCCTTGATTTCACTCCTTGGACGACCACTGACTGTGTTCTTTCTGCGAAATGGTTTTGTATCCAGCTTACAATTTTCTGTTTTATACCGATTTGTTTGACTTTTTTCACGAGGATCGACTGATCAACTTTGCCGAACGCTTTCGAAAAGTCCAAGTATACGACATCTACTCCAATTTCATTTTCCAGGTAACTAAGTATGTCCGTTTTATGCTGCAAAAGTTGCGACAAACAGGATCGTCCTTGTCGAAAACCGTGTTGGCTTTTATTATATAACTCGTTTCTTTTCATGAAGTCGACAATTCGCTTTACAAGGATCCTCTCAAAAATCTTTATAATATGCGAGGTTTTTCCCACAAGTCTATAATTTTTGGCAGCCGCTTTATTTCCACCTTTAAATATCGGTATAACTAGACTTTGTTTTAGCACTCTCGGGACCTGACCTGCATCTAATGAAGCATACCATAGTATGTACAACGGAGTGGAAAGAGTGTGTGAGCACTTTTTCAGGAGTATAGCCGGAATCACATCTGGTCCTGCAGCAGAGAATGTATTTATTGATTCAATGGCCTGCTCTATATCTTCCCTGTTGAATTCTATGTCTTCTAGTTGTTGGGCTTCTCTATTCTGTGATGGTTGGTATGTAGATGTGTTACATAGTGGTTTGCTGTAAATTGAGTTATATTGTTCATCCAGGGCATCAGCAATCTCTTTAGGGTCCGTGATTTGCCTCCCTTACAATGAAATGGGTCCCACAGAACTTCTTATTTCCGCCTTTGACCTAGCATAGAAACAAAAATATTTTGGATTATTCTTTATGGCATGCACTGCTCCTCTTTCTTCTGTCTTCAATTCATTTTCGTAAGATTCAGCCAGTTTATTTTCAATAGTCTTGATTTTATTCTTTAGACTTCGGTGGTTATTTCTCGTGTTGGTTTTTAATTGTTTAACCAGTCTTGTCCTTTTTTTAATTCAGATTCTCCGACCACACACACACACACACACACACACACACACACACACACACACACACACACACACACACACACACACACACACACACACACACACACACACACACACACACACACACACACACACACACACACACACACACACACACACACACACACACACACACACACACACACACACACACACACACACACACACACACACACACACACACACACACACACACACACACACACGGTGGCGGGGTTGATAGAGCGCTGGACTGTCAAGTACGGTGGTGCTCGCAGTACCTGGTTCAAATCCTGCCCAGGGCCCAAATTATTTCGGTATCGCTGCGCTTCGGGTCGTTACTCTGACTCTCGTGGGCGGGGAGTTGGGTGTGTGTGTGTGCCAGGTCATAGCATTACCCATAGATCGGTCATACGAGCTCTGAGCTCTCTTCCGGGAGGGAAATAGCTGTCGATCACGAGTCCAACACGTGATCCAAAAGACCAAGGTGAATACACACACACACACACACACACACACACACACGCGCGCACACACACACACACACACACACACACACACACACATACACACACACACACACACACACACACACACACACACACACACACTCACACACACACACACACACACACACACACACACACACACACACACACACACACACACACACACACACACACACACACACACACACGCACACACACAATATATATATATATATATATATATATATATATTTATATATATATATGTAATATACATACATATAATATATATATATATATATATATGTATATATATATATATATATATATATATATATATATATATATATATATATATATATATATATATATATATATATATGTAGCAAGGACTACTATTACACAGGACGTGCGCTCCCAGATCCCTGGGTCCGCTAGCGGAGGCCATTGCTTTCTTTGTAATCTGACATTTTATATTGGACAAATATATCAAAACTAGAAATCTAACATTGTGTATAGGACAAATATATCAACTATTGACTTATTCAATGCAGTATAAGTTAATATAAACTTTTATAGTGAAATAAGAAACTATTTTTAAGGCACTGTTATGCTTTGAAATGCCAACTTTAGCCGGACTTAACAGGTATTATTGTACCAGGGACACCAGGGTTAGCGATTTTTTTTTCTTTTTTAATTATCAAAAAATATAAACAATATTTTTTATCAGATTTATTTGATTTAAATATATATATATATATATATATGTATATATATATATATATATATATGTATATTAGATTTTAAATATTGTGGGATTGCTATCTGATATGCGATCTGATTGCTAAAGGACATTTTTAGCATATCAATATAAGGAGCAGTGTTATATAGACTTGCCACAAGTATACAAGGAACGGTATAAGCCGTATGTGAGGACATGCTTAGGTTCACTCGATTCCTCGAAGAGTTTTCTCATCTTGGTGACATTTGCTGTATTGTCTGTCACAACACTTCCAATGTGACAACCAAAATCTTGTTCAGCCTTCTTGATCGATTTTTGTACAAGTTGTAGAAGATATTCAGCAGTGTGAGGTTTCCCTGATGTGTCTATTGTGTCAACTAAATAAATCTGACCAGTGGATGTTGTTAGAGTGACACATATTATGGGCTCATTATGGATGTTAGACCACCCATCAATTGAAAGACGTACAGTTTCATTATTCAGGTCATCTGCACACTTTTTATATTCCTTTTCATACACAAGATCCAAGTACTTATCAGCAATATCTTTTCTGGATGGAGGAATATAACCTGGCCTCAGGTTCTGAACCATCTTGAGAAACTGAGGATGCTGAACAAGACGAAATGGTGAATTTGTAGCTAATATGATTCTTGCAACTTCTTTGTCGAGATTTTCCTTTTAAGAGACTGAAGTTTTTATGATAAATCTGTCCAGAGATGTTGATGACTTTCTTTTAGATGAAAATGATTTAGCAGAAGTGGCGCCTGTAGAGGAGTCTGATAGTGACCTTTTTAATGGTGGAGTCAGGTTTGCAGATAACTCAAGTGGAGCCGATGATGAAAGGATTGAAGCTGTTGATGGAGATCCTGAAATGGAAACAGAAAATTTGAGCATATTGCATGATTTATATATGAATAAATAAATGAATGAATACAGTGTGATTTAGGCTACTTTTGAGTACAGTGGTTATTCTTTTAGTTAATGATTATATTCATACAAACCACTAAATTATTTGGAAATAATTAACAGAATATGAAATAGGTGGGCTTGGAATTCAGCCTACACAGGATTCAGTCCACTTTTAAATTTACTAAAGATAATGGGTTACTTGGGTTAGGTTAGGCTAAATCCCTTTGGGCTGAATCCTATGTGGGCTGAATTCCAATGGAACCTATGAAATATATTACATGATGTTGAATGAAATGAACAACAATCATCTAGGCCCCAAAGTTGAGTGGATACAGTATATTATAGTGATATAGTCATTACCCAAAATTAGAAGTAATAAAGTTGAAGTATCATCTCTTTAGGCCTTCACATTTTTATTGCACATGCTCTCCATTGTTCACCAAATGTATATAGTTGCGTATGAAACGGGAAAAATGCACACAATATAAGTAAAATTATATTTACCTGGGTCATCAATTTCTTCTTCTGTATGCTGTGGCTGACCTTGGCATTTATCTCTGTAAGATTTTAATCTTGACACAATGCCCTGTAGTTCCTGCCTGCAGTCTTTGCATTTAGCTTGGTACCCTTTGCCAGAGGTTGTTGGTAGTTTTTCAAAATAATTCCAGACTGGATAATTTTTTTCCGCCTGAAGGAACCACTCTGCCAGGTCCATAAGACATCCTTCCTGGTTTATTCCAAAGCAGCAACTGACTCAGTAAGAAGCTGCTTACCTAGAACAAGTTTCAACAAGAATCTTGTTGAAACTTGTGGGCTGCACAGTGATATATACATGTAGGCTTATATCGTTCCTTGTATACTTGTGGCAAGTCTATATAACACTGCTCCTTATATTGATATGCTAAAAGTGTCCTATAGTAATCAGATCACATATTAGATAGCAATTCCATAATATCTAAAATCTACAAAAAATATATATATATTTAAATCAAATAAATCTGATTTTAAAAAATAGTTTTATATAAAAAAAAAAAAAAAATGTCAACCCTGGTGTCCACTAAACTCATGCAATAATACCTGTTAAGTCCGGCTAAAATTGGCATTTCAAAGCATAACAGTGCCTTAAAAAGAGTTTCTTATTTCACTATAAAAGTTTATATTAACTTATACTGCATTGAATAAGTCAGTAGTTGATATATTTGTCCTATATACAATGTTAGGTTTCTAGTTTTGATATATTTGTCCAATATAAAATGTCAGATTACAAAGAAAGCAATGGCCTCCGCTAGCGGACCCAGGGATCTGGGAGCGCACGTCCTGTGTAATAGTATTCCTTGATATGAATATACTGTATATATATATATATATATATATATATATATATATATATATATATATATATATATATATGTATATATATATATATATATGTATATATATACATATTGCAAAAATAATCACAAATAACACAAGATAACAAAAATAATCAAATAACACAAGACAACAAAATTGCCCTTTGTAGATGTTTCCATTATTAGAAAAGATAGATGTTTTAGGATTGACATTTTTAGGAAACCAACCAATGTTTTGTCATATGTCCATTTCTATTCTGCACATCATATTAATACTAAAGTTTCTGTTTCTTCATCCATGTTTTTAAGAGCTTATAGAATTTGCAGTCCAGAATATTTAGACCAAGAAATAAGAAAAATATATGACATTGCATCGGACTTGAAATATCCTAAATATTTTATAGATAAGGCACAATATAGGGCCAGGAAGTCTTATTTTGATACATCCCAAAAAGATATCTTTTGCAAGAAAAATCTTTTAGTTCTTCCCTGTCATGAAAATCTTGTAAGACTTCCTGGCATCCTTGAGGAGTTCAATATTAATGTTATTTTCAAAAACAGTACCATCAAAGAACTCCTCATTCAAAATCCCCCTTGCGATAATGTAGGATGTGTCTATGGTATTCCTTGTAAACACTGTAGCTCCTGTTACATTGGCCAAACTGGTAAAGAATTAAATATTAGGATAAATCAACACAGAGATAGTATAAGGACGGGCCAAATGTCTAGTGGGGTTTTTGTCCATGTAAGGGACACTAACTAGAGTATTGACGGAGACAACGTTAAAAAAAAAAGTGTTGTTTGTAATTCTGTTTTAGAAAGGAACATCAATGAATCCAGTTTTATAAAGAGCAAATTTTGATAACAACTTCAACTTGAGTTTAGGTTTATTTAAACTAGATAATTTCATAATAACTAGGATAGTAAAGTATTACCATGGCTCCTAATTGTGTCAGACGTCCTGTGGACGTTTCGGCCACATGGTTATGCTCCCTTGTATTTGCTGTTCTATTGTTTTATTATTACTATTATTAGTTCCATTTGTATATAAATGTGTGTGTATGCATATTTTACGAAGCTTTTATAACCTTCCCCAGTTTTCTTATTTCTGTATAAATATTGGGTTCTATTTCTCTTACTTTTCGTTTTAGGAAATTGCCCCTTGGGGCTACAGGGAGAAGGATGCCTAGTCCCTCTCCCCGTCCCTTTCTTCTCGCCTCTTACGATCCAAGTGGGAAACTTGGTGGCAGTATTCTTTTCCCCCACCACAGGGAATTCCCCCAATCAGAAAGAGAATACTCAGAGAAATGGTACAGGACAGCAACAAGGGGTTGGGGGACAGCATAACGGAGGGACAGTCGTAGTATAAAAGTGTCATCATTTCTCTATGAACAGAATTTCTTCTATCATAGACAAAATGATGTGTGGCTCTGGTCCGTAGGGGCGCCCCATATAGACCCTAAAGTATCGACTGCATGCTACTTTGCCACAATAACAGTGTAGTAGGGAAGGCTTATGGGAGAATCTTAATTGAGAGGATTAGGAGAGGAACAGAAGGAGTAATTGGTGAGGAACAGTGTGGATTTAGGACGGGTAGAGGTTGTGTAGATCAGATATTTGTGGTAAGACAGATATGTGAGAAAGCTATAGGAAAGGGGAAGGATGTTTTTTGGGCTTTTATGGATCTGGAAAAGGCTTATGATAGGGTAGACAGAAAGGCACTGTGGGAGGTTATGCAGATTTATGGGATAGGAGGAAAGCTTTTGGGAGCTGTCAAGAGTTTTTATGTGAGTAGTAGAGCATGTGTTAGGATTAGAAATGGAGAGAGTGAGTGGTTTGAAGTAAAGGTGGGACTTCGTCAAGGATGCGTTATGTCGCCCTGGCTGTTCAACTTATACATGGATGGGGTGGTGCGAGAGGTGAATGCTAGGGTAGTGAGTCAGGGATTGGAGATGGTTAAAGAAAATGGAGAAAAGTGGGAGGTGAGCCAGCTGTTGTTTGCGGACGACACTGCGCTTGTGGCAGGGTCAGAGGAGGGATTGAGGAAGCTGTTGGCAGAGTTTGGGAGAGTATGTGATAGAAGAAAGCTAAAGATAAATGTGGGTAAAAGTAAGGTGATGAGATGTACAAGGGGTGAAAGTGGCAGTAGACTGGAAGTGAACATTAAGGGAGAGCGACTGGAGGAAGTGGATAGTTTTAGATACTTGGGTGCAAGTGTAGCAGGAAAAGGTGGAGTGAAGGTGGAGGTAGAATGTAGATTGAGAGAAGCGAGTAAATGCCTTGGTGGTTTAAAGAGTGTAATGAGAAATAGACATTTGGGAATGGATGCGAAGAGGAGACTGTATGAAGGAGTGATTGTGCCAACAGCACTGTATGGGGCAGAAACGTGGAACATAAGAGAAGAAGAGAGAAGGAGTTTGAATGTGTTTGAGATGAGGTGTCTGAGAAGTATGGTGGGGGTTACTAGGCTAGATAGAGTGAGAAATGAGGAGGTGAGGAGGAGAACAGGGGTGAAAAAGGATTTGGGAGATAGGGTTGATGAAAGAATATTAGGATGGTTTGGACACATGGAAAGAATGAGTGAAGAAAGACTAGTAAAAGAGGTATGGAAGGCAGATGTGGAGGGAGTGAACATGAGGGGACGTCCTAGGATGTGGTGGATGGATGGGGTGAAGGGGGATTTGGGGAAGAGGGGAATGTCTGTTGAGGAAGGAAGGGAGAGGACGGAAGACAGAGGTGAGTGGAGAAGGGTTGTATATGGATGATGTTGTGACTGCATGAGGAGGAATGGGCGGGGGGGGGGTAGTATGTGTGAGTAAATTTTGACGAAGCCCGAAGGGATTTCTCCCCGTCCTCGCCTTATATGCAAAGGGGGACGGAGAGGGGGGGTCGCCGATTAAATGAAGCGGCCTTGCTGTGGATGTACTGTGTCTTGCGACACTGCTTCTGACCCAGGGCGGTGGGCAGGGTGCAGGGATGACCCGTCATCCAGGAGGTGCTCAGATGAGAGGAAGGGTGGGAGGGGTGTGGAGTGTATTTAGGGATGAAATGGGTGGGAGTGTTTTTATGCCTTTCCCTTTTTGGCTACCTCCCTTGTACTCTGAGGATGTCGTAACAGACGAAAACGTTTAGTATTCCGACTTTATTTTCCCTGTGGTTTCTGCAATATATATATATAAATATATATGTATATATACATATATATATACATATATATATATATATATATATATATATATATATGATGTAAGCGGAATAGGAAACACAGGAGTCTTGGTCTTGAGTTTATTCCTGACTAGTTTCGCAGGTATGCTTTTTCAAAGGAATATGTGTACAAACGGGCTGTGGGCATTTTATACATGGGGTGTACCTCACCACCTCTCCGAGTTGCCATAGTTGGTGGCGAATGTGAACATCACATTGTGGCTCATGTAACAATGAAGACATTTATACAATTAAATATGATAACACTAATACCAAAGAGATTAATAATAGAAAATGTAACAATAGTAATGATAACGATGAAGATAAATATTTAATTAATAATATTAACAATAATGACAAAAATGATAATAGCGGAAATAATAACAATAAAATAAAAGTAATAATAATAAAAACACTAATAAAAATATAAATATAAATATAAATATAAATATAAAAATAATAATACTAATAACCAAGAAACAAAAAGTTATTAATAGTAATCATGACAATAATAGTGAAAACAATGATAATAAAAACGAAAAAATATTGAAATAGTAACAATAATAATAACAATAATAATAATAAAGATAATGAAAGTAATAATAATAAAGATGGTAATAATAAAAATAAAAATGTAATGATAAAATTATAAATATAATGATAGAAATAATAAATAATAGTTATAATAACAATGATAATAATAATAGTGTTGAAAATAAAACATAAAAGAATAAATCATGATAAAAAGTTGGGGCAAGGTAGCATGGAGGAACTTCAGAGTGAAAGGAAGAAAGCTGGAGAGGGTAGGCCGAAGTGGGAAAAAGGTATCTTGGAGGGCAAGTGTCGCGGTAGATTTTGTCCATTTCGAGTCACCAGTTCTCTTGTTTGTGTTTTTGTGGTTGGCAATGTAAAGTGATTCAATTATTTTCCGTTGTTTCTTGTGTAGTCCTTTAGCTAGAATGGTGGAACCCTCCCAGTTAGGCAAATGTCCCTCTGTGTCAATGTGGTTAACTAGAGCGTTGGTTTCTCGGTGGTGTCTAATGTCCGCTTTGTGTTCCTTGAGTCTGTTGTTAAGTCCTCTGTATGTCTCTCCGTAGTATGCACAGTCACATCCTTTGCAGGGAATTTTGTAAACGATGCTATTGTCACGGTTCGTCTTGGTTCTGTTGGTGGTCAAGTGTCCTATTTTCTTCCCTGTGTCATTTACTATGATGAGTCCTGTCTGTCTCAACGTTTTGGAAAGTATGTGAGAGAGGCCAGAGTTAGGAACCACAAGGTATCGTAAATTTGTCCTCTCTTCACATCCTTTCCTCTGTCTGATTTTAATGGCTTTCCGTAGTGACGTCCCTAACATGCCCTCTGGGTACCTTAGGTTCCTGAACGCAGCGGTTACGTATTCAATTTCCTCTTGTAAATACTCTTCGCTGCATATTCTAAGAGCCCTAAGGTAAAACCCAATGATAACCCCTGATTTGGTCTTCTCGTCGTGTGCGCTAAAATAGTGGATGAAGTCGTCTTTGTTTGTCGGTTTACGGTATACCTTGAATCTAGCGCTGCTGTCCGATCTGATGACGACAGCGTCTAGGAAAGGTAGGGAACCGTTGGTCTCTTCCTCTACTGTGAATTTAATTCTTTTGTCCACGTTGTTTAGTTGTTCCAAGTGGTACCGTTATGTTGACGACATCCTCTTCATTTCACACAAAACAAACGACACAAGAAACATACTGGAACAACTGAACAACGTGGACAAAAGAATTAAATTCACAGTAGAGGAAGAGACCAACGGTTCCCTACCTTTCCTAGACGCTGTCGTCATCAGATCGGACAGCAGCGCTAGATTCAAGGTATACCGTAAACCGACAAACAAAGACGACTTCATCCACTATTTTAGCGCACACGACGAGAAGACCAAATCAGGGGTTATCATTGGGTTTTACCTTAGGGCTCTTAGAATATGCAGCGAAGAGTATTTACAAGAGGAAATTGAATACGTAACCGCTGCGTTCAGGAACCTAAGGTACCCAGAGGGCATGTTAGGGACGTCACTACGGAAAGCCATTAAAATCAGACAGAGGAAAGGATGTGAAGAGAGGACAAATTTACGATACCTTGTGGTTCCTAACTCTGGCCTCTCTCACATACTTTCCAAAACGTTGAGACAGACAGGACTCATCATAGTAAATGACACAGGGAAGAAAATAGGACACTTGACCACCAACAGAACCAAGACGAACCGTGACAATAGCATCGTTTACAAAATTCCCTGCAAAGGATGTGACTGTGCATACTACGGAGAGACATACAGAGGACTTAACAACAGACTCAAGGAACACAAAGCGGACATTAGACACCACCGAGAAACCAACGCTCTAGTTAACCACATTGACACAGAGGGACATTTGCCTAACTGGGAGGGTTCCACCATTCTAGCTAAAGGACTACACAAGAAACAACGGAAAATAATTGAATCACTTTACATTGCCAACCACAAAAACACAAACAAGAGAACTGGTGACTCGAAATGGACAAAATCTACCGCGACACTTGCCCTCCAAGAATGGCTTCCCAGACCCCCCGACCCTAAGTAGATACCTTTTTCCCACTTTGGCCTACCCTCTCCAGCTTTCTTCCTTTCACTCTGAAGTTCCTCCATGCTACCTTGCCCCAACTTTTTATCATGATTTATTCTTTTATGTTTTATTTTCAACACTATTATTATTATCATTGTTATTATAACTATTATTTATTATTTCTATCATTATATTTATAATTTTATCATTACATTTTTATTTTTATTATTACCATCTTTATTATTATTACTTTCATTATCTTTATTATTATTATTGTTATTATTATTGTTACTATTTAAACATTTAATTAATTTTTCGTTTTTATTATCATTGTTTTCACTATTATTGTCATGATTACTATTAATAATTTTTTATTTCTTGGTTATTAGTATCATTATTTTTATTTTTTATTTTTATATTTATATTTTTATTATTGTTTTTATTATTATTACTTTTATTTTATTGTTATTATTTCCGCTATTATCATTTTTGTCATTATTGTTAATATTATTAATTAAATATTTATCTTCATCGTTATCATTACTATTGTTACATTTTCTATTATTAATCTCTTTGGTATTAGTGTTATCATATTTAATTGTATAAATGTCTTCATTGTTACATGAGCCACAATGTGATGTTCACATTCGCCACCAACTATGGCAACTCGGAGAGGTGGTGAGGTACACCCCATGTATAAAATGCCCACAGCCCGTTTGTACACATATTCCTTTGAAAAAGCATACCTGCGAAACTAGTCAGGAATAAACTCAAGACCAAGACTCCTGTGTTTCCTATTCCGCTTACATCAACCTGTCAGAATGTCTCAACAATATATATATAT
>NC_134789.1:54370533-54373033 GCF_046742065.1 Oratosquilla oratoria | reverse complement strand
AGTGCATTGCGGTCGATAAATATGTATATATATGAATATATATATATGTATATATATATAAATATATATATACATATATATATATATATAATGCGTAGTTATGTTTGTACCATCAAATGATATCCTCATGATTCCATTATATTTTTTTCTTGATAGTCTGGTAAGACCTCGACTACTATAGTTTAAAAAGTAAAGATAAAACACAATTAACACCATAGTCAGACGAAAGAAAGAGTTGAGTAAGCGAAACTATATATTCGATTACTAACTGCAATCTTCTTCAAAATATGCCTCAAGCAAATCAATTCGTATGTTTTGCGAATCCAGAATCAGCGCAGCTTACAATGTATCTCGATAAGCGTGTGTGTTACCAGCAATGTCGAGAGGTATTTGTCTAAGCCTTTTACAATGTTCCCCGACCACTCTGTCACCACCTGAGGTAAAGACGGTACCGCCTCTCCCTCGGAGTGACTCCGAGACTTACCCGAATTGGTTCGAGTGAGATAAGCAAGACCTGAATTTAGATCGACGTCTCCCCTTGGAGGCGAGGACGAGGACAGGGACGAGGTCTCAAGGACGAGGGGAGTGTGAGCCCTCTCATCTGATTTATTCACCTCACGTGAAGGACAAGGATAGGGGACGGGGGTGAAGGAGGGGGGGAGAAGGAGATGACGAGTCTGAACTAGGTGGTAAGACTGAAAAGAGATGAAGTTCTTTGCGGAAGAGGTGTCTTTAAGAACCTATATATATATTTTTTTATTAAGGTTGTTGGTTTTAAATGTTATATATTACCCTTATTTCCTATATCAGTCAATAAATCACTCATCTATTTCGAGTCCATTACTGAACAAAGGCCTCTCCCAGATAATTTAATGGCTAACATAACTGCACCGACATCTGCCATGTACTCCTGCAAACTTCTCTACATCGTCTCCTCACCTTCTGTCTGGTCTTCCTTTTCTACGAATTTCATCTCGCGCTGTTCAATCAATAACACATTTGCTTCATCGCCCATGATTATATCACTTTAGCTTCCCAGCCCAATTCCACTTTCTAGCTTTTCCCGCCTCCACAATATTCCACAGTCCGGCCTGTTTTCTCACCCTGTGTTCCCTCTTCCTCTCTTCAGCGTTATTCCCAATATCAATATTTCCATTCGTCACTGCGTACTACTTAGTTTCGTCTCCAACGTCTTTGTCAATTTTCACCTATCATAACCGTAGGGTATAGCTGATATGATATGTTGATTGTAAACTTTGCGTTTCAGACATATAACCTTCGTGCTCATATAAAAAAGAATGTAGTGGAAAAGATGGCAGAACTCAACTTCGAGTTGTCATAGAAAAGTACAACGTGAGGGTAATGAACACAATCCTCCAAAAAAGTCGTAATTGGGGTTGAAGAACGTAGAATAGGTCATCGTCAAAGGAAAGAACCTGTTAGCATAGTTACTTTTAAAAGGAAATATTTTTGATGAAAGAAGACAGTATAAAGGATAAAAAAAATCATAAACGGCTTATATATAGAAGCTATATGCAGGTTTACCCCATAAAGATAACATCAAGGTTGTAGTTTAATTAATACTATTATGAAAGCAAAGTAGAAATTATAGAACATGAAATATAACAAATAGAGTAAGTATTTTAATGAAACTAGTCTAATGGAAATAAGATATGCTTTACAGATCAGAACATACGAGAATAAAAAAAAATTAAACTGCTCAAGCTTATCAGTAGAAGGTAATAATTAAGAAAAAGGCAAAGAAATGTGAATCATGTAGAAGAAATTGCCTGGAAAGGCAAACATATTGAAAGTGCTCAAGACAGATTGACTAGCTCCAGAGAGACAAAGATTTGGTTGAATGGCTGTGATGGAGACATAATTAAATACAAAGATAAGAGGGAGAATAAAGAAGATATACAGAGATAAGATGGTGGATAGATCAAATTACTAGTAGCTTTAAAATGTGTCATAATAGGAGCTACAATAGAAGAAAATTTCCTCTAAAATATATCAAAATATGACATACAAACTCTTGTGTGATGATAGTATCGGATATTTTATCAAATAGTGCGGTCTCAAATGGTGACTAAAATTAATCATATATATATTTTTTTTGCATATGCTCTCATTTGCTCTTTAGCTGTTCATCCCTTCATCTACTAACCTATCACCATATATTTACCTATTTCTCTGTGTGTATGATTCATGAATATATACATATATACATCTACATAATTACAGGAACGTATAATCACGCGTAGGTAAACACATATATGCAAACTTTCAAACAAACACACACACACACACACACACACACACACACACACACACACACACACACACACACACACACACACACACACACACACACACACACACACACACACACACACACACACACACACACACACACACACACACACACACACATACACAAACACACACACTCACAGGTGCGCATGTGCTTATATACAAGCATGTGCGTATGGGCGTAGAC
>NC_134789.1:54363033-54368033 GCF_046742065.1 Oratosquilla oratoria | reverse complement strand
GAAGTTTATTTTCTATTGTTTGCTAATATCAAATATTAGCACAATTATCTTGAATCAACTCTAGTGCTGCCTGTATTTGGTTTAGAAGATAAAGGTGAAAGAAAATTTATTATAGATTATGAAATAAACAGATAAACTTACTGAGTTCGAGTTGACAGTCAACGCCAGCTGCCGGGTTAGACAGCGTGGTTAAGTTACATCAGGCTGGGAGGAGATTAGCCCAGATAATCCCCAGGACCTGGGGCTCAAAAACCCCTTCCGCCAAGATGGATCCTTTGGCGCTAAATCTCGGTGCGTGTGACGCTCTTCCATTCACGCCTCTTTTCTCCTTCACCTCTTCCCTGGCGACCCCCCCCCCCCACCTCCTCTGAAGGGCTAGCGGGCTGCGGGCACGCCCCACGGTAGTCATAAAAAGGTTGTCAATCGTAGTCCAGGGGATTTGGCGTCCTAACTATCAAGACATCTTAACGGTCGGAAGTATGAAGACATCTTAAAGGTCGGAAGTATGAAGATGTCTTAACGACTTGCCTCTGGTGTTTTTACTACAAGATTTTATGATTATTTCTCCGACACACCGCTTCATGCATACACAAGACAGGCTCGTCTCCACCCGGTAAGCCTCCTCCCTCTTCCCCTCCCCCTTCCTCTCCTCCCGCTCCTCCCTTCTCCGCCTCCTACTCTCTGTCCCCACACAACGTAGTAACAACGAACAGAGGAAAAAAAAGAAAGAACAAAGTACATACAATAGCAGACAAAAAAGAAATTAAACAATAAGTCAACAACACACTTTTGTTTTTTATCTTTATCTAAACCAGATTAAGAAAATCATGAATCGGCCTCAGTACACGGGAAAGCTTAGAGTGAAGCATTTGTATATGAGAACTGTAAGATGACCTGCCACAAGGTGGAGAAGTAGAGGCAAAAAATAGAAATGAGACAGAGGAAGGTATATGAGAAAAGACGGAGAAAAAAATAGGAAGAGTCATAAGGGAATAACAATAGATAAAATTAGCAAAGAAATAGTGAAATGAAATTAAGAAAAAGCCAGAGAGAGAGAGAGAGAGAAAGAGAAAGAGAGAGAGAGAGAGAGAGAGAGAGAGAGAGAGAGAGAGAGAGAGAGAGAGAGAGAGAGAGAGAGAGAGAGAGAGAGAGAGAGAGAGAGAGAGAGACAGAGAGAGAGAGAGAGAGAGAGAGAGAGAGAGAGAGAGAGAGAGAGAGAGAGAGAGAGAGAGAGAGAGAGAGAGAGAGAGAGAGAGAGAGAGAGAGAGAGAGAGAGACAGACAGACAGACAGACAGACAGACAGACAGACAGACAGACAGAGAAAGAGAGAGAGAGAGAGAGAGAGAGAGAGAGAGAGAGAGAGAGAGAGAGAGAGAGAGAGAGAGAGAGAGAGAGAGAGAGAGAGAGAGAGAGAGAGAGAGAGAGAGAGAGAGAGAGAGAGAGAGAGAGAGAGAGAGAGAGAGAGAGAGAGAGAGAGAGAGAGAGAGAGAGAGAGAGAGAGAGAGAGAGAGAGAGAGAGAGGAAGGGGTGGAAGAGAATCCCCCAAGTCATTTACTTGCTTCTCTCCATCTACACTCTACCTCCACCTCCACTCCTCCATTCCCGCCACATTCACACCCAAATATCTAAAAATATCAGTTTCCTCCAGTTTCTTTCCCTTAATACTCACATCCAGTCTGCTGCCACTTACTCCCTTAGTACATCTCATCACCTTACTTTTACCCACATTTATCCTCAACTTCCTTCTTTCACACACCTTCCCAAACTCAGTTACTAACTTCCTTAATCCCTCCTCTGACCCTATTACAAGTGCAGTGTCGTCAGTAAACAACAACTGGCTTACCTCTCATTTTTCTCCATTTTCTTTAACCATCTCAAATCCCTGACCCACTACCCTTGCATTTACCTCTCTCTTATCATTTCTTTCAGAACCTTTTCATCTTTTTTATTAGCTGAAGATGATGAGCAGCTTGGTAACCTTAGGAAGACTTTGGAAGAGAAATTCTGCCTAGATTTACTATTGAAAAGAGTGTAGAGAATAAAATTCCTTTTTTAGATTACGGGTAGATGGGTCAAATGGTATTTTGCTACTGATGTTTACAGAAAACCTAGTTACTCAGGAAGGTGTCTAAACTGAATGAGTGAATGCCCTTCTAAGTATAAAACAATTGGGGTACGGGCATACATTACAAGAGCCTTCATTTTTTTTTTTAATTGGTTTCTTCTTCACCAAGAATTAAACAGGATAAAACAAATTTTAACTAATAATGGTTTCACTATGAAAATAATTGATAACGAAAAAAAAAATAGATTTAGCCAACACCCCTATTTCAAATAAAAGTAGTAAAGTAAATAACATTAGCATTTACTACCAAAACACAATGTCTTCAAATGATTCACATGACCGCGCCAACCTCTGTCACGTCACTCCTGCAAACTTCTTAATCTCCTCTCTCCATCTTCTGTCTGGTCTCCCTCTTCCACGCTTCCCATCTCGCGGCGTCCACTCAGTAACACACTTGTTCCTTCGCTCATCAGTCGTTCGCACTAATATACCTGCCCAACTCCACTTCCTCTCTTTTACCGCCACCACAATATATTTCACTCTAGTCTGCTTTCTCACCCAACTTGCTCTTTTCGGTCTTTCAGCGCTATTCCCATAATTGATATCTCCATTCTCCTCTGTGCAGTCCTTAGCATTGTTTTCATCGTCTTCATCAGTTTCCAATTCTCACTCCCATAGATTATTGGTGGAAGAATGCATTGATTGTAAACTTTACATTTCAAACATAAAGGTAGAGAGCCTCTCACGATTTTATTATACTTACCAAACACTTTCCAAACAATTGTAATACGTCTATTTATGCTATCATCATGATCTTTGGTAATTTTCACCATCTCGCCTGAATGATTATACTCAACTTTTTTCAAGACTCTCACCGTCAATTATAATCTCTTTACTTTGAACTTTCGTGTTGAACATTACTTTGGTTTTACTCTTATTCATTTTTAAACCTACTTTGAGACTTTTTTTTGTTCAGATCATTCAGCATATCTTGCAAGTCTTCTGCTCTTTATGAAATAAGAAAAATATCATCCTCAAGCCTTAGGTGGTTCAAACATTCACCATTAATCTTTCTCTCCCCAACTCAACCTTCTGAAAATCTCTTCCAATAAAACTGTAAATAATTCGGGTGAAATTGGATCGCCTTGCCGTACTCCTTTCTCGATCTTTATTTTTTTTTTCTTTGTGTAGTCGAATTATAGCGGTACCTTTTGCATAAATCTTTTCTAAAAACCCTTGTAGTAATCTACAAAAGCTAAACAGAAAGGTATACTGTATTCTGTCGTTTTCTCGATTAGTTTGTTCATCGCCTGCAAATAGTCTAGAGTCGAATATCCGCTCCTAAAGCCTGCCTGTTCTCTCGGTTAATTTCCATCTAAAACTTGACTTAGTCAATTTGTAAAGATCTTGGAGAATACTTTATTTACATTTGATTGCAAACTAGTTGGATGATAGCTAGTTACTAAGGTTCCTTCTGGTCTCCCTTTTTATGAAACAAAATCACTATAGCATTACACCACGATTCAGGAATGCTTTCTTGATATAAGCACTGGGTGTACAACTGAGCTAACTTAATATGAACTTCTTTCCCTGCGTCTTTCAACAGATCTATCGATATACCATCATCCCCGGGTGCTTTTCCTAGTTTCATGTTTTTTAGAGCAAATTCTACTTCTTCCTTTGTAATCTCTGTCACACTACTAACGTCTACAGATGAATTTACTGACTCAACTACGGTTGTTCACGAGTAAAGCTCTTGGTAAAATTCTTCTACTCTTTTTGCCATTTTGTCTCTGCATTTAATGATTTCTCTATTTCTATTTTTTTTTTTTCAGACATATCATTTGCTGTCTTCCTAAAGCATGTCTGCGCTCGGCCCCTTTAATACATTTACCTTTTCCGAATAGTTTCCTCTATTTCACCCATGTTTTCTTTTCTCTAACCTTTGCCTTTTGTTGATAACTTTATTTAGTTCTACTCTTTCTATTTCGTCTCTCCTGCTTTTAATCTGCATGGTCCTTCTTCTTTTAATTAGGTCATTTATAGCTTTGGAGTATTTCTTTTCTCTAGTATTTTTTGTACTTCCTAATTTTTCTGCCGATTGCCTATGATATTCACTAAATTTAAATTCATTTCTTCGACGGTGTCCTAGTTGGTTCTTAGAGCTTCGAATCTATTTTTAATTTCTAACTGAAATTTCTTTTTATTATCCTTAACCTTTGCAAGGCTTATTTTCTTTCTTAAAAAAAGTAGTTTATTTCTCGCGGCTCTAAAATCAAATTTAGCTGTGCAACATACCATTTTATGGTCACTACCTATGTTGACTTTATTTATGACCGTAAAATTGTTAACGCTCTTGCTCTCATCTCCTAATATAAAGACTACTTCATTCTTTGTTGTTCCATTTGGACTTCTCCAGATCCATTTACGACCTACACGCTTTTGGAAGAAAGTGTTCATTATCCTCATGTTGTAGTTCGCTGCAAAGTTGACTAACATCTCGCCTCTGTCATTTCTTTCACCTACTCCAAACTTCCTAATGCACGATTCATTTCCCATCTTCTTTCCCACTTCAGCATTAAAGTCGCCTATTACTAACGTGTACTTACTTTTTCCTTGATCCATTACTTGATTTAAATCATCATAGGACTAAATTTCATCGTCTTAACATTGTGAAGTTGGTGCGAAAACCGGAACTATTTTTAGAGTGTAGCTTTTACACAGCCTAATCACAATCCGAGCTACCATGTCTGATAAACTACTGAACTTGACTACGTTACCAGCAACCTTTTGGTTTATCAATATTCCTACTCCACTAGATCTTTCTTTGTCCTTATCTATATAGTAGAACAGGTGGTGACCATCTTGAAATTGTATTAGCTTTTCTTCTGCTCTTCGAAATTCACCCAGTCCTACGATGTCCCACTTAATGTT
>NC_134789.1:54346553-54351553 GCF_046742065.1 Oratosquilla oratoria | reverse complement strand
ATCTGATGTGTTGGACGTGCGGCTACTACTACTACTACTACTACTACTACTACTATTACTACTACTACTATTACTACTATTACTACTGTTACTACTATTACTACTGTTACTACTGTTACTACTGTTACTACTGTTACTACTATTACTACTATTACTACTGTTACTACTGTTACTACTGTTACTACTATTACTACTATTACTACTATTACTAATACTATTTTTACTATTACTATTTTTACTGTTACTATTTTTACTATTATTATTTTTACTATTACTATTTTTACTATTACTATTTTTACTATTACTATTTTTGCTATTACTATTTTTACTATTACCATCATCATTACCATCATCATTACCATCATCACCACCATCATCACCACCATCATCATCACCATCATTACCATCATCATCATCATTACCGTCATCATCATCATTACCATCATCATCATTACCATCATTATCATCATTACCATCATCATCATCATTACCATCATCATCATCATTACCATCATCATCATCATTACCATCATCATCATCATTACCATCATCGTCATCATTACCATCCTCATCATCATCATTACCATCATCATCATCATTACCATCATCATCATTATTACCATCATCATCATCATTACCATCATCATTACCATCATCATCATCATTACCATAATCATCATTACCATCATCATCATCATTACCATCATCATCATCATTACCATCATCATCATTACCATCATCATCATTACCATCATCATCATCATCACCACCATCATCATCATCACCACCATCATCATCATCACCACCATCATCATCATCATCATCACCACCATCATCACCACCATCATCATCACCACCATCATCATCACCACCACCATCATCATCACCACCATCATCATCACCACCACCATCATCATCACCACCATCATCATCACCACCACCATCATCATCACCACCATCATCATCACCACCACCATCATCACCACCACCACCATCATCATCATCATCATTGTTATTATTTTTATTATTATTATTATCAATTTTATTATCATTATTGTAATTATATATTATTATTGATCAAAGAAAACTATTACTACTATTACTAATACTATTTTTACTATTACTATTTTTACTGTTACTATTTTTACTATTATTATTTTTACTATTACTATTTTTACTATTACTATTTTTACTATTACTATTTTTGCTATTACTATTTTTACTATTACCATCATCATTACCATCATCATTACCATCATCACCACCATCATCACCACCATCATCATCACCATCATTACCATCATCATCATCATTACCGTCATCATCATCATTACCATCATCATCATCATTACCATCATTATCATCATTACCATCATCATCATCATTACCATCATCATCATCATTACCATCATCATCATCATTACCATCATCATCATCATTACCATCATCGTCATCATTACCATCCTCATCATCATCATTACCATCATCATCATCATTACCATCATCATCATCATTACCATCATCATCATCATCATTACCATCATCATTACCATCATCATCATTACCATCATCATCATCATTACCATCATCATCATCATCATTACCATCATCATCATCATTACCATCATCATCATTACCATCATCATCATTACCATCATCATCATCATCATCATCACCACCATCATCATCATCACCACCATCATCATCATCACCACCATCATCATCATCACCACCATCATCATCATCATCACCACCATCATCACCACCATCATCATCACCACCATCATCATCACCATCATCATCACCACCATCATCATCACCACCACCATCATCATCACCACCATCATCATCACCACCACCATCATCATCACCACCATCATCATCACCACCACCATCATCACCACCACCACCATCATCATCATCATCATTGTTATTATTATTATTATTATTATCAATTTTATTATCATTATTGTAATTATATATTATTATTGATCAAAGAAAAGTTACGTTTTCATCCCTTGCAAAATTACCGATAACAGCTATGAATACCATCCGGTTTTTGCTAAAATGCACAATTTTATATACAAGATTAGCATATGGTTGCATTATTTGACCTATTTTCTTTAAAATGTGTGATTTTCATGCATTTTGATCACAGAAAAGATACGGTTTTTTTTTCTCTCTCTGCAAATTGCCGACCGACTCGTGAATAGTCGACCAAACTCGAACAAGAACGGTTTTTGCTAAAATGCACGATTTTATATAAAAAACTAGCATATGGTCGCATTATTTGACCTATTTTCTTTAAAATTTGCGATTTCCATGCAGTTTTATCAAAGAGAAGTTATGTTTTTATCATCTGCAAAATTACCGACAACAGCTATGAATACCGTCCGACTCATTCATAGTCGACCAAACTCGAACAAGGACGGTTTTTGCTGAAATGCACGATTCTATAGAAAAAAAAAATAGTATATAATTTCATTATTTGACCTATTTTCTTTAAAATATGTGATTTTCGTGTAATTTGATAAAAAAAAGTTACGTTTTTATCCTCTGCAAACTTACCGACCACAGCTACGAATATCGTCCGGCTCATTAATAGCCGACCAAACTCGAACAAGAACGGTTTTTGCTAAAATGCACGATTTTATATAAAAAAAAATAGCATATGGTTGCATTATTTGACCTATTTTTTTAATGTGTGATTTCCATGTAATTTGATCAAAGAGAAGTTACGTTTTTATCCTCTGTAAAATTGCTGACCACAGCTATGAATACCGTCCGACGGTTTTTGCTGAAATGCACGATTGGTCAAATTACATGAAAATCATTTCAAAGAAAATAGTCGAAATAATTTAACTATATGCAATCTATTACGCTAATAACACAATAGTAAGACACTTAATAGAGTGTAGTTTGATCCATACCACCACTGATCATAGATGGCGGGCTGGACGAATCGTAACCTCTCATTGATCAAATTACATGGAAATCACACATTTTAAAGAAAATAGGTCCAATAATGCAACCATATGCTAATTCTTTATATAAAATTGTGCATTTGAGCAAAAACCGTCATTGTTTGGTTGAGGTCGGCAATTAGTGAGTCGGACGGTATGTGGTTGGTAATATTGTAGAGGATAAAAACGTAACTTCTCTTTGATCAAATTACATGGAAATCACACATTTTAAAGAAAATAGGTCAAATAATGCAACCATATGCTAATTTTTATATAAAATTGTGCATTTTAGCAAAAACAGTCCTCAACACTCCTCATCACTCATTCTCGCTAACCGTTCGTACATCCTTGTCGAGCACTGTATATATATATATATATATATATATATATATATATATATATATATATATATATATATATATTCTAAATAGAAATGTAGTAGCACATTTGTAAATAACACACAGGAACCCACAGTCGGAGAAAGAATAAACTTCGAATAAAGAATAATCCTATATTTCGGCTATCAACTGTAGCCCTCTTCAGGAAAGTACATAAGATAGAGAACAGAGCGGACTTATAAACTACAGTAAGAAGAGATGTGGACAGTTGACCTCACTCAGGCGCGGGGCAAACTGGGGTGGCGGAGGAGGGAGGGGGTGAGGAGAGGGGAGGATGTAACGTCCGCACCAGCTTATTTACTGCTGCGCGTGAGATTATGTCAGGTGTCCACTGCCCTTTAGAAATATTAATATTAGGGCATTCCTCAATTAATGCTGATTCGACTATTTTCCTCCTGAAACCACAGTGGGACTTGAACACTAATCTGGCCTTACCCCAGTCGAAAGAATGATTCTTATTTTTGACATGAAGAAATACAGCCGAATTTTCTTGCCCATACCTAATTGACCTTTTATGTTCTGCCAATCTAGTGTTCAAGTCTGACCTCCCATTTCTCTCCATTTTCTCTAATCATCTCCAAGCCCTGACCCACTACCCTTGCATTTACCTCTCGCATCATCCCATCCATGTAAAGATTGAACAACCAGGGCGACATAACACATCCCTGATCAAGTCCCACCCTTACCTCAAACTATTCACTCTCTCCAATTCTAATCCTAACACAAGCTCTACTACTCTCGTAAAAACTCTTGACTGCTCTTAACAGCTTTCCTCCTATCCCATATATCTGCAGTATCTCCCACCGTGCCTTCCTGTCTACCCTGTCATAAGCCTTTTCCAGATCCATAAAAGCCTATAAAACATGCTTATCTCTACCTATAGCTTTCTCACATATCTGTCTTACCACAAAAATATGATCTATACAACACCTACCTGTCCTAAACCCATACTGTTCCTCACCAATTACTCCTTCTGTTCCTCTCCTAATCCTCTCATTGAAGACTCTCCCATAAGCCTTCCCAAGTACACTCAACAAGCTGATCCCTTTGTAACTACTACGCTCATACTTGTCCCCCTTTCCCTTATAAAGCGGAACTATACAGGCACTCCTCCAGTCCTCTGGCACTCTACCCTCTCTTAAACAAACTCCATACTTCCCAATCACTCCGTCTATTGATTCATTTCCTACCCTAGCATTAAGGTCTCCCAATACAACTACATTGACATTTCTCCCTAATCCCTCTATGCACTCATTCATATCTACCCAAAAAGCCTCCCTTTCCTCTACGCTCTTCTCACCACCAGGTCCATACGCACTTACAAAAACCCACATCTCCCTTCCTAGCTTCACCTTCATCCCCATCAACCTTGTTGAAACCTCCTTCCACCCCACTACCCGCTTACTTATCTCTTCACTTACTACTATGGCCACCCCTTCTCTTCCTCGTCCCCTCTTCACTCCTGAGTACCTCCCAGCTGCACTCCCAAACTCACAGTTGCCCTTTCCTTTCATTTTAGTTTCACTCAAAGCCAGCACATCTATCTTTCTTCTCACAAACACACTGCCTATCTCTTCCCTTTTACTCTCATCTGTATCACATCCACGCACATTAAAAGAACCAAACCTTAGTGTACTGG
>NC_134789.1:54334053-54336553 GCF_046742065.1 Oratosquilla oratoria | reverse complement strand
TATATATATGTGTGTGTGTGTGTGTGTGTGTGTGTGTGTGTGTGTGTGTGTGTGTGTGTGTGTGTGTGTGTGTGTGTGTGTGTGTGTGTGTGTGTGTGTGTGTATGTGTGTGTGTATCTAAATATATATATATATATATATATATATATGTGTGTGTGTGTGTGTGTGTGTGTGTGTGTGTGTGTGTGTGTGTGTGTGTGTGTGTGTGTGTGTGTGTGTGTGTGTGTGTGTGTGTGTGTGTGTGTGTGTGTGTGTGTGTGTAATAAAACCACTTGGAAAATAAAAAGAAAGGTGACCGAACGTTTTCGTCTATTCAAGACATTTTCAAGGTATAGAGTAAGGTGGTGACGTTATATATATATGCACAAGAAACAGTAGGGGGGAAATTAGGACAGGTCCATTGTGACCTCATTATCTCAGCACGGCCGGACGTATGACCCGGCTACTGTCAACAATTTTATTTGTAACAAAGTCATCTAATTTATACATTCCCATACTCATATTCATGTTGTTCTCAAATGAAGGTTTTATATAACATGATTCTATGATATTCCTCTTCTTAATGTCCTTACTTAAGACAATTTTCTTTGTGTTATCTCAATTAATTCAATGATTAAAATCCCTTAAATGCAAAAACAACCCACTTGAAACTTGCCCTGTTCTGGTGTTATATTTATGTTGGTTTATTCTCAATTTTAAATCCTTGCCTGTTTGTCCAATATATATATATATATATGTATATACATATATATATATATGTATATACATATATATATATATATATACATATATATATATGTGTGTGTGTGTGTGTGTGTGTGTGTGTGTGTGTGTGTGTGTGTGTGTGTGTGTGTGTGTGTGTGTGTGTGTGTGCGTGCGCGTGTGCGTGTGCATGTGTGTGTGTGTGTGTGTGTGTGTGTGTGTGTGTGTGTGTGTGTGTGTGTGTGTGTGTGTGTGTGTGTGTGTGTGTGTGTGTGTGTGTGTGTGTGTGTGTGTGTGTGTGTGTGTGTGTGTGTGTGTGTGTGTGTGTGTGTGTGTGTGTGTGTGTGTGTGTGTGTGTGTGTGTGTGTGTGTGTCTCAAAAATCAATTCCGGATTTTTTTTTTTTTTTTTTTTTTTTTTTTTTTTTTGTCTCACCTCCTGGTTTCGTGAAGTTTGTGAAGTAAAGTTCACATGCTAATTTTCCCCGAATTTGGAGCAAGGGAATGGCTCGCCCAGGGCATGTATCTTTTAGTGTGATGAACACCTTTTCGCTTCTGGTATACTTAAATCGGGCGCTGTTGGTGGGGCTGCCAAGCTGAGTGAGGAATCTCCTCTACCTGGTCTATCCGGTCTTAAAACAGCATTGCCAGCGAAACGACCGAAGAATCTGCTGTCTCCCCGTCTTGGATCGGACGAACATATCCTCTCGGAACGTAGCGTACATCATGGCTGAAACGGTTCGGAGTATGGGTGAAAACATACAAGAGTACAACATCAACCCAAGCTCCATTCACTGGCAACGGGCTCGCCAACGGTCCAGCACTGCAAGCAGTTTAAAGGCGTCCTTTACGACTAATTCGTCACTCACCGTACACTGGGAAGGCAAGTTGATGGACAGCTTGGATGGCCAGAATATGATCGAGCGTCTCCCGATCCTCGTCACGGAAAAGGGGTGGTTCAGCTTCTTGGGGCCCCTCAAAAGCCCCATGGAACAGGTCCAGCCCAATCAGATGCAGTTGAGACCTGCTTGAAGGACTGGGGACTTGAAACCAAGGTCCAGGGGCTCTGCTTTGACACCACCGCATCCAACACTGGCATCAGAGGTGGTGAGTGCAAACTCCTGGAAGTGAGACTGGGCCGACACCTTCTCCACTTCGCCTGCCGCCACCACATCCACGAAGTTGTCCTGGGAGGGGTCTGCAATGCTCTTCTTGGTCCGTTGTCTGGCCCCGACAGCCTTCTGTTCAAAAGCTTCAGAGCAACATGGCCATACATCGTCCAAGACGACTTCAAACCAGCTTCATCTGATCCGGATGTTGAAGCAGTTGTTGCCCCGGTACGGAAGAACCTCATCGCTTTCTACCTCCATCACTCTACTAGCACTCAACCCCGCGATAAATATAAGGAACTCATCGAACTGGCCCTGATCTTCCTCGGACACGACATTGCACAGAAACGTGATGTGATGTTCCGCCAACCCGGAGCCATGAACCGTGCACGCTGAATGGCCACCCTACTGTATGCTATCAAGATCTGGCTCTTCAGGGATCAAGTTCCTCTGAGACCGAGAGACCAGCGAGTGATCAGAGGTTTGCCGTCTTTGGCGTCGTCCTCAACATCAAGCGCTGAATCGTCGCTCCCAATGCCTCCGCCGCTCCGAGGAATGATCTGGACATGATGAAAGACCTCCTGGCCTTCAAGAACAAGACACTTGTGGGTCCAGCCATCAAGAAATTGAATGGACATCTCTGGTACCTCGGTGACGAACTTGTTGCCCTTGCTTTCTTCGATCAAGAAGT
>NC_134789.1:54324053-54326553 GCF_046742065.1 Oratosquilla oratoria | reverse complement strand
ATGGTGGGAATTACTAGGCTAGATAGAGTGAAAAATAAGGAGGTGAGGAGGAGAACAGGGGTGGAAAGGGAGTTGGGAGATAGGGTCGATGAAAGAGTATTCGGATGGTTTGGAGACATTGAAAGAATGAGTGAAGATAGTAAAAGAGGTGTGGGAGGCAGAGGTGGAAGGAGTGAACATGAGGGGGCGACCAAGGATGAGATTGAGACTGGAGTAATAGGGGCATTGGGAAAGAGAGAAATGCCTGTTGAGGAAGGACGGGAGAGGACAAAAGATATGGGTGAATGGAGAATGTTTGTGTATAGATGATGCTGTGATGCATGGGGATGAGTGGGTGGGGGATGGGGTGATGGAGTATGTATGAGAAATAAATTGACGTAGCCCGATGGGATTTCTCCCCATCTTCTTCTTTTCTGCATGAGGGGACGGAGAGGGGGGGGGGGCGCCGAATTAATGAAGCGACCTTGCCGTGGATATGATGTGTCTTGCGACACTGTTTCCAATCCAACGCAGTGGACAAGATGCAAGGATGACCCGTCATCCAGAAGGTGCCAAGATAAGAGGGAGGGAAGAGGGTAGAGGGTTGGGGAGTATTTAGTGGATGGAATGTGTGGGAGTGGTTTCTATGTCTTTGTCTTTTGGTTACCTCCCTTGTAAGGGGGGGGGACCTTTGGTATATGTATGTATATATATATATATATATATATATATACATATATATATACAGTATACATATATATATATACATATATATATATACATATATATACATATATATATATACATACATATATACATACATATATACATACATACATATATACATATATATACATATATATATATATATATATACATACATATATATATATATATATATATATATATATATTCTTTGAGGCATATTGAATTGTATGCAACAGCAAATTGAGCTCTGATGAGTTTCCGATGAAGAGTTTCAAGTCTTCTAAAGATGTACACCAAGCCAACTAATCCTGGATTGTGCTTGAATGGAGAGAGTGAGTGCCCTCAAAAATATAAGGACTCCACTATTGCATCCTTCTATAGGAGAGCCCTCACCCATTGCTCCAGTTGGACCTCCACCCAGAAAGAAATTGACCGGTCTACACAGCTCTTAGTCAACAATGGCCACTCAAACAGCGACTGCCAACGTGTACTGCGGGCCGTCATGAGCAAGTGGTACGAAGGGCAACAGACTCCTGTAGAAGAAGGCAATACCTTTACCTTGTTCTATAGGGCCTACATGTCGAGCGCTTATAAGGAGGATGAGAAAGCACTTCTTCGTATCATCAAGGACAATGTGACCCCCACCAACGAGATGGACCGCATTAAACTTGCCATTTATTATAAGAACAAGAGGACTAAAGACCTTATCATGAAAAATAACAGCTCCCCACGCCCATCCGACATCGAGTGTGTGAGTCTGGTATACCAGTTGTAGTGTCCATGTGGGGACTGTGCGCCCCAAAATTCCTCTATCGGACTCACCACCACTCGCCTTTCCAGACGGTTGACATACCACCTTAACAATGGAGGCCCTAAGCGACACCTTCAGGAGACCCATAACATTCCAATCACCAGATCCATCCTAGTGGACAATACCACCATTTTAGACCAAGAAAGTGACAAGCGCCGCCTTGCCCTCCTTGAGGCCCTCCACATTAAATACAGCCAACCTACACTGAACACCCAACAGGAAGCCCCCACCATCCTCCACAGCATCAAGTCATTCAGAATGCGTCAAACCAGACTACCCAGCTACGAGACAAATCAGCCCTCCCATGAGCAGTCACTCCGTCCGCGACAGACACCCAGGCCACAGTAAACGGTCATCTGAGTGTCCTTTCCCAGTGGTCACAGTTCCCCTTCCCGCGTTCCTTTCCCCGATATTCAAAGTGTCCTTTCCCAGTTTCAGACCAGAATAACGGTCATTTCTTTGTAATCTTTCCTAGTGTTTACCTTCTGTATTTATAATCATCCATTTCTTTGCTATTGTCACAACTGAAAATGCTAACTGTGATTAGCGAAACGTCTTGTATTCTGTTCTACCCATTAGATGGCTTCTATCGGCAACTTGGTTTTTTCTTTACCTCTCCATGCTAGAGAGATCTTTAGAAGACTTGAAACTCTTCATCGGAAACTCATCAGAGCTCAATTTGCTGTTGCATACAATTCAATATGCCTCAAAGAAAATATTTTGCCGCGTTACTCCAATATATATATATATATATACATACATATATATATACATACATATATATACATACATATATATATACATACATATATATATATACATACATATATATACATACATATATATATATACATATATATATATACATACATATATATATATACATACATATATATACATACATATATATACATACATATATATATACATACATATATATACATACATATATATACATACATATATACATACATATATATATACATACATATATATATATAT
>NC_134789.1:54309053-54314053 GCF_046742065.1 Oratosquilla oratoria | reverse complement strand
TATTATATTAAAAGTACTTTTGTGAATAACATGAATATGAGTATGGGATCATAAAAATTGGATCATTTCATTATTGAAAAGGTTGTCTATGGTTGACTTTTAACCAGACCATCTTGTTGAGCAGGTCACAATGGACCTTTCCATTCTAGTTTTATTCTTTTTTCTGTATGTATATATTGTCCTTGTTCTCTGTGTGTATTGTACCTCTGAAGATGTCCTGAACAGACGAAACGTTTAGTCACCAATCTTTTAATTTTCCTATTTATGCATATATACATATATATATATATATATATATACATATATATATATATATATATACATACATATATATATACATATATATATATACATACATATATATACATATATATACATACATATATATACATATATATAGATACATATATATACATATATATAGATACATATATATACACACACACATATATATATATATATATATATATATATATATATACATGGGTGAAATTGTATCGCTTTGCCGTACTCCTTTCTCGATCTTGATCTTATTTGTATCTTTATGTAGTCATATTTCAGTAGTATCTTTTGCATATATATATTTCTATAACTCTTACGGTCTGTTCGTTTCCACTCTGTTTGCATAGCAAGTTTAGTATAGCTATTTGTTCTACCGAGTCAAAGGCTTTCTCGTAATCTACAACAGCTAAATAAAGACGTATATTGTATTTTGTCGTCGTCTTGATTAGTTGGTTCATCGCCTGGAAATTACTTACAAATTGCTTGGAAGAGGTTTTCAGAAGGTTGAATTATGAAGAAAAAGGTTTGAAGATTAATGGTGTATATTCTAACCACCTAAGATTTGCGGATGACATTATTCTTATTTGAGAAAGAACAGAAGACTCGCAAGATACGCTGAGTGATCTAAACAAGGAAAGTCTCAAAGTAGGCTGAAAAACTAATAAGAGTAAAGCCAAAGTAATGTTCAACACAAAATTCAAAGTAAAGAGATTATAATCGATGATGAGATTCTTGAAGTAGTTGAAGAGTGTAATTATCTAGTCCAGATGATGAAACTGACGAAAGATCATGATACATACTTACAAACATATACCAAAGGATTTTTCCCCCTTACACGGGGGGTAGACAAAAAGAAAATGCAAAAAAAATCACTCCCACCCATTTCATTTCCCACATATTCCACTCCCTTCCACCCTCCTCCCTCCCTCCTATCTTGGCACCTCCTGGATGACGGGTCATCCCTGCATCCTGTCCACTGCCCTGGGACAGAAGCAGTGTCGCAAGACACAGCACATCCACAGCAAGGCCGCTTCATAAATTCGGCGACCCCCCCTCTCCGTCCCCTCATGCAGAAAAGGGGAAGACGGGGAGAAATCCCTTCGGGCTGCGCCAATTTTTCTCATACATACTTCCTCACCCCCCATCCCCCACCCACTCCCCATCATGCATCACAGCCTCATCTATACACAATCCTTCTCCATTCACGCCTATCTTCTGTCCTCTACCGTCCTTCCTCTACAGACATTCCCCTCTTTACAAAGGATTACAAAGGATTACAAAGGCAAAGCATGCCGACAGGAGACCTTTTGATCCATATCTAGGTCGGATGCAAAAAAAAAAAAAAAAAAAAAAAAAAAAAAAAAAATATTAATAATAAATTAAAAATATAACAATGTAAATAACAATTAAAATACATAAATAAATGCATTGGTATAGTTGAATAACAAACAAACAGGTAAATAGTAAATGATAATAAATTGACATATAACTAATAATAAATGAAAATCAGACAGACAAATTATAACAAAACAAAAACAAATAATATAACATAAATTATAATAATTACAGCATCTTACTTAGGTATTTATCTAAATGATTCTTAAAGCTTCGAACTGAACTACATTGCACTACCTGTGCAGGAAGTTTATTCCATTCATTGGCAAAGTTGTTTCTACCTACTTCCAAATTGAATCTATTTCCGGACAGTTTGAGACCATTGTTTCTTGTCTGATTCTCATTCAATGTGAAAATTTTGTCACTTTTGATGTTGTCAATTCCCTTTAAAATCTTAAAGACCTGTATCAAGTCACCTCTGAGTCTACGCTTTTTTAGGGAAAACAGATTCATGTGCTTAAGTCGATTTTCGTATGATTTATTTTTGATATTTGGAATCAGTTTTGTGGCTCGCCGTTGTACTTTTTCCAGTCTGTCAATGTCTTTAATGAGATTCGGTGACCATACGGAAACAGCATATTCCAAATGTGGACGAACTAACGATTTATATAGCTTGTTAATGAGTGATGGACTTTTGAAATCAAAAGATCGCGCAATCAATCCCAGAATCTTATTTGCTTTCTCAGAGGCTGAAATACACTGCTTGGATGATTTGAGGTCGTTACTGATAATTACGCCGAGATCTTTTTCACTATCCACTTTTGTTAACGAATTTCCAAATAACTTGTAATCGTACTTGCTGTTATTTTTACCTATGTGCATTACCTTGCATTTACTTGTGTTAAATTTCATTAGCCACTTTTCAGACCATTGCTGTAATTTATCTAAATCTTCTTGAATATCTAATTGGTTTGAGTGATCATTTGCCACTCCGCACAGTTTTGTATCATCAGCAAATTTGGAAACAGTAGATTTTAGTCCATGGTCTATATCATTTATATATACTATGAATAGAAGTGGCCCAAGAACGGAACCCTGAGGAACTCCACTTGCAACACTTTTCCATCCAGAAGTTTTTCCATTTAAAACAACTCTCTGTTTTCGACCTTTCAACCAATTACTAGTCCAACCTAATAGGCTACCACTTATTCCATGCAAAGCTAATTTAGTAAGTAGTCTTTCGTGTGGGACGGTATCAAAAGCTTTTGCAAAGTCTAGATATATTAAATCTATATTGTTTCTTTTGTCATAATTCGAGACAACTGTGTTGTAGAATTCGAGTAAGTTAGTCACGCAAGAACGTTTCCGTCTGAAACCATGTTGGCTATCATTTATCAAACGGTTACTTTCTAAATGATATTCAATAGCATCTCTGATGATAGTTTCCATTATTTTTCCTACGATCGAAGTCAAACTAATAGGCCTATAGTTATTTGGTTTCTTTTTGTCACCTTTTTTGAATATGGGAGTAACGTTAGCTAGCTTCCATTCTCTTGGGACATCTCCGGATATGATGGATTTCTTGAAAATAATTTCTAATGGAACAACAATCTCATTTTTCATTTCCTTTAAGATTCTTGGATGCCAACCGTCAGGCCCTGGTGTTTTATTAACTTTGAGTTTGTCTATACACCTTTTAATTGATTCTTTTGTTATATTTACCGTAGTGAGTAAGTTTACCCCAGACTTTTCACAGGTTTCAGTTTGGAATTCACTTTGAGGTGTTTCGTTTACGAATACCGAGCTAAAATAATTGTTTAAGATATTACACATTCCTTCATTTGAATATTCAAGTTGACCGTCAGCAGATAATAGTGGACCAATGTGATTCCTAACAACCTTTTTATCTCTAATGTAACTATAGAATTCTTTGGGATTCTCTTTGGATTTCTCAGCGATGTTCATTTCGTATTGTCGTTTTCTTTTTCTTATTGTCTTTTTTAAATCTCTCTGTATTGATACATAACTTTCATAGTCATTAGATGCACCCGAGCACTTATATTTCTTATAAGCCTGTCTCTTTTTAGCAATACTTTTTTCAGTTTCTTTGTCGAGCCACTTTGGGCGAGCCTGATTTGGGGGACGTCTGTCCTTAAAAGGAATGTAAGTTTGAATCATCTTAGTGAGCGTATTTTGAAATATTTCCCACATCTGATCTACAGGCCTTTCGTTTAATTTTTCCTCCCAATCTGTAAGCTGAAGCTCCTGATGTAGTTCTATGAACTGAGCTTTACTGAAATCGGGTATTTTAGAAGCACAAGTATCTATTCTAAAATTGTTTAGGAGTTTGAATCTGACTAAGTTGTGATCGCTATTTGCAACAGATTCACCGACTTCTACATCAGTTGCCATGCTTTCGCGGCTAGTGATCAATAAATCGAGTAAGTTTCCATATCTTGTGGGCTCTTTTACATGCTGAATTAAGTAATTGTCACCAAGAAAATCAATCAAGCGACTACCTATATGGCCATGTTCAAGGGTCATCCAATCAATGTCAGTAAAATTGAAATCACCCATTATCAATAAATCCCGGTTGCAGAAACTAGACAGTTCTTGAAATAACAGTTTGTCGTCTGCTAATGATAATGTCTTTGGCCTATATATTACACCTATATTCATTTTTTGTCCATTTGTTTGGGTTAACTCAACCCACAAACTGTCATATGCATCCTGTTTCACTTTCTCTAAAACACAAGCATGAACATTGTTTTTAACGTACAATAGAACACCCCCACCTTTCTTGTGGTTTCTATCCTGATGAAAGTGTTTAAATCCCGCAATATTAAATTCAGCTTCGAACTCTTTTGTAATGTCCCTTTCACCCCATCCATCCATCTAATCCTAGGACGCCCCCTCATATTCACTCCTTCCACCTCCGCCTTCCACACTTCTTTTACTAATCTTTCTTCTCTCATTCTTTCCATGTGTCCAAACCATCCTAATACTCTTTCATCAACCTTATCTCCTAGCTCCCTTTCCATCCCTGTTTTCCTCCTCACCTCCTCATTTCTCACTCTATCCAGCCTAGTAACCCCTATCATACTTCTCAGACATTTCATCTCAAACACATTCAAGCTCCTTCCCTCTTCTTCTCTCATGTTCCATGTTTCTGCCCCGTACATTGCTGTTGGCACAATCACTCCTTCATATAACCTCCTCTTAGCATCCATTCCCAGATGTCGATTTCTCATTACACTTTTTAGTCCACCAAGGCATTTACTCGCTTCTCTCAATCTACATTCTACCTCCACCCCAACTCCTCCATTTCCTGTCACATTTGCACCCAAGTATCAGAAACTATCCACTTCATCCAGTTTCTCACC
>NC_134789.1:54299053-54304053 GCF_046742065.1 Oratosquilla oratoria | reverse complement strand
AGCATGGTTTCAGAAGGAAACGTTCTTGCGTGACTAACTTAAACAATATAGATTTAATATATCTAGACTTTGCAAAAGCTCGAATTATGACAAAAGAAACAATATAGATTTAATATATCTAGACTTTGCAAAAGCTTTTGATACCGTCCCACACGAAAGACTACTTACTAAATTAGCTTTGCATGGAATAAGTGGTAGCCTATTAGGTTGGACTAGTAATTGGTTGAATGGTCGAAAACAAAGAGTTGTTTTAAATGGAAAAACTTCTGGATGGAAAAGTGTTGCAAGTGGAGTTCCTCAGGGTTCCGTTCTTGGGCCACTTCTATTCATAGTATATATAAATGATATAGACCATGGACTAAAATCTACTGTTTCCAAATTTGCTGATGATACAAAACTGTGCGGAGTGGCAAATGATCACTCAAACCAATTAGATATTCAAGAAGATTTAGATAAATTACAGCAATGGTCTGAAAAGTGGCTAATGAAATTTAACACAAGTAAATGCAAGGTAATGCACATAGGTAAAAATAACTGTAAGTACCATTACAAGTTATTTGGAAATTCGTTAACAAAAGTGGATAGTGAAAAAGATCTCGGCGTAATTATCAGTAACGACCTCAAATCATCCAAGCAGTGTATTTCAGCCTCTGAGAAAGCAAATAAGATTATAGGACTGATTGTGCGATCTTTTGATTTCAAAAGTCCAGCACTCATTAACAAGCTACATGAATCGTTAGTTCGTCCACATTTGGAATATGCTGTTTCCGTATGGTCACCGAATCTCATTAAAGACATTGACAGACTGGAAAAAGTACAACGGCGAGCCACTAAACTGATTCCAAATATCAAAAATAAATCATATGAAAATCGACTAAAACATATGAATCTGTTTTCCCTAAAAAAAGCGTAGACTCAGAGGTGACTTGATACAGGTCTTTAAGATTTTAAAGGGAATTGACAACATCAAAAGTGACAAAATTTTCACATTGAATGAGAATCAGACAAGAAACAATGGTCTCAAACTGTCCGGAAATAGATTCAATTTGGAAGAAGGTAGAAACAACTTTGCCAACCGTGTAGTTAATGAATGGAATAAACTTCCTGCACAGGTAGTGCAATGTAGTTCAGTTCGAAGCTTTAAGAATCATTTAGATAAACACCTAAGCAAGATGCTGTAATGATTATAATTTATTTTATATTATTTGTTTTTGTTTTGTTATCATTTGTCTGTCTGATTTTCATTTATTATTATTTATATGTCAATTTATTATTATCTACTATTTACCTGTTTGTTTATTATTTAACTATACCTATGCATTTGAAAATGTATTTTATTTGTTATTCACATTATTATAGTTTTTATTTATTATTTTATTATCATTAGGATTTTTTTCGCATCCGACCTAGATATGAACCAAAAGGTCTCCTGTCGACATGCCCCGCCTTTGTAATCCTTATATATATATATATATATATATTATATATATATATATATATATATAGATATATATATACATATATATATATATAAATATATATACATATATATATATAAATATATATACATATATCTATTATACTAAAGTAGTAGCCTCTGTCTGTCTGTCTGATTATCTATTTGTTTATCTGTTTGTAAACGAACTCTTCCTAGGGTTTTAGAGATAGACCCCCATAACCATATTTATTCTGATACCCTATCACTCCAGATACTTGGATAACTATATTTCATTTCGAAAAAAAAATATTCTTGTTAGGGTTAAGGGTTAAAGTTTGGAGGTTTATGTAGTATCCCCTGATGTCGCTTAGTATTCTTTGTGACTTAAGAATTAATATGATTAAACAAACCATTGTATTTATCCATAAATATTATTTACATTTGTGAAATTAGTGTTGCCACAAACCATGATAGGTTTTGTAAGAAGAAAGCATGTTTATGAAAAATTATTGTATAATTTTACCAAATGTTGAAATATTGGTTATTTTCATTTGATTTTTGTGCGGGTGGAAATAGTTCATCCACAAACTCCTACGTTTTTGCAGATAAACCCCTATAACTATATATATTCTGAAGATAAATAAACTAGATACATTTCTTCACCTTTCAGCTGTAGACATTTATTGTCAATTCACACACACACATACACATGTACATACACACGCACATAAAAGAATGTACATATGATATTTGTATTTGTGTATTCATGTATTTTCAAACTAGGGTTTCCCAACTTTGGGAGGGGCGCGCACACCTGGGAGGGGGAGTATTTAAAGCTATATTTAATTTTAGAAAAATATTTTGGTTAGGGTTAAGGGTTAAAGTTAGGTGATTTATGGTGAGGGAACACGACACTACTGTAGTCCCCCCTCAAGTTATTATTTTTGTAACATAAGAACCAATATAATAAAACAAACCATTGTATGTGTTCATAAATATCATTTATATTTGTAAAATTAATGTTGCCACAAACCATGATAGTTTTGTAGGAAAAAATCATGCAAATGTAAAATGATTGCATAATTTTACCAAATGTTGAAATACTGCTTATTTTCATCTAATTTTAGTGCGGCGGAAATTCATTATTTAAAAACTCTTCCCAGGTTTTCCAAACAAACCCCTATAACCATAAATATTCTGAAGATATATAAAGTAGATACATTTCTTCACCTTTTAGCTGTAGGCATTTATTGTCAATACACACACACACTCACACATGCACGCTAAAGAATGTGCACATGATATTTGTGTTTATGTATGCATGTATTTTCAAACTAGTGTTTCCCAACCTTCGGGTAGGGGGAGCACATCTGGGAGGGTGGTGGTGTTTAAAGCTATATTTCATTTAAAAATATTTTGGTTAGGCTTAAGGGTTTAAGTTAGGTATGGTATGGTTAGGTTAGGGATTATTCACGAGCTCGCAGCAACGCGCGGGTAATTGGCTAGTATATATATATACATATATATATATATATATATATATATATATATATATATATATATATACTTCAATGTAAATTTCGTTACCAAAAACTTATACATTTAAGTGGTTCTGTGATCTTCCAGTTTATCTTCTTTTATTCTTATTCTAAATTTTACTTGAATTTACTATTGTAATCTTTTAATTATAAAGCCCTTTATAATTCACTAAACTATGTTTTTGCAGTAAAAAACAACATCGAAATAGTTAAAATTACAAAGTATAAAAAGTCATTGAACTGCCTAGGTGCGACGTACTCCCTTTTTCGAATCATTTTCCATTCACTTAGCAACATAAAACCATATAACATTATCCAAAATAAAATGAATAAAGCACGTCACCTTGTTGACGGGGTTAAATGCTGTAAAGTCAACTACTGGATCGCGGGTCTTTGTTTCTTAGCCGACAAGTTGTTCTTTTAGCGAAACTCGAAGATTTTTTTTTTTTTTTTTCGTACACAAGAGAATAAAACGAACAAGAGGTCTTCCGCATCTTTGCAGCACAGACTCTGTGTTTGTTCCTATCAGTGTTTCTACTATTTTTGTTATGCATTTTCAGTTTTGGTTTTTCTTTCTTTATTCCATTTATTCATTCGTTTATTTATTTTTTTTTTCGTTTATGTATTCATTAACGGAATCACTTATTCATTTATTTTTATTCATTTATTCAACTGTTTATATATCTGAGTATTCATTTGATTATATATGTATTTACTTGTTTATTTCTTGATTTATATATTTAGTTATTTATTCATTCATATATCTATTTATTCATTTATCTATTCATTCATCCATTTCTTCCTTCCTTCCTTCCTTCTTTCCTTTACTCATTCATTCATTTATTTAGGTGGTGTGTGTCTTCGCCTGGAGTCGAGAGCTAAACATAACATAAGAGAATTTGATTTTAGTTCAGCTGATCCTATTTATTGATCTAATTTTCAGTTGTAATTATTCTTTTGTACAACTCCACGACAAGGGCATGTTGTACAAATCGAGACTCAAAAATGGGCTCGTTGTCTCATTTGCCTTCTGTTTATAATGTTATGAATAACTCTGCTTGCCGCTGTGGTAACAAAGGATTACAAAGGCGGAGCATACCGACAGGAGACCTTTTGGTCCATATCTAGGTCGGATGCGAAAAAGAAATCATGATAATAATGAAATAAATAAAAACTATAATAATGTAAATAACAAATAAAATAAATAAATGCATAGGTATAGTTAAATAATAAACAAACAGGTAAATAGTAAATAATAATAAATTTACATATAACTAATAATAAATGAAAATCAAACAGACAAATGATAACATAACAAAAACAAATAATACAAAATAAATCATAATCATTACAGTATCTTGCTTAGGTGTTTATCTAAATGATTCTTAAAGCTTCGAACTGAACTACATTGCACTACCTGTGCAGGAAGTTTATTCCATTCATTAACTACACGGTTGGCAAAGTTGTTTCTACCTACTTCCAAATTGAATCTATATCCGGACAGTTTGAGACCATTGTTTCTTGTCTGATTCCCTTTCAATATGAAAATTTTGTCACTTTTGATGTTGTCAATTCCCTTTAAAATTTTAAAGACCTGTATCAAGTCACCTCTGAGTCTACGCTTTTTTAGGGAAAACAGATTCATATGTTTTAGTCGATTTTCGTATGGTGTATTTTTGATATTTGGAATCAGTTTAGTGGCTCGCCGTTGTACTTTTTCCAGTCTGTCAGTGTCTTTAATGAGATTCGGTGACCATACGGAAACAGCATATTCCAAATGTGGACGAACTAACGATTTATATAGCTTGTTAATGAGTGATGGACTTTTGAAATCAAAAGATCGCGCAATCAATCCTATAATCTTATTTGCTTTCTCAGAGGCTGAAATACACTGCTTGGATGATTTGAGGTCGTTACTGATAATTACGCCGAGATCTTTTTCACTATCCACTTTTGTTAACGAATTCCTAAATAACTTGTAATGGTACTTACTGTTATTTTTACCTATGTGCATTACCTTGCAT
>NC_134789.1:54286553-54289053 GCF_046742065.1 Oratosquilla oratoria | reverse complement strand
AAAATTCTGAGTCCGGTACGACTAGGTAATGTTTGTCCTGTCTGTTTACTGGTTCTCTCCGTTGCCTGATGTTTTGAGCTTTACTTAGGGAAGTGGACAGTAAGCCCTCTGGATATCCCAGTGATATGAAGGTGTTTGTGACGCGGCGGATTTCTTCCTCGAGGAACTCCTTGCTGCAGATCCTCAGAGCTCTGAGGAAAAAACCGATCACCACTCCTGTTTTGGTTCGTTCGTCATGTGCACTGTAAAAATGTAATAGGTCATCTTTGTTGGTAGGTTTCCTATAAACTCTAAAATGTGCTTTGTTATCTTTTCTAATAATCTCCGTGTCGAGAAAAGGCAGACGACCAAGGGACTCAATATCCATAGTGAATTGTATATTATTAGTTACTTCATTTAACTTTGACAAAATCTCCTCAGCAACTGTCTCTGCAGGGGAAATGAATAGGCAATCATCTACATACCTTAGCCAATGTGAACCCTTTGGGAGGATTTTTAAAAAGTGATCCCTCTCCAATACCTCTAGGTAGAGGTTTGCTGCCACTGCACTCAAAGGAGATCCCATGGGAAGGCCTTCCAACTGGTGGTATTCTTGGTTGTCAAATCTGAACGAGCCAAATCTCATACATTTTTCTGTGAGCTGCATGTAGTCTCTTTTGCAGATCGGTAGGCTATTTTCGTCGATGGTTTGTAGTGCTTCCTTGATAGCGTTGATGGCGCCTTTTATGGAGACATGGGTAAATAACGATGTTACATCGTAACTGATTAATCTTTTCTGTGAAAAGTCTATGTTGTTGAGTTTCTCGATTAAGTCTGTGGAATTTTGGAGATGCGTACTACTGATGTTACTGGCTAGGATTTTAGCTAACCTGTGCGGGGCGCTTCCAATACCTGAAGTAATGGGTCTAAGAGGTATCTCCTGTTTGTGGATCTTGGGGAGTCCTTTCAAGGTCGGTATCTTGGGGTCTTCTTCTAAGAGATGTAACATTTTCTTACCCTTTTCGGTTCTCTTCAAAATCTTTCTTGTGGTTTTGTTGAACTGTTCCGCTTCCTCTTTTGCTTTGCCGATGTTTTGTTTGGTGTATGTGGACGGGTCGGATAAGAGATCCTCCATTTTGCGTACGTAATCCAATTTATCAAGGATCACTATACCTCCGCCTTTATCAGCTGTTGTGATCAAGATGTCGTTGTTGTCTCGGAGTTCTTTTAGTGCACGTGTGTACCTTCTGGGGATGGCTGGCTCACGTTTTCTCGAGGCTAGTGAGCAGCATAATATTAGACCCTGTTTGAATCCGTTCTCTAATTCACTGTCCCTCCAATTATAGTTCTTTTCAACATAGTCGGCCGTGGTTATGTGGTTAATGCCCGTGCTGAACTTCAGACCTAGGGAGAGAGCTTCTTCTTGTATTTTTGTCAATCTGAGTGATGATAGGTTTGTAATCAGTTCGTGCCTCCCAACTTCCTTCCATCGGCTGTTGTTGCACAAATGTTCTAGTTTCATTTGGAAGTTTGCTTTCTGGATCCTGTCTTCTTCCTTGATTTTAAGGACAAGGCCATGTGGTATATGGTCTTTCTTCAAGCGGCTCCTGATCATGTTTTCTTCATTTCGTAGGGGCCACGTGGATCAGGAAGGACATCTTCCCGACTGGCAACAGGCAGAGATAGTAAAGAAAGGTCTATCAAAAAGACAAAGGAAGGTGATTGAAGCCCTATACATAACAACCAATGCCAACATCAACCAAAAAGTAGGGGATATTAAATGGGAAAAATTCACAGCTCAATACGCAGCCATAAGAACCTGCCCCAGAACAGCGCCCACATAGAACAACAAAATCCATCCGGTGCCCAAACGTCCGCGCTCCCTGGGTTGAGGGCTTGAGGCCGGTCAGTTCGTATTTTTATTTTTATTTTTATTTTTATTATTATTATTATTATTATTATTTTTATTTTTACTATATATTTCTTTGGCATTTATTTATTTATTCATTGTTGTATATGTATGTATATATTTTTTATAACATTCTGTCACACAACGATATGCGATGAGATGTCATGTCACTTTGAATAAGCACATTTTTATTTATTTATTTTTATTTATATATTTTTATTTATATTTGTATTTTGTATTTTTATTTTCATTTTATTTCATTCATTTTATTTATCTGGATATTTATCTTTATATTATTTAATACTATAAGTTATCTTATGACACTTTTTTAGGATTCCCACATTTTTACACCACTCACTTCACTTACAATGTTACACCCTCGATCAACATTCCACACACACCGGAGCTGTTTTGTAATAACATCACAACAATTTATTGTATACTTTATTATCACTATTGTTCATTGTATTAAAAACCATTGTACAACCATACGTAACCCACCTCCAAGGAGGGAACGCGGTCTTACTCAGACTATGTATACCGCCAGCTTCACTCCAGAGTCACATTCCTCTGAAGAAGCATAGAGCGAAACCGGTCAGGAATAAACTCAGG
>NC_134789.1:54281553-54284053 GCF_046742065.1 Oratosquilla oratoria | reverse complement strand
AATGCCTGCCTTGACAGCATGTCTCCAGCTGATGCGGTCAGCGGCCACCGCCTCCCAGCTTGCTGGGTTGATGTCGCATGCCTTCAGATCACGTTTGAGAACGTCCTTGTAGCGGAGGATGGGCCTTCCTGTAGGTCTGGAGCCAGTGGCAAGCTCTCCATACAGCACATTCTTCGGTATTCGGCCATCGTCCATTCGGCTAACATGACCGAGCCATCTCAATCGCCTCTGGCTGAGCAAGGCGAACATGCTGGGCATTCCCGCCTGTGTAAGAACATTCTTGTTGGAAACACGATCTTGCCAACTAATGCCCAGGATTCTTCTGAGGCAGCGCATGTGAAAGATGTTGAGTCGGCGTTCTTGGCGGGAGTACAGGGTTCTAGGCTTCGCTGCCGTACAAGAGCGTGCTGAGTACACAAGCCTGGTATACTACTATCTTTGTGTTGGTGGTCAGCATAGAGTTGTCCCATACACGCTTTCCAAGACGAGCTAATGTTGTTGCTGCTTTGCCGATGTGCTTGTTCAGCTCTGCATCCAGGGACAAGTTGCTTGAGATGGTGGAACCCAGGTAGGTGAACTCCCCCACCACCTCGAGGATGTGGCCATCTATGGAGATGCTAGGAATGCTGCTGACATCCTGGCCCATGACGTTGGTCTTCTTGATGCTGATGGTAAGGGCGAACTCTTTACATGCATGAGCGAAGCAGTTGATGAGTCGCTGTAGGGCCTCCTCTGTGTGTGCAGTCAAGGCGGCGTCATCAGCAAACAGCAACTCTCTGATCAGGACCTTGCGTACCTTGGTTTTTGCTCGGAGACGTGCAAGGTTGAAGAGACTTCCGTCATTTCTGGTGCGGAGATACACTCCATCTTCTGACTGGCTGAAGGCACAGGACAGCAGCAGGGAGAAGAAGATGCCGAAAAGCGTCGGAGCAAGCACACATCCTGTTTCACGCCGCTTCTAATTGGGAAGGAGTCCGAGGATGAGCCGTCGTACTGGACGGTGCCGTGCGTGTCTTCATGAAAGGAGGAAATCATCCTCAGGAGCTTAGGGGAACATCCAATCCTCTGTAGCAGGGTAAAAAGGCCTTCCCTACTAACCAAGTCGAAAGCCTTCGTCAGGTCGATGAAGGCAATGTAAAGTGGACGCCTCTGTTCTCGGCACTTCTCTTGTAGTTGCCTTAGTGAAAAGACCATGTCAATGGTTGATCTTTCTGCTCTGAAGCCGCACTGTGCCTCAGGGTAGACTCGTTCTGCAAGTTTCTGCAACCGGTTGAGTATTACTCGGGCGAAGGCTTTCCCGACGGTACTGAGAAGGGATATTCCGCGGTAGTTGTTGCAGTCTCTGCGGTCTCCTTTGTTTTTATAGAGCGTGATAATGTTGGCGTCACGCATGTCTTGGGGAACGGTTCCTTCCTCCCAGCACTGGAGTAAAAGCTCGTGCAGGTGGTGATGTAGAGCGGTACTCTTGCCTGCTTTGACGACCTCCGGGTTGATGCCGTCGTTGCCAGGAGCTTTCCCGCTGGCCAGGGAGTCGATGGCTTTTCTGAGTTCGTCAATAGAAAGTGGAACATCTAGTTCCTCCATGAGTGATAGGGATTTGCATTTCTCAACTGCTGCGGTGCTGACAGTGTTTTCTCTTGAGTAAAGTTCTTGATAGTGTTCGACCCATCTCTCCATCTGCTTTCCTCTGTCTGTGATAGTGTCACCAGAGGCTGTCTTCAGAGGTGCGATCTTGGTAATGCTTGGGCCAAAGGCTTTCTTCATAAGTATAGGTATATCTATATGTATATGTATATGTGCATGTGTATGTGTATGTGTAAGAGTATGTGTATATGTATATGTATATGTATATGTATATGTATGTGTATGTGTATGTGTATATGTATATGTATATGTATATGTATATGTATATGTATATGTATGTAGATGTAGATGATTATCTATATATATGTATATATATATGTATATATATATATATATATATATATATATATATATATGATGAATACATACATACATACATATACCAAGGCTTTTTTCCCCTTACCAGGGAGGTAGCCAAAAAGGACAAGGCATAAAATCACTCCCACCCATTCCATCCCCGAAACACTCCACACCCCTCCACCCTCCCTTCCATCTTAGCACCTCCTAGATGACGGGTCATCCCTGCACCCTGTCCACTGCCATTGCCACTGAGAAACTATCATCATTCCTTTTGAACATCCTGTATATGTATATATACATACATATATATATATATATATATATATATATATATATATACATACATATATATGTGTTAGCAAGAATGAGCACCATGTGAAAGCTTAAACGAACGATTGAGAGGTCGTACGTGTACATGCTAACCATAAATCATTAAAGGAGTACAGTATATAGACTCTGTTCCCGGTCAACAAGCCATAATTTTTAGAAAAGAAATAAAGGTTCCTGAACACTCCACCTTATACATGTCCCAAAAGTATTCATTTTATTTTTATTA
>NC_134789.1:54271553-54274053 GCF_046742065.1 Oratosquilla oratoria | reverse complement strand
TGAATAGTCTTGTGTAGTTTAGATGATTTAGCTTCATACAATGTTTTCTTTTTTCACCCATATTCCCACAAGGGAACTTGGAATCTTACGAATAAATGCAACGACTGTATGACGCAATCGAATGCGTCTTGTATGTTAGAGACAAAGAAGCTGGTGAAATGCAAGAAATCAGGAGTAAAGAAGGATGATCGCCAGCTCAATTATCCTTGAAGATAGTTTCACATAGAAGAGGTCATGAATATTTTAAAAGAAGGTTTTGATAAAAGTAGAAGAAAAGAGAGAGATTAGAAATGAAAAGGGATATTTTTTCTTTATTTTTATGGAAGGAAGAACAAAATGAAAAGGGGAGCAGATATAAGTAAAATGAACTAATTTGAACAATTCCGTGACCAGTTAGTAGCAAATGGATGCTTCCGCCAACTGAATAAAATCAACTGACGGCATTCATGATAAATAAATAAAACAGTTCCTTGTAACGAAAGATTAGGTTAACATTATTTTAAGACATGTCCAACGCTCCGTAGAAAGCGTTTAATTGGGTAGTTTGAATTCAGACAAAGCTCATCAAAGACAACAAATAGCTCGATTCAGATAAGATGACGTTTTCATTGATGTAAAATTTCTTAAAGAAAACGTGAGAAAGAAGAAAGAATTCTAAAGCGCGGTTCATACGAGCAATGTTTCGACACCAAATTCTCGTTTTCTCTCTTTTTTTTTTTTGTCGTATGAACCGCAATTCACACGAGCAAAGCTGGAAAAAGATGCCAAGAAAGCGGTTCACATTGGTCGTGTGAACCGCGCTTTAGAGAATGTTGCTGTTACCGCTTCTGGAAGATCCTAAACAGAGCCGCATAAGTCAAAGAATCTTAAAGGTGATGTTCCTTTACCAGGTTCATTATTAAAGAAACGAAGCCATTTCCAGGAAATGTTTTTCTTGTAAAGTTACTTGCCAAAGTCGAGGGTCTATACTAAACGATGAAGCTCATTTAGTGAGATTTCTATTATTCATAAGATAATATTCATCTGAATAGAGATAGGAGATAATAGTTTACATATCGGGTGATTCTCTCTCTCTCTCTCTCTCTCTCTCTCTCTCTCTCTCTCTCTCTCTCTCTCTCTCTCTCTCTCTCTCTCTCTCTCTCTCTCTCTCTCTCTCTCTCTCTCTCTCTCTCTCTCTCTCTCTCTCTCTCTCTCTCTCTCTCTCTCTCTCTCTCTCTCTCTCTCTCTCTCTCTCTCTCAGTGGCATGCCTTATTGATTTTCATTTAGCTAAGGACAGGATACCTTAATCAGCTTCTACGATGGTTTCTTAGTGTCTCAATCGATCGAGATGATCTTTAGTAAAGTGATCACAGTTAGGCTCAAACTTCAATTTCTTGCCATTCATTCAATGTTACAAAATATGCAAAAAACGTGTAGATTGAATTAGTATGAATGTAATAAGATAGAGTGCAAGGTGTCGGCTCCTCTTATTTATTATTGTTTCTCTCAAATAACTCCTTACGTTCCTATGAGTACATTTTCTGGGTGCCGAGGAGCGATTTTATTGGTTTACGAGGGGCCTCCTTTCCACCAATGAAATGAAAGAAAAGAATTGTGGATTTTAAGTGGAAGCCATTACCTTGCAATGCAGTACTGTATGTGCAATATAACAAAGAATATTACTATTATTTTTCTTTCAATTTTTCACTCCTTTTTCCATATCTTGATTTCTGCAACCGCTTTTATGGATTTACTTACATTCTATGTAGTGTTACTCCTCTTTCTTTTCATTTTTCGTCAGCTTTGTCTTTTTCATTATATTTAGTCATTGATTTATTTTTTACTTTCGAAATAGTTTTCTCTTCCTCATCTTTCTTATTTGTTTTCCCTTTTTTCTCTCGATCTTTTTCTCTTTATTTCGTTCTTTACTCTTCTGTTTTCGTTCTATTTCTATTTCGATTTCCATTTGATTTTCATTTTCATTCCTATTCTATTTCTTTCTTTCTATTTCTGTTCCTATTTTCATTTCATACACACACACACACACACACACACACACATATATATATATATATTATATACATATATATATATATAGTATATATATACATATATTTGTATTCATATAAGTTTATATTTTTTATTCATATATATAATATATATTTATATATACATATATTTATATTCATATTTATATTTATATTTATATTATATATTTATATTTATATTTACATTTATATTTATATTTATATTTATATTTATATTTATATTTATCTTTATATTTGTATATATATTTATATTTGTATTTATATTTATATTCATATTTATATTTATATTTATATTCATATTTATATTTATATCTATATTTATATTTATATTCATATTCATATTTATATTCATATTTATATTTATATTTATATTTATATTCATATTTATATTCATATTCATATTCATATTCATATCTACATTTATATATATATATTTATATTTATATTTGTATTCATATTTATATCTATATTC
>NC_134789.1:54261553-54264053 GCF_046742065.1 Oratosquilla oratoria | reverse complement strand
CCTCTTCTTCTATTCATTATCTTCGTGTTTATTTTCTTTGTCTTTTTCATTTTGTATATTTGTTCTCCACCTTGTCATCCTCCTACTCCTCCTCCTCCTCCTTCTACTCTCCTCTCCTCCCCCCCCCCTGCTCTCTCCTGCTGCTCCTCCTTCTTCCTCATCCTCCTCTTCCTCTTCTTCTGTTACTTCTTTTTCATAATGTATTTCGTCTAGTCACAACCCAGTTGATCTTACAAGCTTAATTTTTCTAGTGAATTTCCTCACAAGGCCCAGCAACTAAGTGTAGTTCGTCATCCCCGCTTTAACTTGTTAACCTAATTAGACAAACACCTGATGCAGATGTGAGGTCTTGCCTTTCCCCTCTTCCTGTCTCACCAACTTAGCAGCCACCCTCATTATAGATTAATAGGTCTCCTAGTATTTGTTTTGCTCTCTCTCTCCCACTCTCTCTCTCTCTCTCTCTCTCTCTCTCTCTCTCTCTCTCTCTCTCTCTCTCTCTCTCTCTCTCTCTCTCTCTCTCTCTCTCTCTCTCTCTCTCTCTCTCTCTCTCTCTCTCTCTCTCTCTCTCTCTCTCTCTCTCTCTCTCTCTCTCTCTCTCTCTCTCTCTCTCTCTCTCTCTCTCTCTCTCTCTCTCTCTCTCTCTCTCTCTCTCTCTCTCTCTCTCTCTCTCTCTCTCTCTCTCTCTCTCTCTCTCTCTCTCTCTCTCTCTCTCTCTCTATCTCTCTCTATCTATCTATCTATCTATCTATCTATCTCTCTATCTCTCTTTCTCTCTCTCTCTTTTCTTCTATACTACATGCATCGAAGTAGCTACCCACAGTTCTGCGATGGAGTCCTGTAGATACTATGACTGCCGTCACGAGGAAGCCAAAGCCACTCTTATTGGTTCCTTCCCTCATCTGCTTGTTGGTTGCCTGGCTGGCAATCCTAGGAGTCAAATGTAAGAATGCGTCATATAAGTCAACCTGTCTTGCTCACTTTCATTATGGTTTCGGACGTTTTAGATTTTATTTAGGCTAATGCTGGAGTGGATCCTTTACCATAGAGAACGTCATCGTATTTATGGTATTAAGACGAGCTCGACTAGCTTTCAATTCGGTGACGCACTCTGCAAGTCAGTCATCTCTAATGTATCTTGGGTAAGTCTTATCATTTGTAGCCTTCGTACAGGGAAAGACAAAAGTTTAGCCTATGTACTAACTGTCTTGCCTATATAATAAACGGATAGTTTTGTACCATTGTGTACATCTAATTAGAATTATGAATACTCAATGTTCAGCACTTATATATATTTCTTCACATGTTTTGCTTTGATTAAACAAACTTTTTCAAGCGAAATTGCATTAATCCAATAAAACAAAGGATACATTAACATCATTCTGATATAGGTAGGGTCAGTCTTGAATGTCCTGAGTAATATATAAAACGACAGATGATACCCTTCTTCTGTCTACCACGTGTCAGTGTGACTGACTGAAGGAAATCCTAACGCGTTTTTGGTCTACTCAAATTTTTCATAAGAAATGAGGTTTTATTTCATTCTGGTCTGTCAGACACGAGGGCGTACGTATATGTGGCAAGGGCTCTTTCATGTCCCGCTAGATGCACTTTCACGAACAGTTGAAACTGACACGTGATATATTCGAGCCATACAAATATATCATTCTTTGTTACGGCATCGTTACTAGCAGCGATGCTCTAAAGGGTGGTGGTTCGAACTATGACACCGGTGAAGTTTTACCAAGGGCATGGGTCATTAAATTCCTTGCCAAAAAGTCCTCTGTATGGAGCACTGTCCTGGCCTTCCGATAAGAAGGAGTTTATAACGTTGAACCATATCATCACACACACACACGCATACACACACACACACACACACACACACACACACACACACACACACACACACACACACACACACACACACACACAAACACACACACACACACACACACACACACACACACACACACACACACACACACACACACACACACACACACACACACACACACACACACACACACACACACACACACACACGCATATATATATATATATATATATATATATATACATATATACATATATATATATATATATATATATATATATATATATATGTATGTATGTATGTATGTATGTATGAATGAATGTATGTATGTATGTATGTATGTAAATAGATTAGTCCACTTCTAAACAAAGGCTTCTTTCATAGCATTCTATGACTCACACAATTGCGCCAATCCCTGCCTCGTCACTCCTGTAAACTTTTCTACCTCGTCTTGGGATTCACACTCAGTGGAGCTTGATTCGAAGCTCCTGACAGCTGGGTTTCAATGTTTGAATGGCATTGCTCCTACTAGCGATTCCTACCGTTATATATATGTATATATATATATATATATATATATATATAATATATATATATATATATATATATATATATATACTCGTATATACATATAAATGTAAGCGTATGTGTGTGTGTGTGTGTGTG
>NC_134789.1:54241553-54251553 GCF_046742065.1 Oratosquilla oratoria | reverse complement strand
TCCATTACTTTGGGGATGGTTAACGAGTATATTGACTTTCTTGATGTGGAACACATTACATAGATTTTCCAAGATTTTGTTATTAAATTCAGTCCCATTATCTGAAACTAGGATGTTAGGTGTAGTAAAATTACAGATTATCTGATCATAGATTACGGAAGCAATAGTTTCAGCTTTCTTATTGATTATGGGTTGTAATATACAAAATCTTGAAAAATAATCAATAGCAACAAATAGGTATTTAAAGCCGTTCTCGGTTAATGGTAATTCCAAAGTATCCATGTGAACTCTTTCCCAAGGTTTCTGTGGAATGGGATAGGTGAGTATAGGAGCAGGTTTTGGTGTATTTCCCTTCACCTTTACACATTTTACACACTTTTCTATATAATCATATATAGTTTTCTTCATACCTAGCCAAAAGTACTTAAGTTGTGCCTGTCTATAAGTTTTATCCTTCCCAGGATGTGAACTACAATCACTATCATGAAGTAACTTCAATATCTCATTTACCAGAGTTTGTGGTATAACCAACTGATTTACTTGACCTCTAGAAATATCTTTCCCATTTACAAATGTTTTCCTATACAAAATTCCATTAATCAAATGAAATTCCTCTATCTTATTACCCCTTTGGTAGCTTTGGAGGATCTCCTCTTGAGTTCATCAAATGCTTGATTATTGAATCACATGTCTCATCATCTCTCCTGTTCTCTTATTAGCATTTCTTCATCTAAAGTTACTAATTCTTCTATACTACAAACAAAATTAATCAACCCAGTCCCAGTCATTGGTTGACTAATGTTTCTAGAAAGTGGATCTGCTTACATTCCTTCTACCCGGAATATAATTAAATTGAACATCATAGCACTGAAGTATCGCAAACCATCTAGCAAGTCTGCCTCTAAGATTCTTATGCTTAAATAAGTTCTGAATAGCTGTGTGATCAGTCCAAACTCTGATGGGATACCCTAGTATCATATCCCTAAAACTTTCTAAAGAATAAATTACTGCTAAAGTTTCTCTTTCAGTTATAGAATAGTTTCTCTCCGCACTATTACAAAGTCTGGATGTGTAAGCTATGGGTTTTCAAGTTCCATTTCTCTCTTGCATTAGTATGCCTCCTAACCCTATGTCAGACGCATCAGTACAAAGAATAAATTCTTTTTCATAGTCGGGAAAAATTAAAATAGGTGAACTCGTGAGTTTATCTTTCAACTTGTCAAAAGCTTGCTGTTGCGCAGGTCCCCATATGAACTTTGAGTCCTTTCTCAACAAAGAACTTAGTGGATTAGCAATGTCAGCATAACTTTGAATGAATTTTCTATAATATCCTGTTAATCCCAAAAAGCTCCTAACCTTGTCTACATTGGTCGGAACTGGAAAATTCTTGACAGCGTCAACCTTTGAATTTACTGTACTCAGCCCGTGTCTGTCTATCTTATGTCCTAAGTAAATGACACTGTCTTGCAAGAACTTACATTTTTCAAGTTTTACTTTTAACCCAGCTTCTCCTAGTCTTGAGAATATCAAATCTAATTTCTTAAAGTGCTCCACTGCAGTCTGAGAAACTATTAAAATGTCATCTAGAAATACACTGGCAGTGTTTCCTAACAATCCATCTAGAATAGTATTCATTAATCTCATGTAAGTTAATGGACTATTACATAACCCAAATGGCATTCTCTTGAACTCATAATGTCCTGTTGTAGTAGAAAATGCTGTGAATTCTCTTGAATCTTCATGCAATTCTATTTGCCAAAAAGCTGATTTGATATCTATAGTACTAAAATATCTATTCTCAGTTCCCAAACTTCTCAAAATGTCCCCGATAATGGGTAATGGTAACCTGTCACGAATGGTGTGCTTATTCAGTTCCCTGTAATCAATAACTGGTCGCATAGTCCCATCAGACTTTGGTACTAGGATCAACGGAAAATTCCACTCACTTTTACTATGTTCAATAATATCCTGTGATAACATTTCAGTGATGAGTTTATCTACTACAGCTAATTTAGAGTGAGGAACTCTGTAGGCTGGTATGTAGATAGGTTGTGTTCCTGGTTTTAACTTAATGTGATGTTTTAAAACAGTTGTTTTGCCTAAGGCGTCCCCCGGCAAAGCAATTGCTTTTTTATGTTTCATAAGCAAAGCAAATAAAAGCCTTCATCCAACTCAGGGCAATTAGTTAATTGTAATAATTCTTTATATCTATTTCTTAAGTCTATGCCTTCTTGTACTGAACAAATTGATGAAGTTGGTAATTCTATCTCCTCACTATTCTCATTTAAAATCTTAATAGGTTTAGTACACCACCTGAATACATCCTATTTGTGTACCTTTCTTTAAAACTATCTCTTTATTCATAGTATTAATTACTAATACTTCTACTCTGTTCTTATTTGTCTTATAAATCCCTGAGTCCCACTTCAATCCTTTAAGTTTAACTGATTCTGGGACTGTAATTACTTCAGAGTCTACATTGATTCCTTTCAAACACACTTCAACCTTATTAATTGACATGGGATGTAACAATGTCGACCTTGTCAATCCGCAATCTGCAATTCTCAAGGCATCTGTGTTTGATAATTTAGTAATCTCTGGGATTTCCTGAACTTCTGAGTTGGGTTCACAAATTGTTTTACTTTCTGTAGGGTTGGACCGCTCGGCCTCGCTATCTAGGATAGAAATGTTATCTAAGGATTCATTGATTCCTGTCACTGGTCTTAAGTCTGGTTGATTTAAGAATGGGATTAACTGTGACTTCACAAAAATTCCTAAGTCAGCAGGACAAATTACCATGTTTTCTTTTCTCATAGTTGCAAATCCTATCAATAAATCTCCTGGAAAAAACAGACTCTTCTACCACTATCACTGGGATGTACAATTGTTCATTTGTATATAAGGCAACTTCTAGCTCAATCTTACCTAATGTTTTTAACTGATTTCCAGTTACACCTTGCAATGTGTAACGGATTGGTTCCAACATTTTCACTCCTGGGTTCAACTGGTTTAAAACTTTACTAGTAATTACATTAACTACAGACCCTGTATCAATAAAAATTTGAATAGGGCTTATTGAACACTTTACCTGCAATGAGAGGTCCTACAGAAGTTTTACCAACAGTAATTATCAGTTTGTCCGTTTCTTTCATCTCCCTTGCATTCCCATATTGAACACAATACCGCCTATCGGTATATATAGGGGGAGGTCTGAAATGGTTTATTCTGTGTCTGGGGGTTTTCCTCTTAGCCCTGGGGGTACCCGAAAATTTCGGCATTCATGAGTTCTGTGTCCGATTTTATTATGGTAAATACAGAATGGAGGGTTCCTACATTGATACTCATTGTGACCTTCGTATTTGCAATTTCTGCAAATAATCCCATAAAAACATTCTTGTGCCTTGTGTCCCCATGCATTACAATTAAAACATAGGATTCTGGTATCCCTATCCCTAGATGGACTTCTAGCATGTCGCCTATGTCCTACTTCTGTTTTCTTAAACTCTCTAGAGTTCCTATATTGGCTATGTTGATTTATAGGCATTACATATGGGTTTATTGTTCTGGTCTCACTTTATCCTTGAAGAAGATAATCTACTTCTCCTAAACAGATATTTGATTTTAAATCTTTGTACAGCCTTTCTGCTGTTAAGTCATCAGAATTCTTTGCCAATAAGCTAAATGTAATCAATTTGATTACCTGTGAGATTTTCATCATCTCACTAGATCTTTCTATCCAGTCTGAATCTTTCAAGATAGAATTCATGTCTTTTGACCATCTATCTAATCTAGCTAAGTACTCTGTGTCAGTTTCACTTGTCCTAACTTCCTTAATCATTTTTACCAATGATCTAATAGGATCCTGATCACATTTGGACATGAAATGCTTGAGAAATGCTTTCTTGTAATTATCATATTGATTAATTAATTCCATTTGCTGGAAGTTAATGACAAACCTCGCCCTTCCATGCTCTGGATCTATATTCTCCTTGAGAATCTCAATCTTACGATTCTCATTTGTAATGTTTTTACTAACTATAAGAGTGTCAATGAGGTTTAGGAACTTGTTTACACCATATGTGTTAGACTCTCCTGTGAATTTTGGAATATTTGTATTTGATGTGTGAATTTCGTGTCTCAACACGTTAGAATTCTGAGGGGTACTCATACTTATTACTAATACCTTGCTTTAGCCTGGCTGCTTGCGATGTCGCTTCGTGATGTCAATGTCTGGTTCGACGTCCTTCTACGGTCTTGTCATTCGTCAACGACGTTGTTCCTCCTCCATCACACACTCTGCCTTGAAGACCGCCTTGTAGATGATGATCACCTTGAAGAATCTTGAAGAATGCTTGTTCCCAACGTAGCAGTTACTTGAAGTTGTAGATTTCTCTCGTAGTCGTAATACACTCTTGATTTTGGTTGTCTTGTTCCCGTAGACTTCTTGCGCCACTTCTCTTCGGAGGTGTTTAACACCCAGTTCGTCCGTCGCACCGTTCGTCGCACCGCTGCCACCACTTTCACCACCCCTTGTCACCACTGTTACTTAAATTTGACTTGTAATATCACTCGTCTCGAGGCCCCTTGCCTCTCGTTACGTGAGTTTCACTAATATACAAGTTCCTCTTAAGCAGTAGGCCCAATGCCTTCTTTTTCCTGTAGTCTCACTATTTTCTAGGCCCCATGCCTATTCCTCTCGTCCTTTGGGTTAATAAAAGGGTGGTGAATTTTCTTTCTTCTTTCACTGTAATTTCACCTTCTGCTTACACTCGGGATCTCTTTCTCTCGTCTCTACATCGTCTCCTGATCCTCTCTCCACACCCTCTCTATATCTTCTCTGCACACCCTCTCTACACCCTCTCTATATCTTCTCTCTAGAACGTCTGACGAGATCCCGTATCCTACGCTAAGTTATCTTCGTCTGACGTCACTAATTTTTCTAATCCAATCTCCGGTGACTTCTGAAGTAAATGTCACTCCTTATGGGCGTGACTTTGAATTCATGCACCAATAGTTTTTTCCTCCTTCTCCACCTTGCACCAATCCGGAAAGCCATTTCAATGCCACTAGCAAAAATTGTTTACCTCAGCATTAGTCAAACGAAGGTAACCTGCGCTTACAAAGTTATGATTACATAATCGATTATAAAACAGTCACCACCGTCGGTGTGTTTACATAGACAAAACGTTCGCCCTCACATAGACATAACATCGCCCTCGAGCAGGCGTCGAGTCTGAATTATTCTAATACCCTAGCTCATTTCCATTCGTACACTACCGGCCTCTTACACGTTGGTTATTAAATCCAGTAACATTAGAAAACTATTTGTTGACTGCTAATGATATTATGCAATCAGGTGTCCATTGACTTTTTGAGAAGTTGTAATTTGGGAAATTTTTCATGAAGGAGGTTTTTATTATTTTTCTCTTAGAACTACAATTTTATTTATAAATGATATTAGAGTTTTCCCAGTCTATACTGCGATTTTTATTGTAGGAGTGAAGGAACACGGAAGAATTGTGTTGAACGTATTTGACAGAGTTCTTGTGTTTCTTGACCTTTGTTGTAAGGTTTCGACTAGTTTATTCCCAGTACACTTGTTCACAACATTTACAAGGTAATCTGTAAACACCTGAGTTGTTATTCTTCTGAACTCTTCTGTGGACATTCACTGCTTTTGAAAATAGGCTATTGAGATATAATTGAAGATGAATTTAATTAGATCAGAAGTATGTAATTTAGGCACTGTCTAAAGGTAAGTACTTTAATGCATCTATTGTCCCAATCATATTTGTTATTAGAGTTTGAGTTGACTTTATAATAACTGGTTTTTGCTTTGCTAAGGGCTGTTAACAAAAACCAGTCTGGATATTCTATTTCATCAATTGTGACCGTAGTATTCTTAACTCAATATCCGGATGTTGTGTACCGCATAACCTAATAGCTCTGTGTGAGTAACTGCCTGTGTGGGTAGGTTTTCTATACACAGAGAAGGACAGTAGGTCACGACTTCTCATCACCAGTATATCTAGGAAAGGTAATTTGTTTTCAGTTTCCTATTCTGTTATTTTCAATTTTTGCATAATGTGCTAGATTCTTAATTTTAACATGAAATTTATCAAATGAGCCCCATTTATCATCCCATATCGTAAAAATATCATCTACATACCAGTACCAAAACATGTCAGGTGGTTTGATTTCTGGTATTAAGATACATTCAAAATATTCCATGTACAGACTAGCGAGTACTGAAGAAAAGTTGGAACCCATACTGCAACCAAATTTCTGTCTGAAAAAATTACCTTTGAAAGAAAAGACATTGGTGTTAATGCATAACCGGGTCAACTTGATGAGCTTTGAGACAGAAATGAGGATTTTGTCTTGAAATTCTTGCAATTTGATTTCCAAGAACTTTAGAGCATCATCCATGTTTACATTGGTGAATATAGAGACTATGTCTAGACTTAGCAGTTTGCTATTCTCTGTGTGTTTTTTTTTTTTTTTTGCCAATAAAATCTTTTGAATGTTTTATATGATATTTGGAAAAACTTCCTATGAAAAGTGAAAGCATTTTTGTGAGCCATTTGGATGTTTTGTTAGTACAGGAATTCCTTTTGGAAATAATTGGCCGTAGAGATTTGGTAATTGAGGGTTGATGACTTTCAGTTTACTAAATATTTCATCTACAATTTTCCGAGCTTGTTTATTAAATTCAGCCGCAGTGTTTTTGAGGGGATCTTTGATCAGTTGTTCATACCTTTCTTTATCGGCTAATAAGTTAAGAGATTTATTGTTGTAAACACTTTGGTTAAGCATAACTAATTTTCCTCCTTTATCAGCTCTGATAATAATGGTATTTTTACGATTTTTTGAGTTATGCACTGCTCTGTTATAATACTTCGGTAATCCACTATTTTCATCAAAACAATCCAATATACCTTGCAAAAGTACACCTTTTAAATACTGCAAATCTTTATCGTATGCATTGGCCGCCATAGATTTAGCAAATCCAATAAAATAATCCAGTACGTGATGTTTAACTGGTTCATTGCAAAACTAACTCCGAGACCCAATACTTCTTGTTCATATATGGTGAGAATAATATTTAATGTTTGATTGGTTCATCATATTGTTTGTTAAAGAAAACTTAGTACTTACACTGTTGTTGTACAGTCTTGTTAATTTTAAGTTAGGATTTTCTTTATGTTTAGTACAGATGTGGGTAGCTTTTCCAAGCTTTTTTCAAGAAATCTCTCACATAGATAGGAAAACTATGACCCAACTGCTTATGTTTGTGGAATCCGAAAGATTTCGGACAAATTTGTCCTTCTAAGTAATTCTGCGGAAACTGGTGTTGATTCTTATGTGTCTTGCTGGCTAAAAGAGTTCATTCCAATTGTCGGTGGGCTTGCTTGCGTCCTTCTTGGTGGAGAAGGTGAAGAGGCGAAGAGGGTTCAACGTGGACGTAAATCAGGGTAAACTAATGTCGTACCGCAATATCGGAAAATATGATATGAAGTGAAAGATTTTTCCCTATATTTCGACCACTCCCTGTGGTCGTCTTCGGCAGATAGATTACAAAAGGTGATGTACAAGAATATATACATAATGATGAGGTACAGAACAAGGGGGCAAGGTAAGAGACTCAGGTAACCTGTCCTTGGTAGGGCGTACGTTGATTATTACATCCAGTTACTATGAAGACAACTCAAACTCTAATATCAATAAATAACTGGGACAAAAGATGCATTAAATTACCTTGCAATGATTCTATAGACAATACCTCTAAATTACTTATTCTGATAAAATTAAATTAACATTTAATTATTCCAATTGCCTATTTTCAGAAGTAGTGAATGTCCACAGAAGAATTCAGAAGAATACCAATACAGGTGTTCACAAATTGCCTTGTAAAGATTGTGAATAAGTGTACTGGGAACAAAATGGTCGACACCTCACAATAAAGAACAAGGAAGAGAAGAACTCTGTTAAGTACACAAGACAAAACTCTGCAGTTTTCCTTCACGCCTACATATATATATATATATATATATATATACGTATATATGTATTTACTGTATATATATGTATATATGCATACATATACATATATGTATATCTACAGTATATATGTATATTATATATATATACATATATATGTATATATATATATATAAATATATATATATATATATATATATATATATATATATATATATATGTCTGAAGGTGGAAGAAGCAGACGAGGAGTAATGGGAGAATTTCACGCTTTAACGTTTCGACCCGCAGGGTCTTGATCACAAAGCTAACAACTCAAACGTAACAGGATATTTTATACATGGACGGGTCATCTCATGGGACGCTTCGGAGAGCTTGTTATTTTATTTGCGTATTCTTTTATTATTAATAAGCTTCTGGCTTTTGCTAAACATATAAAGCCTTCTCTATGATTAATGTTGTTATTAGTGTTGATACATGCTGCCTCAATTGTCTTCCTTAGTTTCTTGGATGATCCTTTATCTAATATGGTTGTGTTGTTCCAGTCTGGAAGGTGGCCATGTTTATCCACATACATTACTATGGAGTTAGATGTCCTATTGGCTTTTACGTCATTTTTATGTTCATTTATCCTTTTATTAAGTCCGCGATCAGATTTACCAAAATATGAAGAGGGACAGCTTTTACACGGGATTTTATAAACAACGCTGTTTTCGTTAGTGGGATTATTGTATCTACGTGTTACCAAATGTCCTACTTTGTTACCTGACGTCCTGGCTATTTTGATGCCCGCTTTTAGGAGAAAAGTGTCTAAGTATGAATTGACATTAGAGTTTGGTACTGTAATATATCTGGTTTCATTATTACATTTATCATCATTCTTATTTTTATCTTTACTTTTGTTAATTATTTGTTTGGCTTTCTTTTTCAACCTACATAAGAGACCTTTTGGATATTTGAGTTTGATGAAAGTGTCAGTAATATGTTGTAATTCAAGATCTAGAAATTCTTTACTGCATATACGAAATGCTCTGAGGAAGAAACCTATTATAATACCTGTTTTAGTTCTGTCATTATGTCCTGAGTAGAAGTGTATATAATCTTCTTTATTGTTGGGTTTCTTGTATACTGAATATTTCACATTTTTATCTATTCTATAGATAATTGGGTCTAAGAAAGGTAATTTTCCGTTATTTTCATTTTCTACAGTAAATTGTATATTTTCATTTACACTGTTTAATCTCCTGAGTTTGTTGTAGGTACAATTACGAGTATGTCATCAACATACCTAAACCATTTACTATTCCTACCCATTATAGTCATGTATTCTTCTGTTTCGAGTATTTCCATGTATAAATTTGCTAACACTGTAGAAAGGGGACTACCCATGGCGAGGCCAGAATGTTGTCTGTATTCAATATTATTAAAAGTGAAAGCGCCAAATCCTACACAAAGAAAAATTAATTCGAGGTAATCTTTTTTGGGAACGGGTAGATCTTCATTTTTCAAATTATTTACTACTCGTTCAACAGCATTTATAGCGCCTTTTGTTGATACTCGAGTATCTTCCACCTTCAGTCTTATTTGTAATAATATAGTCAATATATATATACATATATATATATATATATATATGTATAGATATATATATATGTATATATATATATATATATATATATATGTATATATATACATATATACACATTTCTCCATCTGTCTCTCTCTCTGTCTCTCTCTCTCTCTCTCTCTCTCTCTCTCTCTCTCTCTCGTCCTCTCTGTCTCTCTGTATTTCCATTTATATGATTTCCCATTTGCCCCCTTCCGCTTCTCCATATCCACTTTACCATTTTCTTGCTTGTGTTGATTCGGTTTGCCTCCTACGTGCTTTGTATTCTGTTTGTTTTCTGGTAGTTATTTCGTTCGTCCCTTTTCTTTTTTTTTCTTTTTTTAATACGTCAGATATCACTTATATGTGCTCGTTTTTCTTCGTATTCCGTTGGTC